>NC_088997.1:3058555-3362971 GCF_963932015.1 Anas acuta
TAAAAATGTGCCTCCCTCTAAAAATAGTGAATAATACAAGGAAAACCATCATCTCTGCAGACCTAGATCTCATGCTGGCTATCTCACCAAGTCTTGCACCCGAATGGTTCCCCTGGAAAGACAGATACCACGTGTCCATGGATGTAAACAGTGCAACATCTCTTGCATAAATAAAGATGCAATTAGAGCTAGGAAAAGTTACCAAAATACAGAATGGAGACCAAAATAAAAAATCATGGAGGTGACAAGAAAGAAACTACATATGGAAAAACACCGCCTGTTTCCCCATAATCCTCCAACAGTTAATAACGAGGCATCACTTATAAAATAAAGCCAAACAGCCCATCAGCAAATGACAGCACAGCACAGTCTCTGACTGCTGAACACTACCTTCAGTGACAGAAGAACAGCAGTACCACTTCACGCAAAGCCATATTTCCCTTATTTTGAATTCACAAGGTATTTTATGACTAAACGCTTCCCAAGTATTCTCACTCTTAATCCCAGTGTTAAAGAGATGGGGAGCTTATGTAATGTTGTAACCGCTGAACACTTTTAGTATTGTCAACTACACCATGTGGCATCTCAGCGATCTTGAAGTTTCACGGTTTGACAAATCTTGTAGCACATTCACCCCAGGCCTATCTACTCATCTCAGGCTTGTAGGCTTTGAGGGACTGCGAACAAGTGACTTGATTAAAATCTAATGCAACCAAAACTCTCCTCTGAAGAGAAAATTCAATCCATTTCCAGTGAAGCGGAAGTGAAAAAAATCAAACAGGCTCCCTAGAGGTACAACGCTGCTGCATACGCTCAGTGGCACTGCGTCTAAGGTGAAGTGGTAAGTGTCAGTCATCCTTACAAATCCCCAAGGTGATAGCTTCACTTTTAGAGCTTTCAACATACTTTGACAGTAAAGTAAAAACTTAAAGGTCAACCCTACTTGCTAAGGATAAGATAAACACAAGAAAATCACTTTGGAATTTTTTATGGATCATAAAAGTAAACTATTAAAGGTAAAGGAAAAGTTCTGATTCGTTGTATTATTTATCCACAGGCTTATCTTCCGGATATATTCAGAGATGATTTCTGTGATCTGTGCCAACATATTGACATCAGCCTTGCACCGGCAGAAGAGAAATGCCAACTGCTCATCTTGCACATTAAACTGAACTTAAATGTTACCTCTCCTAGCTAGAGGAATGCTGTATTCAACAGGATTTTGCAGCTACTCACATGAGTTAAGCCTGTGCTTAAGAAGAGTGCAGATGGCTTTGACTTTTTACAGCCATTCTCATTTAAAGGAAAACTGGGAAGTGAAAGGCTTTTGAGATATCTTACTGCTTCACACTGACATAAGAAATTGCCACACCACCACATTTTCTGCATTGCTTGTGAAGCCTTAGAGCAAGGCAAACCAGAACCTCACCTCACTTTGAATTTTGGATATGAAGCAGAAGTATTTTTGAAGTGATTCAAAGCCATGATGGAATACATAGAGTGCACATTATGTTTCTCCACTCATAGGTACACAAAATAATCATTTTCATATACGATTTTATTTTCCTACACAATAGTATGCAAGAAAATTATTTCATTAACCATTTCTCTAGCACACTTCCTCCATTAAATGAAGAAAATATATGTAGGCTTAAAAATAGCCACAAGGACTAGAAACTAGCTTAAATCTAATGAAAAATTTCATTATTCTGAAATGGTACAAATATCTCAAATTTTTTGATCCCTCAAGAAATGAGAAAGGAACTTCAGCCTTACAGCTGCAAATTTTTGGTACCATTAAGCTGCACATAACCAAGAAAACTGTAATTGAAATAATGTGTTCCACCACGTTTCACAAATTATGTTGCTGGGAACAATAAAGAAAGTATTTGCCGTCTTAGTTCATATTCACACTGTAGCAACTATGGGAAATACTTCTCATTAATGGCAAACTCAGTTACTGTTCTTGAGTAACATCTCTGCACAGAAAGCCTAGCCTTATCAAGTTTATTTTCCTTGCATATCTATTAATGTGGAAGTGTTCGACTGCCTTTTCCTCTATATTTTGGTAAGTTCTCTTAGCTGTTATATGATTAAGTACACTCTGCTGTACTACGATCAAAAGCATCTGGAAAGGTGGAAGCGAAGAAATGCTCTCTGGGAAAGTTAGCTTAATGCTTGCACTTCAGAGTCGCCCATTATCAACATTTCACAGCAAGTTCCTTTATTTTCACATCCCCAAGGTAAGAACAGTAAATTATGACTCAAACTAAGCAAGTCACACTTGGCTCCAAAATCAGATTTTCCTACCTCTGGTTTCAGGTCCCAGAGGTGGGCAGAGGAAATCCTGGTCACAGCCAAAGAAGTCATTTTTGGCTCCGAAATAAATTTTCCTGCTTCACTAGAGCCAAACCCTACCATTGAGAGTACCATAGCTTTAAGCAATACTTTAACGTTTCTTTCATATATTTTGCTTTAGCAATTTGATTCTCCAGCAATATGAAACCATTTTCAATAATATAGAATTAAGGGTTTGGCCTCTGTTCCTTAAAACAGTATTGTTATTATCAAGGACACTTACGAACCCTAATCATTTCCTTCTTCCTAATGCTGACAAAGTATTTTAGACTCTTCTCTTCGTGAAATTAAGTAAGCTTAAGATTCTATGTGCCTGAAATTCTTAAATGAGCAACTGGAAAAGACCAAATGCTTGCCATTTCTACCAGAAGCTGTGGCATACATTTAGAACAAGCATATGAATATATTATACATCATACTTGACAGTGAGTTTCTTGACCAAGTGAAGACTGATGTCCAGATCCAAAATGCTACAATTCAAAATATATAACAAGTTAATAAATAGTATGTTAGCATCAGATAACATGTATATGGGATTACACATCTTTTTCTGTCGCATTATTTATGTTCTCTAATATTACAGTTCACTGGTATTAGCATCAAGTTACAAATCATAAAATATATTTAGAAAGCAGGTTGATCACAGATGAGTAATATTAGTGGAGATGAGCCAACATCAAGCTGCCAACATAAAATACTGCTCTCCTAAGGTACAATTCAATAAACCCTTATGATTGTGCACAGTTCTAGTAGTATTAAAGGGATTACTCACACAAGTAAAAGCTACATGCAGGAGTAAGGGGTTATAGCATTGAGCCTTAAGAGAACTTTCATTAACCCAAAAAGCAGACATGCAAGTGTATTTTCATGTAAAAACAGCATTTTTTAGTTATTTAAACCTACCCCAGAAGCATCATTCATGGATTTTCAAGGGAATTGTTAACCTCTTGCATTTTCTATTTATAAAGGATGTCGTTATTAATAATTAGTTTCTTCAGTACAGCTACTGAGCATCTATTGCTATGTAAAACAATAAATGTAACTGTTTACAATTGGATATCTAAATAGGTCTAATTTGACTTTTGTCACTATATTTTGAATTTCCTTCTGTCTACTCAAAACCCAAAGTGTGCTCAAATTTTCAAATCTGGAAGTTTCAAAATTTTTAGTATTTAAGCTATGTTCTTATTTAGCTAACCAACTATTTCATCAAAACAAATGTCTTAACTAGCCTACAAACTTTAACCATTTCATTTTGGAACATAACATATTCTAAAATCCTACCAAAAAAAGGGATAAAACAGCACAGAAACATATTTTCTAATATTTAAGAATCTGATTCTTTTAACCCCAGGAAAGAAAAAGAATAAAAAAAATAGAAAAACTTGTTAACAAGTAGAAACATTTAAATTAAAATCAGTCATCCTAAAAAAAAAAAAAAAGCAGTTGGTTGTACTTGGAAGAGAGAATCTATGTATTCCTAGTATGATGAGCACTATTAATATGCCTTGAATACAATAGTGAAAAGAAAAATATATATTTCATAAAATACTGCAATTATCTTCCTTATAGCCTTATAAAATTATTTCCACTGAATGATTTCCTTGTCTACCCTTCTTCACCCAACTGACAACGTGAGCTTAAGTAGTAAAGCTACTTTTTTTTTTTTTTTTTTTTTTTTTAAAAGGTATCTTCTAAACTTAAAGCTTTGGACAAAACAGGGCATTAGTCAATTTACAGGGAAGCACTTCTAGCTGGATATCACTTTGAATCCAAGCTGTTGAGCAAAAGATGTGTTTATAGTAAGAACAATTTCCCCTAGCAGTATTCTAGGAGCACTACCACACAATCAGCCAGCTCCTCAAATCCGACGCTGAGAGACCAGTGCATGCCCTTCTCTCATCTAGAATTGATCAGTGCAGTGCTTTGTGCATTATCATATCTAAATATACACACACCAACCTTTAGCTGCATGCAATTTGGCAGCTACTGTTGCTATCCTTACTTAAAAATTTAGAGATTTTCTTCAGTGTAATTTAAAAAAAAATAATAGTTGAACCTAACCTTAATATTTGGAATTGTTATCAGTAATGGAACGTATTGCCCAAATCCCTATTATATTACATATTTGGTTGTACCTAAAGGGAAATAGAATGCAATTATTTTAACCTTAAGGAACATAATCCTCTACAAACACAATTCACCCTTGACACATTCTTTTCAATTTTATTTTGTATTATTTAGAATACAAGAATATTGACTTTCTGGAAGCCATTTAGAGTAAACTTTAAGAGTTCCAGCCCTACTGCAGGCCAAGTATTTCCAAAATACCATTTCAGTGTTCACTTCAAAAACAAAGCATTTCTAACTCTAGAAACTGTGCTAAATATTCTTTGAACATAAATGTTTTTATACTAAAGCACAGTGTGTTATGTTTTAGTGGGACAAAAATGTTATGGCTGAGTAAGTGCCTCAGGAAAGTTACACCAACAGTAAAAGAACATCGCACTGGGCAGACACCACTAACATAACCTTACTTGTCCTCATAGGATGTGGGGTTTTTCTACCAAGGCTTTAACTACGCACATGCCATAGACAACAAAGAAGTCTTTGGTTGTCCACTTAAGCCCGGAACACAACTCTAAAACCAAAGCTGAGGCAGTTTGGGCTTTGAAGTGCAAACCTATTATTTTCCTGTTTGATTTGGCATTATTAATAACCAGAATCCGTCTGTTTCTGATTTCTATTCTGTGATATTTGGTTCTTAGCTTCATGAAGTAGCCTCAAAAAGCCGAAAAAGGTACACAATAAGATAAAGCAGTGATGGTGGCTGTTATCACTGACAATTGCCAGCAACTAAGTGGCATGCACTAAGCTTATTTTCAGTGATCTTAAATACCAGTTAATTATATATGTATGTTGTTGTTTTTTTCAGTAAGTAGAAAGCAAATCTAGAAAAACACTTTTCCATTAAAGTTAGAAGACACTTAAATTATCAAAAAAGTAATACCCTCAGTTTCCAGGAGGAGGTAACATTATGTCATAATTTCTTGACTCAAAATCTCAAGCTGATAAGCAGCGTTAGCTTTGAAAAAGTTTACACTTCCACTCTCAGTTTAAATGGGAAGCGTCACACAGTTACACTGAAGAAGGGAATAGGAATGAGAAAGGTGACACACTGCAATCAATAACGGAGTGTGTGAAAGTGAAAACAGTGTGAAGCAATCATCTTTATTTTTCCATGTATTTTCTGAAATAGTCTTCTAATCAATCTGAATGCCTTACTTAAAATAGTATTTTCCCACAGTGCTTATCCTATATTTTCACAACCAAATGCCCCATAAAGTAAAGACAGAAAGTAACTTTATTTCTATATGAATGGTATAAGATTTTGCATATAAAAACAGACAAGATGGAAACAAGTACTGTGGTTAGCAGGAGATGAAGCTAATAAGCACTCTAACAATGCAATAGCCTTCACTAACTATGTCAAAAAAACTTACAATACTTTTACCTAGCACATTATATATTTATTTAGTTAGGTCCGCAAGATATGCTGTGCTGTTCCTCCTCTTTCTGTGTAAAAGGTAACTTAAAGAATTCAAATGAGACTGACAGGAGTAAGATTACATAAGGGTAAACACTTCAAATAAATATTTTGTGCACGTTTGGTATTTTAAACACGACATAAAAATAATGTACAACTCTTTCAATTAGGTATTGATATCCTACCTGAAGGTCTTTCACATTTGGAAACGGAATACCTATGGTTACAACTGCTCGGGCATTCTCATCACAGAAATCCAAGCCTTCACTAACTTTTCCTCTGCATACAGCTATAAGGAGTGCTCCATCTTGAACAAGCCAAAGAGGGATAGACATCATTCCCATTGATAAACTGAATATTAGAAGAAAGTTTCAGCAACAGTTTTTAAAAAACAAAACATAATATAGCACAATACACTGTACCTGTATGGAAAAGATAGGGAAATTTAAAATTGGGGAGATTTTGTTAAAAGAATGAGATTAACTCATTTTGATTGATAATACTGTCATTATGAATATGAGTAACAAAATAATTTTGCATCATATGATACAGTGGTACTTAATTATGCATGAACCATATGAATCTACTACAAAGTTTTAAATATTAAACCTTCAATTGTGCATTCCAAAACCCATACCATTTATTTTTGACATAGTATCATTCTTTATTCTCCATACTTCAGTATTTTGAGAAGAAATCTTACAGTAGCTGTAATATAAGTCGGTAAATCAAAGCTATGGTGAAGCTGATTCTTTGAGAAACCAGTCTGCACCCTGCTGGACACGTAAATACATGTCCTTACACAGCTCACTGCCTTTTGAAAACCATGATCAGGGTTATGCATCATTCTGTATGCCCTTTATGCTCATGCAACAATGCAAATAGCACTTCACATTCCTCATTTATCACAATAACTTATTGAGCTGAAATTCATTTTAATTGTTTATCCACACTTTATTCTATCTGTTAAGCACAGTAAGTATCACCCACTTTTTGTTTTTAACCTAACGAGTCAGAATCAACAATTACATGTGAGAAGAAAGTACCTTTTTCTCCTTTACATTTGATTGCATCATAGTATATTTTCAGCAGTTCGTCAAAGTCACTCTTTGCTCCTCCTTGAGGCTCCGCAATGACCGTCTTAACCAGCTCCAGGTTTCTCCATAAGCCAGTGTGCATCCAGCGATCTTTTAATTTGTCCAGAAGCTGAAAACAGAAAAATCTGCTTATTTTAAAAAACACTTTCAGATGGTTATTTTGTTTTTGTATATATGAATACAAGTTTCGCTACATACTGAATTCTGAATTCATTTGAAACAAACACTTGCATCTTAAATTTGCACAGTATTTCAATACTTTAACACTTGCATAGATAAGTTAGGGGAGGAGGTATTGATGTAGCATTTGTCAACAGCCTCCTCTGCTTCTTGAAGGGCTTTTGTCAGCTTTGCTGTATCTGCCAGATTTTGAATTACACATATTTTACTCCAGATGATTACATGTTCCAACCCTATAAGCAAATAAATTTGTTCCACATTCAGTATGAATATAATGAAAAATACGTATTGCATTATAAAAACCTAAATGATCAAAGTGTAAAATTACCATGAAAGCAGAAGTGAGATGGGTGGGGGTATTTGCAGTTAGCTGTCACCACGTGCCCTTTTCTCATCAGTTTCTAGACAGAATTTTATCAAGATAGGGAGCAGAAGCCATTCCTTTACCTAACATATTTGCTCAATGGTGCACAGCAATGCCCTCAAGACCAATGAAAGGCAACCAACACATTTTAGAATGAACTGAGGTGATCTGGTTCAGTGGACAGAAGGTAAATACTTTATTACACTCATTTTACTGTTCAGTGATCATTAGCGTGTCACTAATACCGTGCAGTAGAGTTACCAAGATCCATATGTACAGAAGATTTTAAATTCTCAGTTTCTGTAACATGGGCTATGCTCTTAATTTCCCTGTACTTCCCTTAACTCCGCTCATTGAAGACTTTCTCACTATTTTGCTCCAGGCTACACAAACTGCTCCAGCTGGAACCTCCACTAGTCCCATCGCAGTGCTTAAGGAGCAGCAGCATCCCTCAGCTCCTAGCCCACTTGCCTTTTTGATGCACTCCAGCCAAAATCCAAGGATCTTGTACAGTTAGGCTGTTGCAAAATTACTCTGTTAATAAGAAGACAGTTCCATATTTCATATTCTTAACACCAAAGACCTGAATTTATTCTCTAAGTATTTGGATTGGTCCCTCTTGAAGAACATGCAAGTCAGAAGGTACAAATACCATGCTGCTTTTTGAACTTTGATTAGCTGTGTTCACATTTTTACTTGGACAATTATGATTGCTTACTGCTGGCAAGGTACCGCTCTCCAGCAACTGAAGAAAGATCAAATGGTGACCAGCAGGAACAGCCTCCTACACATACACGTGTTACAGGGGACGAGATCATTTCTTCCAAAAGTATCTGTCCTAGTGTTTGTCCCCTTCTCTACCAGCTCTGTCATTTCCTGGCAGAATCCTGTCCGTAATCTCTTTTTATATAAAGGGCCATAATATTATGGCCAAGCAATTACTGTGCATCTGGCCATCCACAGCCTGCCACTGAGATTTCCGTTCTTGGCCATGACATGGAGATAATTCTGGTAAAGAAGAGAATCAAATTATTCCTCTAAGTACCTCCATTTAAGACCTGTTAGAGCTGCCCCTGACTGTAATATCGTCAACTTTTCAGACTTCATTCTTCCTTCTATGAACCTAATGCTTGTCCGGGCATCCACCTGACAAGCTGTGCTAGATTCACTTCTGCTTCTGTTTACCACGCACAGCAAAAAGGAGGCTGCTGAGATGGGAAAGACAGGACACATTTGGGTATAAATGAATTGAAATTCTACAACCACAACTCATGAAGCATTCTTATCAGAAAAATGGTTTCGTAATGAAGTGAACCAAAGCCTGTTGGATCATCTCAGGAAGGGCAAGATTGCTTACAAAGTTACTTAATCCCCAATTCCATTGTATTTCTCTCACAGTTTAAAGCAGGATAACTTCCATTCATCTCTGGAAAGATGGTACTAAGAAACCTTCCTCCAGATTTTAAGGAAACATCCTTTTCTCTTGTGTGGGCTGCCCAGCCCCTCCAGGCAAGTATCTATCAGACCAGAAGAGGTTCAGGTTTCTCGTTTAATTGAGGGCAACCACCACAATAAAAAAAATCTACTTTTTTTGGATGAAAACATGCAAATTATTCATGAAAACTCTTGGCAAGAATGGAACAATTCATTTAATTCATACGCAAGCTACTACTTCTCCTACTTAATGGAGCTTCCTGGAGATGGAAACTTCCTTGTATACACAAAAATATGTGCAAACACACACAATACGCATGCAACAGACACAAAACCCACCAGAATTATGGACATGACCGAATACAAATAAATAAAATATAAAACACATACATGCCTCATAGGAGCTATGAATCAAATGCAAGATTCTCATAAAAAATTATTTCGCTTCAGGTTGGAAAAGTGCAAATGGGAGCAAGATACAATGCCAGGAATCACAAGAAGCAACCATTAATGCCCACAGTCAGTCACTTCTTCTACCCAAGGGAATAATAGCTTCTGCAGTGGAAGGCAGTCTGCGTATATTTTATTAAATCCCCTAAAAATGGATGCTCAAATGGTTTATTAACAAATGGTCTTCCTCCAAGAAAGCAGAAAATCTTGTTAGGTAGAATCTGTCATCTTCCCATGCACTGAAGGATGTTTACTTCAATAGCTTTTTGCCTTTTTTTCCTTTCTTCTACTTAAGGACACCTGTAAGCTATGATCCACAGAACCTGCGAGCTCAGTATTTAGATTTACTGTTCATTTTTGTCAGCATCCTCCCCTCTTTTTTAGGCATCTTTTGAAGAACTCTTGGAGTTTGGGAACAGAGGAAAAGTTTTAACATCTCTTGCCATTACGTTGTACTCCTAAACTAAATCCTCTCATCCTGTGTCCATGAAGGAAAAGCTTTGCTCCTTTTCATTTGCTGCTTTGTTTTATACAGTGCCAAAACCTGCATTAGAGGTTTCCCATGTCACGGAGCAAGACTGAAGATTTGTTTAATGTATTTTACCCTAAGGCAAGTTCATTGTAATTTCCAGCATCTTAAAGAAGTTGAGAAGTTAACTTGCAGCCATCACACTGCTGCAGCATAATCTGGGAATACACTTTTTCTGCAGCATTCCTTACCACTGACGGGGATTTTTGAAGCAGCAAATACCTGCGATGAGGGAGGGTCTCATGGAAAACACAACGACACGATGAGCTACTTATTTTGATTTACAGTTCCCTAGCTCTGTCCTGCTACGAGCACTTGTTATTAAACTTTCTTTACATAAATTATTCCTTAAATATTTTAGCGTTGGTTGACATAATGAATGGATTGCTCCTTGCTAGTAGAGGAGAAAGGGATTACGGGAATAATCCCTCCATCAAGAAGTGCCTGGGGAAGCTATGGAACAGTTCAAAATATGATAAGATGTTCAAGAACAGTACAGGGGGAATAAAAGGATAATGAAGCCACTCGTGACCCAAGTAGCCCCTGAGAAAATAAAATAACTCTGGCTTTATTAGCTAGTTTAACAACTATTAACTCTTTAATAATAACCACCAGTTACAATTGTATTGCATATTCTCATGCATCTTTAAAAATGCGTGCTATCTTGTTACCCAGAGGTTTGTATAATGACAACTGAACAAAAGGTATTTCAAGGTGCACAAAAGTTACACAAATTTCTCATAACCCTCTTAGAAGCCTGCCATTACACACCAAAAAAAAAAAAAAAAATCAAAACCTTCTCTAAACTTCAGTGTTTTTTCATCTTGTTTGTATGTAATACTTTTTAACGATAAGAAATTCACTTTTCAACTGTTAAGGATACTTAACATTTTCATCATTACTTGGATATAAAGGGTAGCTGAGGAGAGCAACGAAACAGCCGTTAGTTTTTTCTTAATAAAATCACAGTATTGGCACCACTGTTAGTGCAAAAAGTCAGAGATTCTCGAGGGACTAACATTGATCTAAAAGCCTTTTCCCATGCAGAACTCCTCGTGTGTTTGCTACTAGAATTTTCTTTTTGAATAAGCACTGCTTCAAATCAAAGTGTGTCTCCAGTGGACTGGAAATGTGTCTGAAGGGTCAAACAGAAGTTCCACACACAGTCAGCAGAAAACTTCAGAAGCAGGAAGCAGACAGCCCTGTCCAACCCTGAGGCTGAGCAACAGGACTTAGCGCACTCAGCTCCGCTCTGCTAGAACTGAAGGGGCTTTGATGTGCTTGGGACTAACAGGGCAGTCCCTTGCAGAAAGCAGGGTTATCCTTCAACCCACCAACGTGTGTAAGGGACACACAGAGGTGCACCGCTGCTATAATGACGTCCTCTTGCATCGTCTTTTCAGTCTCAGTCCGTTAAGGCACGTTCTATACACAGCCACCAAAATTCTACATTTAGCTGGAACAGTGTGAGGAAAAGGTGGCAGTTTTAGAAGCACCGAAAATCTCACACTACAAACACTTTCCCTTTCATTTCAAAAATATATTTGTTTTAATAAAATATAGACATATACATCTTAAGAGCATTTCCAGCTACGTTTTGTAACACCTGAGGTTTCTGGAGAAAAAACAAAAAGAAAAGACTGACCTGGGCCATTCCCTGTTGAAAACCTACAACCAACTACAAGAAGGTGCTTCCAAAAGATACCTCCGCTAAGCCACTACACTACAGTCGGGAAGATTAGGGATTTCAAACCCAGAATAAAAGGGATTCCCCCAAGCCCTGGCAGATGGAGAAGAACATCGTTTCACATCTAGGAAAACTGAAATACATCATGTTACTTACCTACTACACAGACTATGGAAATTACAGTTTTTCTCAGGACCACCAAATGGTTTCTTTTTCTAGAAAGTCTCACAGATTTATTCACTTTTAAACTTACAGTACCAAAAACATTTTAAGAAACTGCAGATGTATGGACCCATACCCAGCTGCACCGCTCTATGCATACAGGATGCACAATTTGGCAATGATAGTTAGATTCAGAGAGACAAGAGAACCCGTCCAACTGAATTGTGCTCTTCCAGACTTGCCAGTCTTACACCGTGAAAAACGCCGTAAAATCCACATGTACACAAAATCAACCATAAAAATCAGAATAAGGAAATTTTATCCAAAGGCAACTAAACTAAAACCTATTCATTTAAATAAAACAATACAACTTTTTCCCATGGATGTTGTTCTAACTTTAAAATTAGTGTTTCTTCCACTTTCATCTGAGTAATAATCCAATAAACTAATGAAAATGAAACAGGTATCCCTTCATATTTTATATTTAAACATACATCAGTAAGTTCTTATACATTTCCTATACTATATAACACAATGTCTTACCAGCATTTCAATAACACGTTATAAAAGAAAAAATACATCACTAAATAGACCATAGGAGATGCATATCTGCAACTGATGAATATTGTCATTTCATTCATGAACCAAAACAAGCTGAACAGCAGATACAGTACTCCAAAAATCTAACGCTAAAACTTCTTAATATTATTAAAGTGTTTTTAAAAACATACTATTTCGGCAGACCTCACCAGCAGTATGACAAACTTTTTAAATAAGTACTATGCCAGATGTAATTTATAGCTCCTTGGTAACAGAAGACAGTAAGTTCTGTATCTTTTCCTCTCACCATCTTCTACTTATCTCAATCTTTGTTCTGCTTCAAGACATTGAATAGCTCAGTCCTTCAGTGCTTTTTAATTTATCTAAGCAACAGGAGGAGGCAGTGGAGCGGAGGAGGCAGTGTAGACACCAAATTTATACACTGAGTGCATACGAAATACTTTTCCTTCAATAAAGCACTTGTGCCTTGACAGAAAAATAACAGGTGTCAAAACCAAATAAATAAAAGGCCTTGTTTACCCTACACATATGGAAAACTTACATTCAGAAAGGATGTCAAAGAGAAACACAGCTTTCTTGTTTTACTACATTTCCCACCATTTGGGCTTTCTGCAAGTAAACGGTACAGGTTGCTTTATATATCACCAGACAATTCACACTGCATCTGCATCAGCTGCTTTCTCTCTTCCTTCCAGTGGGGGGAAGGAATATATATACATATATATATATTAAAAAAAATAAATAAATCTATAGACTGACAGATCCTTCTGTGAATTTAAGCTATTAGGATAAAGAACATCATATTTTCCACAGAAGTAATCCTCTGATGATCTCAAGGCACAGATGTTTTTATAATGTATCTAATTCCGCAGGTATTGCATTACCTTTAATAAGCCTTCAGGACGCAGCAGCTTGCTGACTCAGCCGGTTGCCTACAGCTGCAACTTTTTCTTCAACCCACTCTCCCCCTGGTCGCAAAGCTCTAGTCTGCTCAGCGTGCTGGTTAATTACCTGCTTGAATGTTCTACTTCTATTTGAAAGAATTAAGCCACTTCTATATTAGTGATAATCCCGAAATATATTCAGCCATTAAATAAATGCATTTAGCATGTTGCTTAAACACTAGTGGCCTTCAATTCATGTCATTTCAAAGTAGCCCTGGAGAATGTATTTTGCCAGACTGCACCCACTTTTTTTTTAATCACTTCCACGGTAGTATTACAGGCTCCTATCAAAAATACTTCAAGAACTAGAGACGTCCTGGAAAGTACAGAATTAGTAGAATTTACTCAAAGGCTCTCTGAACTAGAGAGTTGTTGTGCCTCGTACTAAGTGTCCTGGAATCCTCCACGCAGCTGACCTCTAACACTGGAGGAAGCCTTCAATTTGGGGAAAGCAACAGTTGACAAGGTCATTGCGGTGGCATGGGATCAGCAGTTTAACTCTATTTCTATATTTAAAAGAAAAAAAAAGTCATTTGAGGTTAAAAGTGAACACAAAGGAAACGGCAGAAGGAAGAAAGCAAACAGCAATGAAATGGGAATAGAAGATTATAAGGGGCAAAGAACCAGCTAATTGCCTGGAAGGATTTGGGTAAAAGGAAAAAGCTGATTTTCCTTCGAGGAACAGGAAGGAAAATATTTGGGTCACATAACTGATAAATTCTGATGACCATTATTCAAATCTTTCAAATAAATCAAGAAATAGCATTCTTGAACTAATAAAAAAGTGTACTGTAATAAGCATTATGTCCTTTAATAAGAATGTCTCAGAGACCACAACCAAACCCAATAATGTTCATGAACACCACCAAAAATATTATGTTTTCAAAAGGACTCTAAAAGCATGCACCTTTTAGTTAGAAGTGATTTACGAAATTGTCAGAGCTAATTTAAATCTTCTCTCTTCTCCATTTTGTTCTTCTTAAACACCTCGTGTGCTTTTTCAACTCTGATTTTAATCCTAATCACATTCATCACCAACAAAAAAAATCAACTTTGCATGACACCCAGTCATTTGCATTGCACCAGGCTGGGACTACGCCAGCCAAGAATAACATAGCCCATTGAATTATTTAAGCAGTTGTTTGCACTCAATTAGATTTTCATGAAAGGTTAAGCAATAGACTGATTCACAGAAACCTCTTCATGTTTACGGGAGGTACCTGACACAATACAAGGAGGTATTTAAAATTAATTCTTTTGAATGATTTAAGTTGATACAAAATGCTAATTTATCTGTTCACCAAAAAAAAAATATATATATATATATATATAACTTCAAATTGAAAGAGAATGGTAAAATATCTGTGCCCAAAATATTTTACTTATGAAATAAAATCCACTTTTGGAATAGAATGTTAATTTCCCACTGTTCATGGGTAACTGGAGAAAAACACCAGATGCACATATAAATACACATGCACAGGTAACCTTTTATTTATATACCAAAAGTAAACTTACTTAATGCAGAATTGTAATGGACACAGGCCACAAAAAGATGTTATTCCTCTCCAGGAGAGGCCATGTGCCCTTTCTACTGCACATTTCCCTGGCTACTTATTATCATTGTGGGGCTACAAACAGCTACACAGAGAAGTATCCTTTTAACCAGACTTTAGACAGAAATTGATCAGTCGTCTGTAAACGATTTCCTTTCTCAAAGTGTCATTGAGGCTCCATAACTGCAGAATAGAAAATATGGGGGGAAAAAATCAGCATTTTTAAACTGCCAGGACAGAGACAACATCGTGAACTGTAAAACCAAGAATTAAAGAAAACAGGGAATGTAATATATTCAGAGACTTCAATTTCTTTGCTTTAAGGAACACAAAGACAAGGCAATACAGAGAAGAGTTTCAATGTGGAAATAGCTTAGAAAGTCCTGAAATAGAAGTAAGCACTGCAAAGAAATGAGACCAGAATGCATACACATCTAAGTACCACTTACAGGGGAAAATGGACATTCCTCACTTTTTTCAGAACCTCTCCTTTTCAGCTGATGAGGAAGATTTTCTGATGTGTATTTGACTGCTAACCCTTTCCATCTGTTACACCAAAACGCAAATCAAGTGCATCGATTTAAACCAAAGTAGTTAGAAGGAAAGTGATTTTAAGAATACAAGCCTGCACAGACAGCCATGATTTCAAAATTAAAATCGCTCAAGTTGGAGTCTTTACGGAGTCTTTCCTCTATGCGCCTCCTGAGAGAAAGTTGTCCTCAGTAGGAAAACTGTATCACTACCGCATCATCTCTTTTAAGAGATTTTTCACTGAGGCATCTCATATCGTATCTCCACAACAGAGAACCAGTTGGAAAATAAAACCTTGTAGGTGCCTATGATTTCCAAGAATTTGTGTGGAAAATGCATCTTTTTAAGTTTAGAAGTGCCATACTTCCTCAAGCACAACCTTATGTAGGATTATAATATATTATAATTTATTAAAGGAAAATATAACATTTTCCTTGTAATATATTAAAGGGAAAAAAGATAGGACCAAGACTCATGTGTTGAGCTATCTATATATGCCAGGAAACGTGGGGTAAAACCTTCACTAGCCCACTCGGGCTTGGCAGGCACACCGTGAGGCAGGGGGAAACAGATAAAAGCTGCTGCGCAACTCAGCTACATAATTAAGCTAAACCCTGAACATGGTGAAAAACTCTGTATTATGAACAAGATTCTGATCACCATGTGCACACTCCAGCACAATAAAAGGTGAATAATTCATAATCATTTTTGAAGGAAAAGTATGCATCACTCAACTTGGGGGAAACACAGGGGATTTCACTGGTATGATTTTTCTTCAGGGACAGTGACAAAGTGCCGCTCCCCAGCAGGAAACTGAAGCACTGAACTGTGTTCCGTGTGCCATAAATCAACACTGCAGCCTACAGGATGTCTCTCTGGTACCAACATACCATCAATTTTTCAATAACCTCCCTAAATAATGGAATATGTGAACGGCGACAACAGTAATGAAAAATGAAATGTTTTGCACACCAAAGACTCTAGAATAACACGGTTAATACGTTGCTTCTACAGTTAAAGAAGCTTTTTTTATATTAAATCTTTTTCAAAAAACAAACAAAAAATAAGAAAACAAACCACACGACTTGTTTTACTACAAAACGACCTGGATAGCCTGTGAAGGCTTTGAGCTCTGTCACAGCTGTTTCTAAATCCTGATTCAAAACAGTGCTTTTTTGTTTTTTCTGTTTTGTTTTTGTTTTGATTTTTTGTTTTAAAATTAGCCAAGACAACACTTTGTGTGTTACAAGAGCTACTTGTACATTAACCTTAGGCTATCGCTACGCTTTCCAATGAAAGAACAATCCTTCATGCAAAAAAGGCTCTCCAGAAAAATCTATTTCTAAATAAAGAATTGCTTATATCCTTGTTCTGAATAAAGGATGGAACACATGTATCAACTGCTCATTAATGAGCTCAGCATCCTATATTGCTGTCCTCTTCCTCTCCAGTAAAAGACCAAGCTCAGTCATCTCTGACCTCTTTTTTTCCAGACCAAAGAGAAAGGAAAGACGAGGCTGGCTTAGTGGCACATCAGCAGCAAAGCCCAGGGCCACGTGGGACCACTGGTTCGAAGAGACACGTAGTCCTAGGCGAGAGGCTGGCCACGTCTGCGAGTGCTCCTACAGGAACCCGAGGCAGTCAGGTGCCTGTCACAGGGAACTGACTCCAGCAGGGGGAGAGGAACAGGTTTTAGCTTTTAAGCTACTGACATGAACAGGAAAAAAAATAGTTTTAAATTTACAGAGGCATTTTACACCTGTAGTCACTAAATAATTTTTATGATCCTATTCAAATCTGAAGCATATTAATAAATATTCTCTTGACTTTCCCCTTAGTCATTTTTTCCCTCATTATACAGCAAATCAGTGCATGCAAAAGAACCAAGAGAATTTCTCAGCAACAACCATGTACTGTATGCACGACACTCAGCTTGTGATTGGTAATTATGTAAAGCCAAATCCTAACAGGGAACAGTATCATCGATTCTTGGAGACATCTGAAACCTTTTCTTTGGAAGTAGGGCCACGATCTCAGATCAAGGCAAAGAATGAAGCAAATGGTAAAATCCAGAGAGAAAACTTTTTGCATCAATGGCAATAAGGAGTAAGTCTCAGAAACTGACTCTCATTCATAAGCCATAAAACAGGAGTTTTATGTTTTGTGGAAATTATGTTTGACAACATTTAAAAACACATTAATGGACTGTGAAATTAAAATGCAATGAATACTCTTTGGAATACACCGTCTCACAAATCATATTTTATCACAGAGAAACTTTCTTTCTTTCCCAACTGGCAGCTGTCATGATTTCCTCAGACAAGATTTCACGTTTCCCAACAAAGTAGAACTTTTCTGCAGTTAAAACAGTCCACGTATCGCTTTCAATATACTTCATATTCCAATTCTTGTATATGCTGTTACATTGCTGATAGAGAGTATCTTACCTAAATATAGGTTCACAAATTTATTTTATGTCATCCATAGCCTTTTTCACACAATGTTGCACCTCTTCCTCACCAGGCAGTGAACCTCTCAGAGCTGCAAAGGGGACCACGACTTGGCAGGCTGCACTGGTACTGAACGTTAATGTCAAAGGAACCTGCGCAAGATGCACCTTCTCAAAAATAACATTGTTTATGTACATTGTTCCTTATTAAATATTTTTTTCCAACCTGATTTCTCTTCCTTTCATCGCAAGTTCCCAAGGAAAAGCGATGCTGAGTGTACTTGCGATTTAGTATTTGGACTTGGTCATTCACAAACTGAGCGCAGCCACTGCTTGACCGTGAAAACCCCTTTCCAAGGCAGTTTCTACTTAATTGGTAGGAAAAACGTGGAAGCAGAAAGTGTTAATTACAACGGAAATTAGAGCACGTGTTAGCTCGATACAACAACTCAGCTTGCAGCACTTTGACAAGTCAGAACTCAGAAGTGAGAAGCAGTAATAGATTTTTAGTTTATTTTCCTGATGCTGCATGCTCCGGGTATTTAAACTAACAGCGCAATCAAATATTAAAGTGCACTGCTCTCAGGGTGTGAAATTCACAAGGAAAGCACTCATCTACCAGTCCAGAATATAATCTTTTATACACGTAATACCCCATAACCTGCCAGAGTGTCGCTACAGATTCTCCTTTATACCCTGTGGGGGTGCTACCACAAGGTACAGCTGCTCTATGCAAAAAGCAAGTGCCACAGGGCTCTTAATAATTGCGAGTCCCTTGCTAGTCACCATACCAGCCCAGTAAGGCACAGAAAGTATATTTGTTCATTCTTCACAGAGAGGAATTCATGAAAATAAGGTGGGAAACCTCTCCTGAACCAACAGCACCTGAGTGCTACAGCACGGCCACGACAGCGGTCGGAGGCTGCTGCAGGGAAGTCGTGGAGGGGCCACGTGTAAAACGCTGGGTGCAGCACCATGCACCAACAGCTACCGGCTGTTCTCTGTAGTCTGAGAAGTGGATGGCAAAATATTGTGAAAGTGCATTTTTTTCTTAGGGAACACATCAAGGAACGATATTCACATCCTGATCTTAAATAATAGCGTGGCTCAAGAGACCCTCTTTTCTCTACCACCACGCAAATTAAAATATAGAGCAAAATATTGGCATACACATAGCATACAGATGTACACACACCCCTACACACCTTCCTGTGAAAAGAACACCCCCTACCCAACTTCCGTAACAACCCAATAACAAACCATGCTTCATACAAACATCAGAGCTTCCGAATGAGCATCTTTATAGATGCTCACATTAAAGTCCACCATTGAAAAAGGCACGTTAAAAAACACAACAACGATGTTCCATCTCCGAGGCTGAGCTCTAGCAGTAAAGGGATGATCATGCTCCCTTTCACGAGTATACAACATAATCTCTTCTCTCGAGCTCTCTCTGACACTTGCCTAACCTCCTGATGGGCCAACTCAGTGCACAAGGCCAGCAGAAAACTAAGCAGGGTGAGAAGGGGAGGGTGGGGGCAACAAACCCTCTCCTTTGTTCTGGAGATCTGAATCAGCTCCCACTGAACTCAGAGCAGCACCAGAACAATCAGAGGGAGGGCAGAACGCAAGCTGCTGGATCGTCTCCTCTAACTTCTCCAAGCCTCCTTCACGCTTGGATTACCTCTAAATCCCTAGAAATCAGAAAATTACTCCTGTAACCAGTGCATATCTAGGATCTTGTCATACTGTTTAAGAAAGAAAACAAATCTTGTGTAACTGCTCCGGTTGTCAGTCATCAGCCTGAAAGATATAAAATGATCTGTGACCCAGCCCAAAAATTTTCTTGGCCTGCTTTGTATCACGTGTGCATTGCCAAAAGCCACCAGTAACCAAGCAATGAATAAAAATAAATAAATAGGCAAATAAATCCACAATTTAGGTTAAAAAATTCTAAGTGAAAACGTTATAATAAAACAAGCACCAGCTTTAAAGTTCAGGAGTTATTTTACAGCACTTCAGTTACTCCTCTGGAGTGGAATTCAGCACCACTCTGGCTCTGTAACCTAGGGAAATATTTCTGCTGCAGCCTCCCAGATTATACAAGAAATGATCTTGCCAGGGTGTGAACTGTCAGCTCCGTCTTCAAATTTAGCTTGGCAAAGGAACTCAATTAAACTGATGACATGAAAAGAGGAGGCTTGCAACAGAACTGGAGGGTAAAGATTACGTACCTGTTTATAGAATAATCATTGTAATTCTTTTCTATAAACTTCACTATTCCCTCTGCTACTGTTCTTTCCTATTTGAGGCAATACTACCAGAAGCCTTCAGTGAAAAGAGAGTTGTGATGGAAGGGTTGAACTCCTCCATCACTCACAGCAATTTTTACATACCTCTCTTCGCTATGCCCAAGTCATTGGGAAAATATGAAACTGTAGACTTCAGAAATCGCAGTAAGATTTACAGGAGCCATTGTAGTTCTCAGAAGACACCTCAGATAATGCACACCAAGCCTGAAAATTGGCCTTTTGGATGAATGCAAGGGCCCCAATACTTAGTTTATATTACAGACATTTAAACCTTTAAAGGATGGAAAAAATGTAGAATAAAACTGAAAGTAAAGATATTGTATATGATTAATGGGACCAACAAAAACCATAAAAACATGAGGAAGCTGAGATAAAGATCAGAAAGAAACCTATGAGTGCAGGGTGAGAGTGAAAAACAAGCAACGAAAAAAACAGTGGTCAACAAGTAAAACAAAATTCCATCTACGTTTATTAGGTACAAATGTTGAAATGCATAGTTTTTGAGTCATTAAAAATCAGCTATTTTAGACCACTTATTTACCCTGAGCTATGCCACATCACACAGGAATCACTCTCCTAAGATTTTCATCAGAGTAAGGCAAAAAGCCTTTTTTTTTTCCCCCAAATAAAAGTTTTTGGTTTTGTTTTCTTTAAAAAAAAAAAAAAAAAAAAAAGGGTCACTTCAGTGTCATGAGACCTACCTCAGCAGCCTGCAGTCACTAGAAAAACACTCCAGGGGGACATCGCATAGAGCCCTAAGTGCCAGGACAGAGGCACAGAGTACGAGCTTCTCCCACATTGTTTAATTACTCTCCCATCATTTTGCTCTAATTCTGTTTTTAGGTACTTGCATACAATTTGAGATAGCAAGGATGACAGAACTCTATTCCCTAAAGTCTTTTCTTGGTTTTAGGGTTTCTTACATACTGTAATAGCACCAGTGCAGCTGTTTGGCTCAAACAAACCAGGCTTCTGAAGTAAGAGAATGTCTTTCCCTTGAGAGTAGCAAGCAAATGCTGCACAGAAAGTGAGTATCATTATTAATTTACAATTATTTCGTAACTCACCTCTGATATGCCAGCCTGTTTAAGGCCTCTCTCTTTTCATCCCAGTGAATGTGATGCTGGATATTGGCTATAGTTACGACACCTGAAGCTACAGACACACGTTGTTTACCATAATATTTTAAATTACATTCCATAGTGTTAAAATGATGCAGAAAGTTAATGCTTATGTAACTTCAAAGAACAAAACTCTGCCATAAAACACACTGGGTGCAAACATTCCTACATCCTGCAAATATTTACAGGAGTAAATCTCTTCCTCAACAAACTTCTACAGCTGTCAACAAGAACATCAAGGCGAATATTACTGTTGATCAAGCATTTCTCTCCGCATCCTACGCCTAAACACAACTAACAGAAAAACGTGGGCAATCTCCTGGAGCCCACCAGTGGCACCAGGTAATTCCTCGCATCAGTCTTCTGCAAACAGTGCAGCCACACCACAGAGCAACCATCTGTGGTGCAAACACTAATTTTCCTCTTTAATTTCAAACTCACCTTTTAACTGCACAAACCTAATGGCTTCCAATTTTTCCCCCATCCACATTACAAGCAAAAAGACGCTGTGGAATGTTTATCTCTTATCTGGATATTGTCATTTTACTGTCTCAAACTTCTTAAAACAACCTTTTCGCTAGGGAGGAAATCAGTCAGCATCAGACCTAGTGGGGAAACCCTGCACTTGCTCAATGTCTGTGGCTCTTACACAGTTCCAGATGTTCAGAACATTAATAATGCACTAACTCAAAACCTCTTTTTGAAACTTTAGAATGTGCAAATTGCATTAAAACCTCTTTGCCCTCATTAATGGTATTGTTACAATCCCAGTACTCTGGAAAATGTTTTTTGGCATTTGTTTAACTTTGTGATATTGCCATTTACTCATTTTAACAGCCAGTGCTCAAATCTTAATGCTTTTAATAGGCCTGGCTAAACAGACTACCATCTTTTGTAAATTTATTGAAGTAATTTATTAAATAAGTAAAAGTTGTCAGAAGGCAGCATTTTTTTTTATTGATGGTAGGGAAAAATGGGTTTCTTATAATTTATTTACAAAACTGCATTTCAGGTAAGTTTTAGAAATGGAAGTATTCTGTTCTTTTTTTGTGTTATGATCAATTCATTTTCTGCCACTCTGACATAAACTTAAGTGTTTGTTGTTTTGTTTTTTTTTTAATACCAATCTCAAACAACTTCTAGTTAAAAAAATAAAAAATAAAAAAGGGGGTGAGGGGAGGATTTGTCTTAGCCTAAGAAGAGCCAGACATTCAGAATTAATACTGAAACTGTATCCCTCCCTCAGCCTGTCATACAGGGGTGGCACATTTATGTCCAGGCCACAAGACCGTATATTCAAGGACTTGTGCTCATGTCCAGTGCAGGCCCACTGTGGTGCAATGGCAGAAAAGTGCAATAGTAAGAGGTTAAAAAGAGGTCCCTTCTGTTTATTCCAAGTAACAACCTCGACTGAAACCAAGGAGTCTCAGTCTGCCCAAAACCAGCAGTGGGGTTCCGGAGTCACTCTACACAAAATTCATTCGCTTGCCCTGGAAAAGTGAAAACTAAGCATGGCAGAACTGCACTCAGATTATACCTATTGCCTTGAAACTAGAAATAGCAGGATAAAAATTGGGAACTGGTTTATGCTCCAGACTCGAAGAAATAAAAATCACCCACCTTTTAGATTACACATGACTTTCAGGGCTTGGGATGTCCGGATTTTGACCTCAGACATTCCAAACCAGCTCCTGGTAACCTACCACGACCAGCAGTGCATATGGAAGTGGTCTTCTTCAAACTGAAACGGATTGCATTTGGGGCTCTAGAGCACCAAATGCAATCAATTGAGATAAGAGAAAAAAAATCCAGATTTATGTTAATCAGAACAGAAAATGCATTTGCATAGCATTACTGTTCTTGACCACTCATGTTTATTGCAGTTAAACCAAAAAAGTAGAACTGCATCAATGCCAAGCCCAAATTACTGAATGAACTTCATATCCTCTACAGAATAAATGAAAAGAACAATCACTTTTTGATCAAATATAGCCCAAGGTGATGTTCTGCTGGGGCACAAAGCAAGAATACCGATAAAATATGATTTTCTTCTTAAGATCACTTGATTTGCTTGACCCCACAAAAATTGTCTATGAGCAATTTATAAAGCAAATATCAAAATTCAGGAAACTAACAAGTTCCAAGCCTCATTAGAGATCATAAAGTCTTACATTAAGAGATTTATTAAATTTTGGTTAAATGGTTGAGTTACCAGAACAGTGCTTAGTCCTTAAAATTTGAGATTTCTGTAGCCTTGTTCAATGAACAACTACAGAATGTTTTTCTCCTGAATCTTCTTAGCCATCAGCACAGGAATATAATACAGTGCCTATAAAACACACCTGAAATTTCAGGAAATATGAATTTGCAGAACAATCCATGTTGCCTGTCAGCTGATTGTACTGCAAATATTTATCCTTACAGTTCAGCCTCAAGTCCAACAGCATCTGCGATAAAGTGACTTAAAATGATTTTTTAGTGGTTTTGTTTACTTTTAATTATACCCTTAGCTACCAAAGTGCTAGCTCAATAATGGAGCAGTGCTTTCAATTAGTCCTGTAATTCTCGTTTCCTCCTTCTCTTTGCCTGTTCTGTTTTTCCTTTTCTTCAACGCCAACGAAGGGCAAGTAAACAGGCATAAAACTAAAAACCGTCCCCAATACAGGATGTACAAGAGCCTTGTATAGGACATACTGGGTAACTTTACTAGAAAGAAGTCAGTTGGGGAAAAAAAAAATAGAGAGAAAAGTGCTCAGACACTACCTCTGAAAGGTATGGGAGGAAGAAGTAAGCAAATCTTTAATTCTCAAGCAAAGAATTCTTGCCTTTTCATCAGTAAAACTTAAGAGCTAAGTCATTCAAAGCCTTTTGAGCAACTATCTTATTCTATTTTAAAAAATTTACTTCCAAATTATGACTCAACAATTAGCAGATACAAATTAACCAACAATGCCTTAAGAAAAAAAAAAAAAGACAGGAAAAAAAAACATTAACATTATTGTCCAAAGCTTATTTTGTAAAAGAGCTACTAAAGAAAGGTCAGTTAATTCATCATGATGGATTATCACTAAAATTTATAAGCATTAGCATTTTTCTCCTTGCTGGATACCTTGACTTTGATATGACACATATTGAATGAATCATCTAAGATGCAGGCACCAGGCAAGATATATCTTAATGCAGACAGGTCGGCGACATGAACCCTAATGGTCCTTATCTTAATCTTGTTTAAAAGCATCTTAGATTTCTGAGTAATCTTTTCACCTTCTGATATTCTCTTTTATAGAGTGTTTTTCCTGGAGTTGCTACTGATTTTCACATAAATGCATTTTTGTTGCACAGTATCAACAGCATGTTTTTAAGTATCCCCAAAAAGCAATCAGGATGGCTATTTAGTATACGTTAAGTAAAGGTTTTTTTTTTTTTAAAAAAAAAAAAAGGTCAACATGACAGAAGTTTGATAATTACAAAAAACTGTTATTTGTAGACTATTCTGAAACATGGCATTACAGCTGTTTATAAGAGAAAACCACCAAATGTGGAGATGTATATCTGATGCATTGCTTCCTTCTCATACTTTTTTCCTCTACTGCATTATTGATCTCAAATATTTGCTGTGCATATGCAGTCACTCTTCCATGAAAAAAAATTATTCAAATACTTAATTAAAAAAAGGGCATGTTTTTCTACTTCTTTCCTCTACTTCTGCCTTCATCTAGTAATTTCAAATTACACACCCATAACAAGGAGGCAGACCTTTTCTACATAGCTGTTCTGGGATTTCTGCAACAGTTGCTCTCATTTAAAAAAAAAAAAAAAAAGAAAAAAGGGACAGGTGAATTTTTTTTTTATTTTTTTTTTTTGGTAACAGCAGTTCAGTGACATTGGTGTGAAAGGAGTTGGTCTGATTTCATTTTTCAAGCAACTGGTTATTTTACTAACACTAGCATAGCTTTAGACTGTTCGACTGTTAATGAATAAAAATTATCTGCCAATAAAACGTTTCTTATATGATGTGTGGAAAACTAAATATTAATTTCTCACACAAAAGGCATACAACTATCATTAAAACATGAAAGAAATCCAGAATCTCCCAGGTCGCAATCTACCTGAAGAAATACTAACAGAGAAAAATGGAAGCCGTTAATGGATGCTTTCTGCACACGTTGGCACTGGAAGGACTATGTGACCAATACACTAGCTCCTACAGCACGTACTTTGGTGACATTTATAATGTTCATCTCTGATGTTCTGTAAGAAGCATCCAGTTTCCTCATCTTACCATTAGGTTAATGTGGTGAGATTTGGAAATTTACTTGCCCTCCATTTATTCACACATGAAAACTTTCAAGTATGTTGCTATCTCTTCTTGGTGAGTGTAAGGTTTTTTTTCTATTGAGCACTTCAGAAGTCTGAAATAAATCACTATGTTTCTGGTCGAGTTTGTTTCACCAGCTCTAACACAAATATATCGGTCATCATTTTCACCTGATGTTGGTTGATTACTTTAGCATTGACAAAGCAACCTGAAATCCTAGGCAAAATATAGAGGAAGAAACTTTACTTATAAAAGCCCCTTAAGTGCCAGGCTTGGAAGAAGTTGAAATGATTTAGTTTGTTGTACTTCTGCCATAATTTTATTTTATTTCTGACATTGTGTAATTGTGTTTTAACAGGGCAAGCAAGGAGAGAACACTGCTCGCCTCCTGGCTCTAGGCTCCCAACACTGTTCATCATGACACACTGCATCGTGCATGGGTTCTCTACTTCTGCTTCCTGTGGGTAATTTTATACATACCTCCATTCTTTTTATTCCCAATGACTGAGGCTAGAAAGTGTTAATTTACAAAACAGAAAAGCAAATATAGATATATTTCATTAAAACAAATTGAAGTCTATGAAATTCAAAGTGAATTGCATGACAGTGCAGTAAGATACAATTTCTGTCTCTAGTACTCTCATTATATACAAGCAAAGAAAGTAACACACCATTTACTACTTGAATTAAGTTAAAATGGGTTTTGCAGAAAAATAAAGTTAATATTATTTACAAAGCAAATACGTAGCGATAATTAACGAAGAGTTTCAGGCAAACAGGCCAAAATGGGCACAAGTGCTTGAAAGTGAAGCACTGAAACAGACAGAGCCATCTAAGAAGCAAGGCTTCTGTAGGCATGCAGAGCAAAGAACATCACTGTTGAGCCAGAAATTCTTAAACAAAACTAAAACAGAATGTTGAACTGAAAAACACATCTGTAGCTAACCAAACTGAAATCCAATGTACAGGTCTAAATTCAAACTCCATCAGTTTAACTTGATAGAAAAGAGATACACTGATGGCACTCCAAATTCAGAGCTTTGTACTCAAACTTCTAAGACACTTAAAAAGACTTTTTTCCCCCACTTATTCAAAAGTAGAAAGTGCAATTCATAAAACAATCTAATACCTTCAGAAATTTGCTCAACTCATAATAGTTCATTCAGTGAGGTACATGACCAGCTATATTATTGCCATCTTGATAAGCATGAACCATTTCTTTAAAAGGTGCAGTTTTTCATGAGATCTAGCAACCTCCCCATGAAAGTCTCTGAAAAGCAGTTTTGAAATGCAAATGTGCAGGTAAGCAATATTCCGTAGAATGATGAAAGAAGAATGCTGTTTTCCTTGCACTAATATGTTTATGTTTACATTATTCTGTATTTTCAACATATTAATCTCTTAGTCTTAAAGGCAACCCAATCCAGAATAAAAGAAGTGGAATGAAAAAGGGCATCCATAGAAAGATATTGGCAATGTGATTTTAAAATATCATCCTTCAATTGTCTGCAATTTATATTTATCAATACTTTCACTGGGTTCATGGAAGTGTTCCCACAAAGAGAAAACACTCAACGTGTTTAGCTAGGTGACCTTTCAGTGAAGCATAAGGGCAGTGAGAGGGGGAAGGGTACCAGAGCTGTCCAGCAATCTCTTTCCTTCTTTATTAAATGTCATTACAAAGTCTCTCCATACTTTCAATTCAGATTACTATTCTCATAAAAAAAAACTTTCAGAAGTGTTTGTCAGGTTTGTATACAATAAGATCAACTATCACGTACTGCTTAACGTTACACACTTCAGTAAAAGAATAGGGATGATAGTGAAAAGTGAAATATGCCCTCAAATTCTTTAATAAAGTAAATTGAATGCAAAATTTATTTATAGATGGCTAACATTGTGTATAACTGCATAGCTTTCTGAGCTAGGTTAAATAAATTTATAGTTAGTAATCTGTTTTGTTGTTTTTTTTCTCCACTGATTGCACATTACCTGGTCTAATGTGGTCACCTAATGGTTACTGTCAGTAACTGCACTGATGACTGCAATGCTTTAAAGACACCCAGAGAAGGGAAAAAAAAAACAAACTCCTTGCTTCACAGAAAAAAATGCAGAACAGTCTGGCTTTAAAAAATTTCAAAAAATTAGTACTTTTATATTAACTGAGATACAAACATTGCTGAAAACAAATATGAGCCTGCTTTTTCACAAAAATGAATTTGCATGCCAGATTGAAGAAATTACAATATAATTGTTATTACAATATATTTATTCTATAACCATCTATATATATTGATGTTTAGAAAAAGAAAAAAAATCACATTACATTTTTCAAGTAGAGTGTATGTTTTTTAAAGGGAAAATATGAGGTAAAATTTCCTTACCTTATAGGATGGCAAAAAACACAAAATTCCTTGGCCAACTGTTTGACACACTGCAAGCAGAAGTGCTCCCACCTCATCTTGGAACTCAAAGGTCTCTGCATGTTGGAATGTGGCGCACAGCTTTCGCCCATTCGGGCCTGCTCCAATGGTGCCAACCCAAACCTTGTGTATTTCAAATTTAAAAAGTTAATACTAAACTGACACTGACTGTAACTGTATGAAATACATTATGTTACATAATGAAACATCAAATGTGAAGAAAAATACTGAGATTATTTCTAAGCAAATGAGTTTGAGTACTTAAAAACAGAAGAGAAGGTGCAGTAACTGAGATGAATGATTATTACCAAAATAGCATAGCTTCAGATTTTTCCATGGAGGGAATGTCTAAGCATTGCCCTCTTTTTCATTTGAAAACTTACATTGCATTAATCTTCATAATAGCCTGTTCTACACATTACCTTCCTACTTAAAGAGTCTGCCACCATTTTTATTTGCAAATTACTGTTCATTTCACAACGGATAGCCAGCATTATACCTCAGGAGAGTTTACCTGTGAGTTCCGAATAACATGATTTGCCTCCAGCTGAATAGAAAATTTCACGCCAAGTTCTGAAGAAAATGAATCCATTGGAGAGAGCGTACCAGATGTCAGAACAATTGTTCTGACATCATTTAAGTCTGAAAAAGCCTAAGTTAGAGAGAGAAAAGAAGGAATTCAGAGAATGGATGTAATCACTTTAAGATCTTTGCTATCATATAAAATCACTTAAGCCCTTCTACTTCCCACCCAGCTTACCACAGCAGGATTCAAACACCAAAAATTAAGCATGTGGACTACAGTTTTATGACGTGCTTTCCTTTTCTGTTTGGTATTTGTAAAGAAGGCACTGGAATCTGAAACATCAGGCTGATTTTCATTCATCCAAGTATACGTTTGTTGTAGAGCAACTTTGTAGTCATCCGCATACCTATACAGAAATAAATATTAACTAAAACTACAATTAAAAAAACTGTAAGCATTAAGCTCCTAAAAGCTTAAAAAAATAATCGCATACAATATATTCTCTAAAAAAAGAAAAGCTGTTGACCATGCAGTGTATAAAACATTGACTAGGAGTAGGTAACTCTGCTCTAGGTTTAACATTTCAACAGCTGTCAGTTTCCCTTTTAGATAAATAATGAAGCTTCACAATAATTAAAAATTTTAAAATAAGATTTAAATCAGAAAGCTTTACTAACTGCTGACATTAGTATCCAACAGTCAAATGATAAATGCTATGGAGAAAAATAAAACCCATGAAGCGTAACTTGGCAATGCATCAAGAAAATTTACCTCTAACCCTCAAATAGATTTCTTCAACATTTGAATTCATTCCTGAATGAAAAAATATATTTTGGTAGTATTTAAATTAATTCTCAATAAATTCTTCCCAAATAAGTAAATTTTCCAAAACTTTTTGAAATGTTAATTTTGCTCAGAAGCTGGACACTATAGCAAAATGTTGCTCAAATGAAATTGACAATTTGGTAAACTGAATTAAACACCACCACACTGTTCAGGTTATGTTTTTGCACTGACCTGCTATTATCTTTAAAAAGACAAAACAGAACCATGAATAACCCTTTTAGCACAATCTGTGTGGCAGGGCTCACAATTGGTATCTCAATAAGCTCCTCTCTTCCAAACACTGATATTTTTTCTTCTTTTTCCAAGATTGCAGAAAGGTGTTTCTATAAGAGACAAAACAAATTCCATATTAACATTCTCAGTTATCTTCACAAAAGCAAAGCTAACACAGATACAAGACAACTAGCACACTGCTTTGAAAGTTTACATAAGCCACCTATAAAGTCAGACTGAAGACAGAATTGAAAAGGAAAACTAACAATTCTTTTAACATATTTGGCTTACACAAAAAGGATAGATGAGGTTGAAAATACTCTAAGTACATTTCAACAGTCAATAAAAACGTAGATGGATAGTACAGACAAAGCTATCACTGACTAACCAGCTTGATTTCAATAATTGTACATGATCAATTTTATCCTTTAAAAGGCAGATTCTCCACAAGTTCCAGTAGCTTAACTGGATTACTCCTGGTTTTCATCATGTATAATTTTTAGACAGCTTTTCAAAATTGCAGTAAAGTAACAGATGTGTTAACATTTAGTTTATGGGTACTTCAAGATGTTTAACATCTCTGGTACTGATTTATAGAGCTTACAGCATTACCTGTAAAATGGGAAAAGTAATACTGGTTATTCCCATTTTGTGCAAAATGTTCAGCATTTCTTTTCCACTCCAAACCTTACAGGAAGTTTCATACCCTCTTTCTACAAGTTGACTAGAGCTCTCCTTTAACCAGCTGCAAAAGAGAGAAATCAGAAATAATTTTAGCATAAACTTAGAGATACATTCCAAGTACAAAACAAACTGAACCTTGAAAAATGGCACCGCACTTCCGAGATGAAGGTGATAAATACTGCATTTAGGTAGCTGAATCCTGTTCTTCCTTAAGCCAGTTTTTCCACTATTGAAGCTGCTCTTGAGGAAGCTCAATGAAGTGAGAGGCAAACCTGTCCCCATGTATTTATATTTTATCATCATGTAATATCTTTATAATGAGGAAGAAGGATTAGAATATAATCCATTCTTATGATATAAGATGTCAGGCTCATTTAAGAAAGATTTCTGCTGTGCTTTTAAAGCCACTCATTACTTGTCATCCTCTCAATTACAGATTTCCCTGTTAAACAACTCTTGAGGCACTAAATGATTCCTTTTATTATCTATACACAGTAAGGGAGAGTTGGACAATACAAACTGCCTATTTTAACGTAGCTACAGATATTCATACTTCTGCTACAGCTTGAAAACTAAGCAGAATTATAACCATACTGACAATGCAATATGTGGTAGGACTTCTAAAAGCAGGATGCAAACATGCAGATCATCTCATCTGTGGCACAGCTAACATTTTCTCGACCTAAGTATGCCTCCAGAATTACAAGATTTTTTCCCTCTGTCTAGAAAAGCAGGCAGGCTCCCTCTTTCTCAGGAAATGCCGAAGCTGTCTGTTTCATCAACCAGCAGGAGGCATCAGAAAGACAGCTGTCATTTCTACAACAGTTCAAAATATGTATCTGCAAAATCAGTTAATCGTTATCAAATAAAGCAACAAGGCTTAGTGACTGTTTCAGTCCCAGATTTCGTGCCCTATCGCTGTAAATCATTTGCACAACAGAACAATTAAAAAACCTTCCCTTCCACTGAGTTACAAAAATCCATAAATACTACCATGCCAATCACTTCTTTCATAATTTGCTTTATCTTGTTAAGGAATGATGATCATTAACACAGGCAGAAGTTCACCAGTGTAGTATTTGGCCCCAATCCCTCAAACGTAAAATCAAAAAGACCTGAAACTACAGTTAGGAAAAGGCAAGTATGAAAGAATAAATGGGTAAAACACTCCAGGAAACGTAAAACTTCTGTTTTCCTGGTCTGAACTTTAAATGCCTTTACATACTTTTAAAATGGTTCTGCTATAAACACAAACCTGATACAATCACCTTCCTAACCTAATACTAAAGCATTGCAAAAAAAGGCAAATTCTAGAACAAATCCCATCCAATTAAATCTAACATGAAATCGCTTACTTGGAATACCTGATAATCTATTTAGAACGAGAATTTATTTTAGAGTAAAGCAGTAAATAAATAAAATTAGCTTCATTTCCAGATATCTACAATTCTGAAATAAAAATCAGCATATGCACTATTTTCAGGAAAAGATTCAGCAAATGTTCCAAGCTGCCTTCAGTTCAAGAAAGTGTATTTGGCCCTTTGCTTCCTACCAGAAAATCCCACTGTTTGTTCAATGGAGTAAGCCATCCCATCCAAATTGTCCTTGTAAATCTGCATCTCATCATAAAAGCCTGCCAGTATACCTCTACCAGTACATCTTCAAACTCCTCAGAAAGGTCACTTTAGCACCTCAGTGGCACTAAGCCCAAGCTTAAGTGCTTTTTGGAATGGGGACCCAGGACCTTTATAACTGAAATGAGGTTTTTCTAATTGTCCGCACATTTGGCAAAGCCATGTCACTTTCTGCAACAACATATTACCAATTACTGGCAATTTACACCCAGTCTTCTGCTTTCCAGCTGCTTTACATACTGCCGGCAGATTTGCCAAGACAATCAACCTTAGTTTTTCTGATAAGGTTAAAAAGCTCGAGGCAATTAAATCTCCAGCCATGCTATTCTCCTCTTTTACTAACTTTGAATATTTGAGATTTCCAAAGTAGGAGAATTAACTGCAAAAACAAACAAACAAACAAACAAACAACATAAAAATCATTTCTCTGACACAGGCATTAACTCTCAGGGTAGAGAAAGGATAGGGAAAATGACAAACTAGTTGTTGTAGCATACTTCAAAGTGTATTCCACCAACTGCTGATGCAACAAAACAATGATTTGACACGCACCGAATCAGAGTTCAGTTAACTTCAAAGCCACTGGTACCATTATTCACTTTTATTCTACTGACTTGGTCATTCTAGTTTTCAACAGTTGTGCATTTCTTTCAGTCCCTGAATCCCTCAAACAAAAGGTTCAAAAATTAAGGGCTGGACAGCTGAATTCCAAATTCTCCACAGGTGATGGAACCTTCTGACATTGTTTCAACTTTCTCAGTTCTTACTCCATGCAAAATATGCCTTTGTGCCCTCTTTTTTTCCCCTAGCTTCTGCCTCCAAGTCCATTTGATTCTGTTTCCTTCCACCCTCTTTCATGATTTGCAGCTTCTGCTGAGATCCTCCCCTTCCAATACTAACTCTACACTTTCTGGGCTTTACCTGTTCCTAAGCTCCATGACACTTGTGTTCCAACAAGGCAGGTGCCAAGAAATTCAGCTTATCTTTGGTTTCAATATCAGTACAAAAGCTAATCATTAAAGCCATATTCTGCTGATATAGTCCAGAGAGAAAGAATGATCAGTAACACTGTGTAGACAATTCATGCCTCAGAATAATCAAAAACTCAAAGGGGACAGTGCATGCACATGCAAAGTTTGTTACCTGAATGCTCTGACAACTTTAACGAGTCTCTGCTGCAAATTTGTATGTACAGCAGTTTGTCAGAGCTTTAACTCTGCTCAAGTTTGAGCCAAGTTTTATGAGAAAAATAAAGGGCATGATTGATAAATTCACTTTCAAAAATGACAAATCTGTTCCAAAACATAGAGGCACAGGGATTATTACTAAAGCAGATTTAGGAACTTACTCAATTTTAAGCATGGGCAAAATAGATAAAAGACCTAGAACAAATTTCAAGAAACAAAGTTTCAGCACTGTATAAGTACTCAAAAACAGCAAAGATAGAAGCAACTTAAAACACCATGATAATGGAAGTGGTTGACATTTTTATGCATTAAACGTCACTACCTATGCTCTCTGTAACGAAGTTAGCAGTCTTTTACTGGACCAATGACTCCTGTTTCAGCTATACATGACAATAGTGTTCTGGTAGAACTTCCCTCCAGCTTTAGCACAGAAAAGTCTTGAGGAAAAAAATGTCTCTCTAATGCTCCTTTAAACACATTCATCAAAACACTTTCTGTCAAAGGCTCCCAAAGCATTTCATAAATGCGCACTAATTAATGCTTTGAAAAAGCAATGCTATTACTACTCATCAAATAAGCAAATAGAAGCATTTAAAAGACAACTGATTCATCTCAGGTAAAATTTTCTTACTGAACTTCATAGACTAGGACAGTAAGCTCCAGAAATATCAGTACTTTCATGAGTATAGCACATTTTTAAAGAGAATTTCAATGTTTTCTGTTGAATAAGGAGGATTTAAAACAAAAAGAAATCCTCTGTACTCCTCAAATGAACAAAAATCAGGTGACTGCATAGTCAGAAGCGTACTTCTATTGCATTTTATTTGATGCAACACAGTAACCAGCAAATTGCATTAGCAAAAGGAGTCTAAATGATATTTTTTAAAAATACTGACATAATGCAATTAAAAAGAGTTGCCTTACTTTGTCAAAGAGTAGCACACAGCCCGTAGATGCTCATGATCCTTCTGCCTAATGTTGTTATTGACCATGGAATCTAGCTCTTCTCGAGCAGCTCTGAGTTGACTTTCTGTAACGCTGAAACTTACTGACTCCCGAGCACAGTCCTCAATATTGTGGGCTTCATCTAAAATGACTACTTGGCCTTTTAGGTTAATTTCCATCTAAAAAATAAAATGATTATCTAGTAAAACAGAGTAAAGCACTATAATGAGAAACAGCAGCTAACTGGATCTTTTTTTAAAAAAATGCATATTCTACATCATGGTGCAAGCAACACAAAGTTTTCATCTTTCTGATCCAGTTTCTGTAGCCTAGAGAAAAAAAAAAAAAAAAAAAAAAAAAACAGGAGAAAAAAGCCTTAGCTCAGCCTGAGTGAAAATAATCTGGACATACTACACTCCATAAGCCCAACAGCTGTGAAGTTTACAAGGGTTTATTTTCCACTGATTTAAAAAAAAAAAAAAATGTGACTGATTAGCTACAATATAAGAACAGGAGAAGCATTACTTGGAATACAGAAACATCCATTTAAGAAAAAGAAAAAACATATTTAGCCCAGGAGTTATTTATAGATTATATTCAGATATAAACAGGATTTCAGTTGACCATAGCCAGTGAACCTAACATTTTGGTGGGTTTTGTTTGTTTTGTTGTTGTTGTTTAAACTTCACTTTAACTCCAGTTATTGCAATCCCTATCTTACAAATATACTTACACTCTCCCGTATCTGTGGGTCTAGGAGATAATTATAAGGACAAAATACAATATCTGCTCCCACCATGAGCTCTCTTGCTGCAAAATATGCACAGGCACGAAGCTTCTTTCCCAGGCTGACTAGATCCTCAATGTCCCAAGCTTGGTACAGGTTATGTGCAGACTGTAGGGCATGGTGTTCACTGAGTTTATGAACAGCATGATAGTAAGGACAGGACTTGCCCTGAAAGCACATGAGCACAGACAGAAAAAACAAGTAAGCTTAAAACCTTCAAAGTCATTATCTGCATTTGGCTTTATTTACTGGAACATTTTTTAAAGCTACTTTATATGATGGGCAATAATGAAAAACATACCATGAAGAGATTAATATGGATGAATCAGCTGTGGTTAATTCAATAAAGAAAGGGTTCTTAACATTCATGTATACATGATACAAGAAACTAAATCCCTAGAAAAATAAAGATAACTGGACAACAATTTTATCCCACACACTGTGTACAGCATTAACAAAGTTTACTTTTGTTGTTCGTGTGTGTGAAGTAGAAAGGTACCAGTCCTGAATGCGTAACTTCATCATTTTTAAGGGAAAATATTTTGAGCAAAACAAATTTTTGTTGAAATTATAGCTAAACTTGCAAGTATAATCAACTATATTATTCCTATCGCATGTTTTTCAGTATTGATACTGTGGATCAACATTTTCTAATAATTGATATTTAATTTAAACCGTATTACCAGATTCATTTAAACAACGCAGCTTAAAGAAATCAACGTTGTAAGTTATCTCAACTGTTTCACTACCTTTCACTCAATATGTTTAAGCAAATGGTCATTTTCTGAAACAAAATTACTCACATGTTTTCCTTCTAGTAATTCTACACACAGTTCATTCCTGTTAGCACTACTGCTAGATACCACTGGATGAATACAGGTATGATCCCGGCTAGAAAGAATTGTCATAGGGACAGTGGAATATGCTGTTCTCTTCAACTCTCTGGTAATCTGGGTTATTTGTTTGTGTGTTCGTGTTCCAAAAAATATCTTGGGAATGAATGACTGATCTCCTTTGTCTTTCTTCTTTGTGTTACTAGCATCTTTATGAGCTTCTTTTCCAGAAGAACAGGAACACTCAGTGCAAGAGCTGACAGACTGTAACCCAAAACAAAAAAAAAAAAAGATTAACAAAATCCCACTGCAAGATGAACATGCCAAATCTGTTTATATTCTGTTTAGAAAATGCCCTCTGGGATAGTTCAAGATATCCTGTTAAATCACCAGGTCGGCCTATCAAACTGCAAAAAGTTAGGATTTTCAGGCATGAGAGGATGTGATGTGCATGCTTTAACATTTCTTAAAAGACATTCTGCAATCGCTAAGAACAACCTTATCATAACCTAATTGTAGAAAGAACTGCTATTCCCATGGAGTATTTACACATGTAATACACATGTGAATAAAGTAAAGGATCTTCTCACATATAAACTTTGCCATAAGGACACTTCTGTTACAAAACAAGAAGTGCTCAGAACCTTAAAAGAATAAAACCTTGGGACTAGACACCCAAGTTAAAATCCCGAGAACATTTTTCAGTACAGTAAGAGAAATCTAGACAGTTTAATGAAATCTGTTTGCAGATAAAACAGACTACCTCATATGTGCTCCCTTAGAAACATATAGTTACTAGATATAGTAGCATGTCAGATGAGAATAAACGACAAAATAGGGGATAGTTCTAAGCCAAAATTTATCCTGTAAAATATTTGTTAAACAATTTTCTTCTTCCTGAGAAGCACCATCTTTTTAATGTATTTTATAACATAAAGCACCTCAACAACTGTCACAAAATTGCAATAATTAGCATGAAAAGACGCATGGCAAACAAGTAACTCATGAGTAACCACGTCTACGCACAGCTCCTATAAAGATAACAAATTCCTCTAGTATGAAAGGATTTGTATTTGGTTTTCAGTTTGATAGTGCAAGTAACAACGTGTAGCTGCCAGCTCAGATATTCCTCCCTCCCCTTTTAATTGTAATCAGTAAGATTATCCATTATAAACAAATGCTAAATCATGCTGTGTGTTACACCACAATTCTGGGGATCAAGCTGTCTTTTAGCCCCCGCTCGGAGGAAAAGCAAGTTCACATTACCCTCGGTCCCACTCAGCCTTGTCCCCCATTAAATATTACAATACCTGATAGAAGGCATGTAAACGTAACTCTCCTGGAGCTGTCACTCACTGGGATAAAAGGTTCACTGATGTGCCAAATAAACAGGCCCTCAAAGCAGATAAAGTTACACCCATGCTGGAATTGTTACATGCCCCTCTCAGGTTGCCAGTAACTGCGGATTTCATTACGGTGTGCTGCCACATTAAATGGCCGGTTCCAAATATCCTGCCTTCTATATTGAATAATTACTTATTCACTGAAAGGATAAAAAGAAGAGTTATGAATGGGGCTCTTGTCAGCAGCGAGGCAGGAAACAGCTGACATATGGTATATGTTACATATGTGCCAATACTCCACTCCATTTGTACTCGCACAGAGAGCTGCGATGCAAATTGTACCTTGATACATTTCTAGCAATGATATTCCATTTTTCTCTTGGAAATAACGACCTTCACATCACCGTGCTAACGAGTAATGCCTCAGCAGCAGTTTAGTTACTCCGCAGGGCCTTCAGGAATGCACGTAGCTTTTCATCTGAATTCGAGTTGGATTGTGTTTTCTGAGGTAAAACGGATTTGCAGAACTCAAAGACGACACCGTAGCGCTCGTACTTCACTGCTAATGCTACGCCCCACATGCAGTTGGCCAAATAGAAGTAATAAAACATTAAGAGCAATCAAGCAGCTATTTTGCAGAAGTTGTGCTAACACATCTAAACGTATATGCACATTTTCCTATTCTATTTGAACTGCACACACATGAACAGAAACCTCTTCTGTGATGGCTTTAAAAACGTATATACTTCTTCCCATAAGAAGACTTAAGAGTGTAATTTATAAGCCTTTACACATAAGAACAGTATTTTACAGGTGGCCTTAAAATATTTTGTTATAAGGTTTGAAATGGATATAATATTGGCTGTAAGAAGCACTTCAACCACTACTCCAGTTTTAAAATGTTACCGTCTACTTTGAAAAAGTTTTTTTTTAAAAATCAACATTAAGGAAGTTGTAAACCTGGACTGATTTTTATAGTAACCTTTAGAAGTATAACACTGCCAGCAGTAGTCATAACATTTCTGAAAGCCACAGACACCACCAGCCCTAAACAAATAAATAAATAAAAACCTTCTTAGAATGTCCTTTGTAACAAAGGGAAACTTCAACAGAATGCTAAAAACAGTTTGTGTTATTTACATTATTACACTGTTGTCCTTTAGAAAATGGCTTGGCCATCTTTAAATTCTATGAGAAACAGGCTATTGTAGTTCAGTACTTCTGTAAGACAATTTACTGTCAATATCACACAGCAAAAACCAGCCCGGTGGTGGTATTCTGCCATTGCTACAGAAAGAGGAGAGCACGTACCTTCTGATCAAAGGGCCAAGGTGGAAGTTCCTAGAGTAACGTCACCTCAAAGTACAAACCTGCAGACCCATAGCACAGAGATACTGCCTAAACTATACCCAACTTAGAAAACTTCTCAATTTATTTACAAAACAATCCATAGGTAGGGGAGGGAGTTGAGTAAAAGCATTTAATATTAAGACAACAGAAAACTATTTCACAATACCCTCTGGCTTCAGACCCAAACCCATTTTCAGCTGTTTGAATCTGGGACAGAGATTTTTATTTATTTGTTTATTTATTTATTTTTCGTGAGGGAAAAAAATATATTCTTCTACTCAGTATTTCATCAAACACATTCAGTAACAGATGTTAGAGATCAGATACCAGACTATATGGACCTCAGGCTAATCCAGCTTGTTTTTACTTCTGTCAGCAGGCAGATAAAACAGCCTAGCACATCAATATTTATATGGCAAAAACGTAGAAGTCAGATTAATAAAAGAATAAATCAAGTCCACAGACCTGTCCTACGTGTAAATTAGAGCTAAACAAACACCGAGGCTGTGATCTTTGAAACACAAAGAGATAAGAGACGTTCTTCATATCTCCATCTACATTTCCTGGTTACAAAGCCATCTAAATGATACAGCAGTGAATACTTCTTGTGTGAAATATCACACAAGCACAATCTAGTCGGATATCAGCAGTGACATTACCTGAGCTTTTCAACTATTCCTTTATATGCTCTCAGAAAGCACAGTATTCTGCTGCTGCTGCAGCCTCTTGATTAAAGTACACAAAGCAGCTGTTTATCCTCTCGCAGTAACCAGCAGGTGAACCCAGTTCAATATTTATCACAGCCTTTCACAGATCACTGCTAACCAAGCAAACGTTTTAATTAAGCTGGAACTTGCTTCAAAGAGCTCATTCAAAATGTCAGTCAGCAGGTAAAGGATCAGATACGGTGTCAGGTGAGAGCGTGTAATACAAATCCACAACTTTCTTCATCCCATCGTGGTAAATTAGCCTATTCTGGAGTCCAGACCCTGATTGTAACAGGCTGCCAGTCCCCTGGAATGTGTAACAGAAGTCACTCGAGTTCCTTTGTGGAGGTTGTAAGCAATATGTTAAACTGCAATAGGCTAGCACATTAAGACAGATTCTTTTCACAGCTGTTTTCTGATACCCCAAGTGTTTGTTACACTACTCTCCATTTACTGTTTACTTCTCTTTTTTTTTTTTTAATGAAGTATAAATGGGGATTCCTTAGCCCAGCTGCCCCAGTTTCTCAGACCATATGCTTTCACAGCAGTAATAGGGTACCATAAGGGTATAATTTCTCGTCTTAAGTTCCTACTAGAACTGCCCTCTCTCACAAGAGCTAACAGCTAGAGGGCAGAAATGGATCCCCAGCCCCTGGGCTGAGAGCAGGCAGTCCCCCTGGGAGAAGGGAAGGTCCTACACCTGCAGGTGCTGTTCTGACACACCAGCACCAGGCAGCCCCTCTCCTGCCTGGCAGGCGCCCACCCAGTCCCTCTCTGGGAGCTCTGTGTGAAGGAAAACCTGACAAGGAGCTACCTCTGCCCTGAGCACAGGGCTGGCTGCAAGAACACAAGCTAGACAAAGGATGCATGCATTGTTCACAGTGCTACCCTGCCTAAAACTATATGCCAAAACATTTAAGTTTAGAACAGAATGAATATTTTTACTAACTCTATCATCCTAAACGCATAGTCAATTACACCAACAGCGCTGAATGTATCTCAGTAAACTTTCAGTCAAGATAACCCACGGGAGAAAAGCATTTTTCATACCTGACAGCCTATGCCATGACAGCTTTCATGTTTTAAACCTAGAATTCAGCTGCAAAGCTAATAATGACAAATAAAGTTCTACTTTTTGCAATTGTTTCTTGACATCAGGCAAGTTCTCAGTCCGCTAAAGTAAAAGTTCATCACAGGAAAAATAATACCTTATCCTTTCATTCTTAGATAATTTTTTTGAAGAAATTATCACTGTTTTTATTCTTAAACAAAGAAACAAACATGTATTTCTTCTTCAGCTACATCTTACTTTCTGAAGAAGCAGTAAACAGTGTAGAGTTTAAATTATGAGCAGCATATTGTATTGCCTATCTGCAAAATCAGACCCATGGAGAGTGTGTTATAATGCACTAGCTTACAGCTCAACCACTGTTACAAAAAATGAAGAGTTTCCTTAAAAATAATAAAACACTAAATAGTGTGATTTTTAACAGTACGGAAAGTTTTGTTTTCTTCACTACATGAAGATTCTAGAACTTGTAAATCGAGTTTTTCAGACGCACACGAAGTACCCAAAGCAAATCCGACAATGAAATAAGAAAGGTCTTTTTATTTGAAAATCAACAGCACACTCTGCTGGCCTTTGTGTTTCAAAGTACCAGCTGACGTTCATATTCTACTCAAAAAATCTGTGGAACTTTCCAAAACTAATAAAAATTACTTCCCATTAAATGACCTAGAAAACAGCTTTACTTCTGTCAAGAAAAGATTTATCTCCCAGTCTCTTAAAGCAATACCAAAGCTTTTGGCTTGTTTTGTGTTTACAAAAGCAGAGTATACTGGAAAGCAGCTCTTGAAGTTAAAACAAACACTGATTAAAATAAAAGCTACATTCAGTCATACGAAGGGCCAAGTGCTGTTGGAAAAGAGCTAAGAGAATCCAAATGCTTGTTGAAACCAAGCACATTTCCAAATGTGCATGTAACTCCCTGTACTTCGAAGGACAGTTATCTACAGATGGGTATTACTATAAAACAACACACAACATAAGAAAGGGAGAATGTTCTTTGCCTTTTGAAAAAAAAGATTTCAGATTTCCATAGTGAACAAAGTAGTAGGGGACAGAACTCATTCTTCTCTCATATTTGCCTCAAACTCACCCAATTTCATATTCTCCTGTGTTTGAATATTATCAAAGGCTGTGACAGAATAGCTCTTGTCAAGCATTTGTGGGAGCTACAACACTAACGTAACTGGGCATCTCACACTCATCTCTGCACTGTGTTGTATTTTTTATTCTACTGGCTTTGCTTAAACATGCTTTTGTCTAAAATTAATAAAACCCAAACACCAAGAATTGCAGAGAATGCCTAGCAGAAAGCTTCAGAAACAGCTGCGTATTTGTACCTCAACTTCTGTGATACCTGTGCTACGAAAGCAATCATTTTACTACAAAAATAAGTATCACAGTAACACAGGATTTTTCTTCTTAATCATGTGCAATATTTATTAGCAATGTTTTGTTGTAATATATTGTAAAGATCAGCTCCAGCTTTCTCCACACTATTTCTTTTAATGTTTAAAAGGCACACGCTTCAATATGAAGTGCTGTCTCTCATCTACTACATATGCCAAAAAACAAAGAATGGCAAGTTGGGCAACACCTACAAACTGTCAAGCGATCTCGCCTAATTTCCATGGTCCCAGTTTCAAGTTTTTCAGTGGTGTCACAAACCCACTATAAATGCAGATATAACATACAAATTTTACTCATCCTATTCAACTGCTGCCACATATTGGAAGTTTACAGGCTGAATTGCAGAGCCAGATTCTTCACTATCGGGGAACCGTGGCTAAAAGAATTCAACCAACTGTTCGCAAGAATGACTTGAATAGATATAACTTACACTTTGCAAAACATGTTGGTTAGACATCACCATTAGCAGTAACAGCCACTGCAGTTCTCGCTACAGATAGTGACAACATTTTACTTTAAAGCAAGTTATGAGGCCATAAAGCAGCTGGAAGCACGGTGTTTTGCAAAACTCGATTAGCAAGCTACATGTTATGCATAATCTCTTTACAGTCAAAAAAAAAAAAAAGCTCTTCAACTAACAGTCATGATGGAAAACATGTTACATTACTTACTGGTTTGGGAGAAAAAGTAAGGTTTTTCACACTTTTTTCAGAATGAACAATCAGCTCCCCATTTTTTCTCTGATTATAAACTTCTAAGGCATCAACTAGCTGGACTCCCTTTGCAATGCAATGCCGTTTTCTAACCTGTTGGAGAAAAGGGAAAAAAAAAAAAACGCATTAAAACATATGGGGCTGAAGTATGTGCTTACAATAGCCACATGTTTAAGATGTTTTCCACTGGATTCGTGTCAATAATACAGTGCATCATAATATACATGTTTATACAAGTTTATATAAATCTAAGCTACACGAATGTCATTTAGGAAGAGCTATAAAATTCTAACTACTAGTTCAATACAATAACAAAACGTGTAACAGTTAACTACTGCTGAGCTTTGTTTTTTTTTTATTTTATGCTGTTACAAAACTGATAGAGATTATAATACTATAAATACAAGAAAACCTCCATGGCTAAAATAACAAGAAATAAGTTCAAGCCATATTAATCTAAAAACTTAGACATAGGAAACTATCTGACCAGTACTCTGAAGCAATTTAAGCTATTTACATCACACACAGGAATATAAGTACTAAGTCATGTGATACCAATACCGGTGAACATGAAGAAAACGTCACAGAAATACCACACTCCACACCACAAGCAAGAGATAACTACATTTGAAAGCAGACATTTTGAAAAGATTATAAAACACAGCTCTACCATGGTATTATTTGTATTTTACAAATATATTTGCAAGAGCATTCAAGTCTAGAATCTCATACTTTCACTACACGTTACAGATCAACTAGTGATAAATATACTTTGGGGATATTAAGTGTTTAAGCATGGAAGAAGTCATTTAGAACATGGTATTATGAATAATATAATGCTACAATGGTCTCCTTTGTTACAAAAAATGAACAAAATCTGTCAATCTAAATTATGGCTGTGATATGACTTAACAATTCTCTATGTCTTTCTGTGAAACGTTGATTGGTATTTAACAGCTTTGTCTGAGAGCTGTGCCTGGGTAATCTTACTGCCAATAAACTTTGCTCACCTGTTGCTCGGTTTCTAAAGGACGAATCCTTTTCCTGTCTACTTGAAAATCATCACTCTCATTTTCACATAGAGATGCCCTTTTTTTGGCAGACAATTTTGAAGCTAGGGTATTGCTTTCCTGGCATTCTGAAAAATAAAAAAAATGTTTTCGTTTTTTTTAAATGCATGTCCACTACTAGAAATGCATTAAGCAGCAGCAACATTTAAAAAACAGAATTTATTACAAATATGGTTAAGACACATGATGTAGGGAATTTCTAGACTACCAATTCCATGCAGGGCAGAATCAAGCAGCAGTCCGCTATTACGATGGTAAAATAGATCCTGACTTGAAAGCATAAAAAGTGACATTGTTGGCAATGTATTTTACTGCTAGAAGAGATTCTTAGCTGTCTATGTACAAAGTTACCTGTGTGTGTTTGCAGGCTTCCAGTTTTTATGGAACTTTCTGTTTCATAATTATTAGAAGAACAAGAAGCACCATGATTCACACTTGTAGCAGCCTCACTGCTCTCCGATTGGGAATGACACGGACAGCGACACGGTGGTAAGGCTTCTGGCTCTTTGTCTTCCTTTTCACATGACGATTTAAGCAGTGATTTCTCTAAGGAAGATAAAGGACACGGTCATTTGTCTTCCATTAGAACCTGTTCAGGATTATACGTGAGCACTAGACTTTCATAACAGTTAAGATGAAAGAGTTCATTTAGGTACCAGTTATAAACCTCACATCCCTCTACACGCTACACAGACTGAACAAGCTGTCATCACTCTTTGAAGAACTGCAGCGCAAAGAACTGTAACAACTTGCAGAACTGAAAAATACCCCTCTTTTGCAATTCAATCTGTGTAACTGCCAGCCACAGGTATTTGCTTTTAAAGTTTCAACAGCCATAAAATTCCCTTACGATAACAGATAGCTAAATCCATTTTAACACGACAATTACTTTGCTAAGTAGTACTGGCCATTTTGCTTGCCTAACGCCTCATTGACAGTAAGCCAGTATGTACAACCATGGTCAAAGACCTAGGTAGACTCCTAAAGCCAAATTGTCAAAGGCTGAAAAACAACAATTCATTGTAACTTACAGTGGTAATAAAAACGATGCAAACAGACATTACAACAACTTACCATACATAGACTGCTGCCATGATAATGCAGAACAAAGTAACGCCAAGCTTTTGCCGCTTCCTGTGGGGCTCTCCAACAAACAGTGCTGCCTGCTATTTAAGCCCTTTACTATCTTTAAAGAGAATGACAAGATCAGAATTAACAGGGGGAAAAAAGAAGATATCTTTAACTATGCTTCTAAAATTAGATCAGGACAACTGCTATCTTGTAAAAAACAAAAACAATCCCACCCAGTCATCCTTCAGAGTAACCACAGGACAACAAGCCTTAGCTGTATTTTTCTCAAGAGGAACATGCTCCATAAGGTTCACTTACGGGGGGCTGTGACACACTTACCTGTTCACAACACCCGATGGAGCTAGCTTGCTTTCTTTAATCTGACAGAACTAAAACACTGAAAACATGTCAGACAACAAATGCAATTGCCCCACAGAGAATAAAAATGTTTAAAACTTCTTAAATATAAAGTATAATTCTTTTAGAGAAACTCTCATGAAAGAGAAAACTTACTGAAGCACTACGTTCTGTTTAAAAGACGTTTTACGAAATCATTTCCTCCTTACATTCCCACAAAATTACATAAAATTTGTATTAGAATACATTTACTTAAATAAGCGTATATATTACAAACGACAACTTGATTCTTAGCCCTCAATGTTCACAAATCCAAATGAGTACTTCAACGTTACCCCGTCAGGGGCTAGGAATCATCGTACAGCACAGAGACCAGTAAGTTACATTGCAATTGAAATTCTCAAGATACTGGAGGCTCTGAATTTAACATACTAGTTTCCTAAGGGCTGACAGGTACTGCAAAGCATAAGCTATTGGCTCAGCAGGTGCTAACGTGAATCTACTTACAGCATTCATCATAGCAAGCTGTGAAGGGTAAGCTTTGCAAGGGAATATAATCTTCACTCCCCCGATAGTATATTCTGACACATCAGAAGGCATTTTTCCACGTTTATTTCAGGTTTATAACTGCAATAAAAAACAGTATTAACAAGTCAACATTAACAACCAGGCAAAGCCTGAAACAACACATGGTACCAAACAAAAACAAGCAGAAACTGCTAAGCTGATAAGAGGGCTCAGAGTTCAGCATAGTAACAAAAGTGGCATGTATATGAGTGGCACTTATACTACTTGTCATCTGTACATGCTCAGTCCTCGTTACAAATAAAAACAAGTTACCGCCATCTGATGAGTAACATTAGGAATTTAAGCAATTTTAAAATGAAAACAGCAACAACAAACTATGAATGAAACGCATACACCATTTTAGATTCTACTTCTCAGATGGAATATTGTTGGGATAACAACCTGGATCCCTGGATAGCAAATATTTTAGGATATTTAAATGACTATTAAGAAAAAAATAACAATCTTCCAATTCTGCAGGTCCACTAGCAGAAGATGCTAAGACCCCAAGATGGAGCAAGCCACGATTCAGCTGGCAAGGGTTGCTTGCAGTGTTTATTTTATAGCAATGAGAAAGTACAAATGGACACTGACTTTAAAAAAGAGATGTTTTAAACCAACACCTTTCTTTTACTGGCTATATAGTAGTTACTCTGAGGGGGAAATGTGCTGTCGTTCGCTCTACTATTCCATTCTGTTAGTGTTGTTTCACATTTTTCTCGCTCTGGAGAATAAAGGAAAGTCAGTTTCCCTGTCACGCTGAAAACTCTGAATTAAAAATAGCGTAGGTCTGTACGGCTTTAAAAAAAACCGCCTGGTTTCTCGAAGACACGGAAACTCATCTTGCAGGATTTCAGCGTGTGCAGAATAGAAGCGCAGTTTGATACTGGCGACACGTGAACTCGCCAGCCCGTGTCCTCACCTGACTTTTACCGTGTGAACACAGACACGAGAGAAGCACCCCCGCGTGCCACGATTCACCTCCAGCACCGGCCCTGCCGGCACCGAGCGAGCCCTAACGAAGAGAGACGAGGCCGGGAGCCCACGGCCGGCCCCGAAACCGCCGCCGCGCCCGGGGAGAGGCTTCTCCCTCAGCCAGCGGGCGGAAGGCGGCAGCCACCGGAGGCCCAGGGAGGTGAGAGCACGGCCCGGGGAGCCCCACGGCGGAGCGGGGCAGAGCACGGAGCCCCTGGGCCGCTTGGAGCCCCCGGGACCCTTTAATCCCCTCAGGGCCGCCCGCCGAGCCCGCCGCCCCCCTGCCCGCTCCCCCCCGGGGCCGCGCGCACCTCACCTCAGGCGAGGCCGCCCCCGGCAGCCTCCCGCTTCCCGCCTCCCGCGCGGCTCGGCCCCGCCCGCCAATGGGCTGTAAGGGCAGGGCGCCGAGCCGCCACTCAGCGAGCCGCACACTGAGCGGCTCCACCCCCGGCCGCCGCACGGCTACAGCCAATGGTGGAGGGGCGTGTTGGCTTCCGGGTTGCCCTTGTTGCTAGGTAACCACGCCGAGCAGCTCCTCCGGCTGCCCCGGGGCTGGAGTTGGGCCTTGGCTGCGCCCCCACTTTGCTGCCCCCCCTATTTTTTGCCCCCCCTTTGTTGCCCCTCTTCTTACAACGGCATCAGTGCCTGCTGATCCCTTCCACATTAGAAGTATAAGCACCTACGAATCGATTCAAATCGTCTTTTTTATTTTTTTTTTATTTAAATACAAATACAGCATATAAAATCACACATGACGGGAAAAAACAGCACGTGTTTTAATTATTTACATACATTACACGGAGATGACAAAACCAGCCCTGGGAGCCTGACGGTGTCTCACACCGAGGAGCCTGGCACACAGCTGGGAAGCAGGCTCCACAACCCAGCACTCGTGTCTCTCACTCACTGTCCATCACAGGAAGCAGACGTATGCAAGGCTTTCTCAAGTCACACTAAAGAATCAGACCGTTATTTCTGGAATATAAACTGACTTAAATCAAAAAAATATTTTAATTAAGGATCCTGGATGTTGTCGTTCAAGAAACAGCAAATCTGGGCTGCCAAGCTTAGCAATCCAAGTGTGCTGAAGTACAACAGTCAATTCTGGCACAACAGCCAAACAATCTTCTTTCTCTGCTGCAGACGCATGTGCTGCCTCACGTAAAGCTTGTGTAAGCTTCAGGAACATTGCACCATAAACACCCTTCTGCAACGCCACAAAACATCCACCAAGGCTAACTGCTGCAGTTGTAAATGAAGGAACAACCAACTGCACGCAGTAAGCACAAAGGATTCTTCAGCTTTCTTGTTCACTGAGCTGTGTGGAACTGCTTTGGTATGGCTGAAATCTGTCATCCCTTTCACTACAGGAAATTTAGCTGCTGGCACTGTCGCCTCCAACACTAATTTCTGTTTAAGCTTATCCTGATGACAACTTAAGATACCTTTTTCACTTTATTCCTTTGAGACCAGTTTCAAACTTCCACTGAAGGCTGTCTGACCTTTAAAATTATTATCTCATGAATTGACACTTCGACCAATGGTTTGGGGAAAAAAAAAAAAAGTTAAATCTTTTTTGCTCTGCAACGTCGTGGGACAGTCATTTATTTGAATTTTAGTAAAGCTTTCCAATCTCAATTTTTTCTTCACCATCATTTTGCCATTTGCTCAACAAATTAAGTACTCACTTCACAGTGTCAAGAAACCTTTTATGGGTGCACTGCTGTATCACAGTTGCACAGAGTGTGCAACCAAGCAAGCCTGAAAGATCACGCTTACTTTCCCTGGAAATGATTTACCCACCACAACAGCCTCAAAAGTTTTCACTGAAAGCAAAACAAGTCTCCCTGAAGTATTATTCTCTTTTAAGAAGGTTCAGACATAACCGAATCCAGTGAAAGAAAAATTTCTTGTGCTCCAGCTCCTCGATCCACTTTGGCAGCTCTATCCAACTTTAGGCACCATAGGCCATGGGACTAGCTACAGTATAATCTCATTTGCATTCTTCCTAAACTCCACTTACGCTCATGTTAATTATTTCAATGATAGTGCTCTCAACACACTGGCATAACTGAACATCAGGGTCCATACTCGCAAAATCCCTTGAACAGCTTTTGTAAGGTGAATCTTTACAAAGTCCTGACACTTCATTTGGTTTCTCTTTTAGTTGCTGGAGACCTAAAAAAATAAATAAAATATTTTTAAAAAAACGTAAATAAATAAATGAATACAGTTGTTATTTTACACCCATAACATAAACATATGCTATTAAATTGTCAATTTAAACCTGGTACATGAAACAGTGACAGTTGAATTCCACAGATTATTTCTACAGACACAACAAATTTTCTTTTTCATTTACCTATATCTGCCTCTTTGTTTCTTTTTATATACCCTCTTAATCTCTTAAACATAAATAGCATCAGAGAACACAGGATCACATGAATAGAACTTTGTGTTAGACAGAAAAAAAGACAAAATTACTTGCTAAAAATCAACCAAATGATTTCAATAGCTGTATAAGACATCAGATAGCTCATTTGACTTTGCATTTCCAATGGACTAGGAAGACTTGTACGACCATATATGACCATTATGCCTCAGTTGAGAGACAGAAGCATCCTATTGTTCCCAAAAGCCTTTGCTCACATTTTAACCTTGCACTGTAACTGCAAATTCTATTGACAACACTTGCTTGCACAGATACATCTCACAATGATACAAATGGGGAAACAAAGCAAAAGGCTGGCAGTACAAAGCTTAATAAAAAGGGTGCTTTCAGCCCCTTTGGCTTCTAATTTCTCCAACACAATAAATCCACTGAACCCTATCCCTTCTGTATTTACAAATTAACTTTAGGACATTTCATATTGCATTTACTAAGCTTAAACTTTTGAAATATTAACATTATTTTCTCCCTAGGACCATGACGTTACCTTTGAAATACAAGCTGCTTTACTTACGTGTAATAATTGGGTCAAAGTCTCTTGTCTGTGTAGCAACATCAGAGGCACAAACTTGCCCAATCTGTATCAGCAGAGACATAATATCCTCATACAAAGGAGGGAAGGCTTGACAGAATGACACCAAACAAGGCAGGGTTGGCATAAAAAAGGTATAGCGTTTTGATTGGGTTAAAACTATAAAGGAAAAGGAAATGGGTAAGTAAAAAAGCAACTATTATCATAATCCAGTCAAGAATTGTTGTTACTTTTACAATCGTAATTAACACAGTGGCATTGTGGCAAAATTTTATTCAACCTAGACAAATCTAACTTCCACAACCAATGCATTAAGGAGTTGCTGGAATGCTTACCTGTGAGTAGGGTTCCCATGACATTGATAGCTAAACGAGCCACACTGAGAGATTTAGGTAGTGCGTACTGGATGCACAAATATGAAAGTAACTGGATAGCAAATATCTGTTAAGTAGGTAAAAAGCAAAAGAAAAATAAGCAAAAAGTTATAAATTGTTTTGCAATTTCAATCCCAAGCTCTTCATGTAATTTAGGAGTTAGTAAATATTCCCCATTTTATAGTCAGAAAATAAGAGCAAGTGAAATCTTAAAAACAGTTACTGTGAAATTTTTATGCTGCCGTATTAAAAAAAATCAAAAAATCAGATGTTTAACATTAAACAAACAGGTTTTCAAAATCTAAACCTTTATGCAAGTTCCTCTAGCTATAAAGTACCAGATAAAATCTAAGAAGGCAAAACTTCTGCCAACTGTTATATAGGCAATATATACAAAAAAGTTGTTATTCAAAGTGCTTTTATGTTCTTGAAAGTAACATTGAAATGCATGAGCATTTCCTAAACAAGTGTACACACACGTCAGCGGAGTCATCACAATCCCAGATTTGGTGGGAGGGCTTTTAATCTAAGGTGAAAGTGCTACCGATACTACCTTAATATACTGGGCAGGTTAGAACGAGACTTATTTTTAAGTGATCCTTTTATTTTCTCCCCCTAACCAATACTGCATCAGCATTAAGTACTTCCAGTGACTCCCAAACGAGACGACTGCACAGTACCTGTTTTTCAAGTTCAGGCTGGGCAATGAGCTCAGGTATGAAATCCAGACAGATGTGCATTGATGGAATCCCCGCCACTGTCAGTGCCAGAAGTTCGCACGGATAACCCTGTGGGATTAAGGAAAGAAAACAGATATGCCCAAGGTGTTTTAAAAATTCTGCTTCAATTGAAGTTTTAAATTAGATCTCCATTATTGCTTTTTTTCAAAACAAATATAACTCGCTTTTGTTCAGAAAGACAAGCAACAGGCCTGTACCCCCAAGGCAATATGAAGTAGGCTGGGTGACACACCCAGGGTCTGAATCAGTTCTTTATCCACAGGACTCAACCTATTATTTGCATATAAATTCCTTTTCTGCTCCCCAAACTAAACCAAGCTGCACAGATTCTTTTTCTTTTGTGTCCTTGCCCCGTGTTCCAAACACCACTATAGGCCCCAACTTGCTTATTTCACAACTGCACTATTACAACTTTTCCAGTCACTTAATCAGTTCCAGGTCAAGGCAAATTAACCGCTTTTAAAGAGACTACCATCTGGCAATGAGAGATTTAACACATACCAAAAAACATATTTATATAAAAAATTTGCTAAGCTTCCCCCCCCCTTCTTTTTTGTGAAGGCCTACAGCTGCTGTGGCAGGGGCATCCTTTCTCCTTCCACTCTAAAGAGATAAAGTGTGCCCTAGCAAAAAGGAAAGATAAGAAGTTGATATTTGCAGCCAAATTACAGTTTTGAATAATGGGTATATTAATTCAAGAACATGGCCAGAAAAACACTAAACCACACAAGATGTGGAACAAGTAATTACAAGATGAGTACGCCAGTTTTCTTTGGCCTAGAATGGACACACTACTTCAGCATAAATAATGGCAAAGGCACAAACAAAGCATGTGTTTAATGATGAAGAACAGGCATAGTTTAGCTGCTCCCCTCTCAGCTACAACACCGAACAAAAGCACTGAAATTTGGTGGAAATGTGGGTACTACAAATTTGGGAAGATGGGAAAAAGAGGAGTGTGCTTTTGTAATTTGTGAGGAACACAACAATAGCATCCAGCATTCTCTGACCACTTCACTTGGCTCTCTCCTAACCAGAAGAAACATGAAAAGAACTAAAATAATGCAAACCAGACCTGGAAATGAACTAGTTTTACTATGTTGGGGTCGGCTATATACATTTGATGCAGCAGACAGCAGATCAGACACTGGACTTCTCGAAGATTGCACAGCAAGCTATCTTCTTCTTCCTCTAGTTCTGGACTCTTAGGACCTGAGGTACTCTGAACACTCTTTAGCAAACTGTATGTATTACTGCCCTGAGTTTTCTCATCTTCTGTCGGTAAGCAGATCTCTAGAAGAATCTGAACAGCAGCGCTGTCCTGTGAAGAAAGTAAGCAACAGAGCACACATAAAAAAAAAAAGAAATAAGAAACAAAATACAAAGTAATGACAATTTAAGAAACTAAAGGCTGCCAAATGGCTAGAATTTCTGGCTATAGAACGTTTTTCTATCGGAAAAGAAAACCCACAACTCAGTTCAAGAATCATAAACCCTAGAGAACATTAACGAATTATCTGAACAAAAGCTTAAATCCACCAGATTATTGTAACCACAGGTCAGAACAATCTTTTCAAGGGAATCACGTACTGTTTCAAAATACATCTCCAACAGCCCCCTAAGGCATCCAGATCAGCCAAAAAACACTCATGGCCATGCAATTCACATAATTTGGAGGGGACTATGCTACCCATTTAAGTATAAAACCTCCATTAACTCAAAAACCATCTTCTAAGAGGGATTCTAGATGTGCCATTCTTCCAGACAAAGGTAAGAATAGAATGTCTGTGAAACAGGATTACCCAGGAACTCCCCAAAAAATAGTCAACAATCTGAACGCAAGAATAAAAAATAATTAAAAAAAAAAAGAGACAACCTTTTTATTTATTTTCCACTTCCGTATTTGTTTTGTGATTGTCTTTCCTCATGTCATTCAATATCCATTCCTCCCCCTTACCTGAGCAGCAAGCAATGCATTTTTTAATTCTTCCCTTGTAACTTCTGGGGCTTCTGGACCCATTGCATTATTTTGGGATGGCCTAATGTCCTGTTCTGCTGTTTCTTTTAGGTGAGAATTGAGGTAAGCTTTTGATGCAAGAAGATATCCATTCAACATGTGCAAAGTTATATCCATCAGAGGAGGGCTCCTAATGTAGGAACACATACAATAAAGTCATTTCAGTAAGCAGAATAATAAGATAGTAATAATAAAAACAAACTTAAAAGAACTCCAAAAGGATTCACTCAGTTGTACTCTGGTCCATACTAAAGCTGCTTTCTCCAACACAGCAAAATACTAAAGGGCACAAGCCTTTCTGCTATCCTGCCACTCAGTCCTTCTTCTCTCATGCACGCATATGCATGCATACCCTCTACACAAACAAGAAGCTACTTCAGAGAATAACTTCTGACAAACAAAGGAAACTAGAAAAAAATCTGCTATACGTGAATTTAAACCAAAATAATGATCTGAATGATGGAGAAAATATAAGGCAGGGAAGCTCTAAACAACTGCTTCCACAATACCAACATGATGGTTTTCAAATCACATTGCATTATAAATCTCTCTGACAGTTTTAGAAGCTTGGGATTTTCAATTTGCAGCCAGGGCTGAATGGACATACATTTAAATATTTCTCCTACGGGTTGGCATTAAAGATGTCATCAATAGAAACTTCAAGTCTAGCAGAGTTGTAGCAAGCCTAATGAAAATTGGATTAACAGCTCAATTGCTAAAAGGCAGGGGGGCAGATGCATACCAACAAGAATATGAAGAACAAATCAAGATGATACTAGCCATTTATTATGAACAGAAGGGTATTAAAAAAAACAAACAACAAAAGGGGCAAAAATAAACCACAACTGACAGAAGACGTGAAAAAGAATACAAAAAGGAAAAAAGCTAGGGGTTGAAGTACTTTTACAAGCTGGTCTGCTGCTATCAATTATGATCATTTCTACTACTAAAATTCTCAGCTTGTTCTTCTATATCAAAGCCACAGTGCAGCTTTACACATCCTCCTCTGTCATCACTGACAGCTACAGGAAGTAATTTCTCTGCACTGCTAAAAGACTTAGTTGAAAAATGAAGCAAATCTACCTCTGTTACATACAACCAGCACCTGCTGGCAGAAACCACTACCCAAAAAGAAAATATTTAAAGGTCCATGAAGGATGTCAAAAGACAACTGTGAAGTGGAAGGATGCTACAGTTACAACCACCACCACCACCATGTGGCAGCAGCCATTTTAAGCATGCTGCAATGTCTAGAACAAATTCACACACACAAATCTAAAATGGATGATCTATGTGCAAATCACAGTTTCCAAAATAGAACTACATGTAGGGCTGTTTAACAAGACACTCAGCTGGACAATATGACATGCTCAAACAGTGTGCACAGTTCACTGAATCCTCAGACCAACAAGCTTAATACAAGAATATGGTGCAGCAAAAGATGGATCTTAGAAGCTCGTAAGACTAGATTGAAAATATTTCAAAGTAATGAACCTTTTTAGTTTTTTATGAGACATCTTTATGTACAGCACTCACTATGTATCAATATAAGTACCGCAGAGCTTAAAAAGCTAAAAGAGATGCTTACCTATGAACTCTCTGATCACATCTTAGTACAATCAAAGGATCAATCATCAGATCATTCTGAGTGTATTTCTGTTGTCGGACTATTTTTACTGAAGGCTGCAGAGCATTAACAGTCATAACCCATAACCTAAAATGAGATTGTTTCAAAGTTGGTTTTTTTGTTTGTTTTTTTTACTAGATAGTCCATAAGAAAAAAAAAGGATTTGTTTCCTGCTGTTCACAACAGCAAACTAAATGGTATTTTGAGCCTACCTTCTCGGCATCACAGTGTTAAGAACCATCCAAAGTTTATTGACTGTCTGAAGAATCCTCCGAGGGACTCCAGCATTCAGCAAGCAATTCATATTTGATGTCAATACTTCTGCATATGGGATCAATTCACCAGCAGAGAGAAGTGTTAAGTGCTCTAAAATCTGCATCAGCTGGGTATGATTTCCAGGCAGCATGGAAAATGCTATAAAACAAAGACAATGGTAAAACTGGACTTAAGACATTTTTGATGACTTCTTGACCTGAGGACTCCTAAGTTAACGAGCTTGCAGCAGAGTATTTTGTTTGATCATACTGCATTTGCATAAAGAAATTAAATGACTACGCACTTCCAAACCCACTATATTCCTTCCACCAGTTTGGAAAGAAAATTGCTTACTTCAAACAAAGCTTTTACCTTCCTGGAGCTGTTTAGGAGAATGATTCTTTGCAATGTTTGTAAGAAGCATCCTCCTCAGTAAGGCATCAGTGCCGGTGATCTGTTCCTCACAGATCCAGTCCTCCACGATGCAGAGGTGAGGGTAGTTAGTTGCAAGAAGGCGTAACAGTGCAGAATGCAAGCCTTTAAGGGCATTAAGAAAGTATACGCTTTAGATTTAAATAGTTACATTAGTCACCTGAACACATTTGTGCCTACCATTTCAACAACAGATCTTAACTGAATCACTGCCAAAATGTTCAACGAGCTTGCATGTTTAGAGCCTGAAATTCTACCTCCAACAGAAAGGAAAAGTTCCATTTTGGAAAGGTGGGAGGACCCTACAGTAGCTTTTAAACTTAGCCTGAAACAATTATAAATTCTCAGGTAATTCCCACGCTAACTATTCTAGAAAGAACTACCCTCCCCAAACTTTCATGGTTACTCTTTAAATTTATCTATAATTTCACTAGTTACTATTGACACAGTTTAAATGAAACAAAAAGGCAAGCACACTATGATACAACCAGCAGCAGAAGAGCTGGAAACAAGCTTAGCTTTCTTTCTTCATCGACATTAGACTTTGATGCACAGATATACCTCCCAGTTCCTGCTGCAGTCCTTGGGCCTGCCGGATGAGGTACTTGATTGGAATCTGATCCATTAAGGCTGAAGAGTAAGACTTGGGTTTTCTTTGCATGGCAGCTACAAGGGAATGGGAAAAAACCCACACATAACAGTTACAGTGTGAAAAAAATCTATTTCCCCAACTGAATCGGTAAGGAAAATGTAAGGCATTAGCCTCTATATTATTCAATTAAAATAGAGAAAACCCCTAATAGCACACCTCATTCCTGGTAGAGCATTAAACTACGTCCTTTAGGAAACTATTTCTGTGAACATTTCCATTTAAAGACTTCCCTGTCATTTAGATTTTTCATATCTTCATACTATTTTTGATCATGTCCAACCGATTTTGAGATCATACTTAAATCTGCACTGTTTGTATTCAACATTAAAAAAAATAGATATAAATACTGTGTTTTCATTGAAATGAAATTCAGTCAGTAATGTACACAACATTCTTTTACAACTGATAAAGCCCCAGTTTGAAAGATAGAAAGGGATCATTCAGCCTTGCCAACTATAAAATTATAAAATTGCCAGCCCAAAGAGATTTGCTGAGTTTGCTAACACATGAACAAATGAAGATCTAAAGTGATTAAGAAGTCTTAGCTAATTGTTTCTAGATTTATCACATGGTCAAAAATATTTATAAAAATATAGAAATACATTTATATAAATGTAAATAACTTTTTGGCCAGCTTGGACCTTTTTCAATCTGGAAAACCAACTACTCAGCTATGGATTTTTAGCAGACAGTTTATCTGCTTAATTTCTATGGTAATGCTGTATGTACTACAAGAATCTAAGCTTTTCATACTGTGCTTGAATCTGACAGCAACATAAATTTTTGGCTATTTTAAGAATCCCTCTAGTTGCATCAAATTTTTAGATTGTTATTTTTCAGAGATTCATTCACATATACCTAGTGTCTTCGTGTTTGCCAGAAGTGCTTCTTCGTATGACAGGACATAGTAGAGGACGAGCAATTGTGTTGTGATGCTGTAACGCTGAGTAAGACGAGTATTTTCTCCCTGTATAGAAAACCATACAAATGTCATGTTGCATTCCTTATTCCTGAGAACAAAAATTTTTATTTACCTGCAAATATGAAAAAAGATAAAGTAATAAACCTTGTATAAAAATATCAAGCCATAGGAGGTCCAAGCTGAAAGTTGCAGGTTTTTTTTTATTTTCTTAAAAGTTTAAAACCTAAAAGGTATTTTTGATGTCAATATACTAAACCACACATACATTGACATGAAAGTACATGAAAGAAACAAACAAATCATTTACCCCAGTGAGTCCCTGGAAAACATTCAGTATCTCCTGTTCCGTGACAGGCTGATTTGTGGCTTCCGGGTTGGATTTTGATGCAGGAGTAAGAATAGAGTTAATGTAGACATCAATTAGAGGAAGCAGCTGAGGATGGAGTGGAGTGGTGGTTTCACAGAGCTGCCGATAGATCCAGTCCTAGAAAAAAACATGCCACCATATTTAGTTTCAAAGCTGCCAGGTAATTTCTTTTGTTTGCAAGTACATTCCTTTTTAACTAGTTACAAAAAATTGTATTGAATGAGGTTTTGACTTTGGAAAGTATCATACCTGTTCTGAGTTGAATGTAGTCATAAACTGCATATCCAAAAAGACCTTTCTCTGCTCTACACAGATCTACCAATAAAGCTTGTCCTGGCTGAAAACATTGCTCAGACTACGATTTTAGCACATAAAGAGGACAGGGAGAACCTTCTAATTATATATAATTTATCTATGTTCAGAATCCTGGATTACAGAGCTATATAACTAGGTATCCTAACTCAATACACGGACAATTCTTAGGTATCCTAACTTAATGCATTGTCCTTTCTTAAATTGCATGGTAATAGACAGTAAGATTCATTAATAACTCTGTTCATATTGTAACTTTTTAGGCAATTCTACCACAAAAAATAAAGCCTGCAAAGCCTAGTCAACATCCAAAACAAAGAACAGAAATAAAATGAATATCATACCTTAATGGATACTTTGTGCTTGGTGAATGACCGGCTTCTTAAAAGCTGGTAAATGCAGTGAATAGGTAAAAAACCAATAATGTTGGCACTGAGATTGCCTGTAACCGGCACACGAACTGCATGGGCTGTGACAACCTAAAAGAAAGTTATAATTACCAAGAAAATACCACAAAAAAAATATATATCACTATATCACAACGTATCTGCACAATGTGACAAAGTTACACAGCTGCATCCTTTCAGGCATTTATTTATTTTTCATTGTTTGGTAGCTGAAGAATACTTTTACGTAGTTTAATACAGTATATGCTAAATTGTAGCACATATACTACATTTATAAACAATTTCCTGTTACTATATTTTTATGTCATTCTAGACTATTGTTCTCTTTTGCTTTCCCATTATTTTAAAACAGCCTAATGTTCAAAACACATTAGATCACTGTACAAAAAGAAAATGCCAAAGTTCTTCATTATAGGGATGGTGCAATTTCTTGTAGGTCAAACCAAAGCGATTAAAGAAAAAAAAAGCAAAGGAAAAAAAATAAAGGCTTAGACTTCAAATACCTGTTCAGTGAAAATCTCCTGTGTGAAGATTGTCTTCATTCTGCTCAGAGAGCTGGGCTTTATAACAATCTGAAACAAACAAACAAAATTTTAAGTTCTAGCTTTCTTATAAGTTCTGTAAATTTATTTTATTAACTATTAACTTTTTTAAATTTGTCTTCATTGTAGTACAAGGAAAAGATTCACATATCTAAACTTGACATGTAAAACAAACCCTATTTTCAAACATCACAAGTTCACGACTCTATATATTCCTCATCTTGCAATCTAACTAACTAGCTTAACAATTGGTTGAAGCAAGTCTCCCTTGATAACTTACAAAAGTGAATTAAGTATTACAGATAGATATTTCTTTAAACTGTTTAAAATAAAACCTTTGCAGATCAGTTTGGAAACAACATCAATTCATCTTCTTTAAAAATCATTTCTTGTAAATAATGGTTTCAACAAGTCAACTTTTTTTGAAGGTACCTTTTATCATACCATTCCTCTGTACCAAGTGTTATGCACAGTATGATGTGTTTCTAGAGGAACTAATTTAAGTTAGTTACTCATTTGTTGGGTATATGTTTACTCGGGTACACTAGCAAAACCAAAGGTTTTTTTATTAAAATTAAAGTAAATACAATAGTATAAATTCACAGTAAGAAAGTGAATTTTAACAGAGAAATGTGTGTGTTAGAAACAGCTTAGGACTTACCTTCATTCCCAAAGTGGAGCAGACCAAATCAATGATAGCGCTGAGCTGATTACTGTGGAAATACATGGCTACCAAGAGAAGCATCTCTCCAAAGGAAGCAGACACACCAGAAATGCTACGATACCAAAGAGGAAGAGTTAATTCCCAACAAGAGATAAGTAAATATGAGAATAATGGAAACACTAAAAACAAAAGAAGCCTGCTCTCACCTTTCAAAGTAAGCTTCTTCCTTTATCATCCAACTAAGCCACATTACCATGAGTTGCTCCTGTTCTGGCGTACTGCACAAAGAAATTACAGAAAAGATCCATTTCCAAGGAATTATAGTTAGTTTAACTAACAATTACTAGCAGAAAAAAAAAAAAAGAGTATTTGAGGAATCTTATACCAGGATACTTTCTGACACTGTCTACTTAGCATCAAACAGCTGATAAGCACTGATATTTAGCATGAACTTCGAAATCTGGGCAAGAGTCCAGCTGTCAGGCAATTTCCTGTCTTGAAAGCACACAGCAAAAAGCTACATCCATTAAATAACTATGTTGCTACTTTTTTGAATAAGGTCCCTAAAGAATTTAGTCATAAATATGTTCGGTGGAAAAGTAACTGGTAAGGCCTACTTTAGCCTTCAAAAAACATTCCAACCTAAGCTACTGCCAATACTCCCCTCAAAAGATTTGTTACCAGCACGTGGGTGAGCAGAGCACAGTTTCAGACACTTACAGTAGCGTAAAATAAATCCCTTCAACTAATGTAGGGAGATTAGTATAAAGAATTAGGAAAGAAAAAAACTGTATCTCTGGAGGTCATTGCCTTAACTGTATTAGAACAGTAACATCTTTACAAAACTCCTCCTTTATTGCGGTACCTGACAAGGGTGGAGAAGGCCAGAAGCATACAAAAGGAAAGAGAAACAAAGCGAACACCAGCTGGAGTTGCAGGAGGCCGGCTGGTCATCAGCTGCAGGAGCTGCTCAGCTTCTTCATCAGTTGGTCTGAAGGGGGAGGAGAAAACACTGATCATTTAACAGGGATTTCCAACCTCATCAGAATGGTTAAAGATTAAGGTTTCTCTATTATTTAATCTGTTTATCAAGTTACTATCAATATATAAATATCTAGATTAACTAGCACTTCTCTTTGAACTGAAGAATCCCAATAAAAATCTCTGCTAAGAGATAACAATGAGAAAACTTCCCCAGGCCATAAGCATGCCTATTGGTACAACACACTTAAAACCAAAACTAATGTTGTATGAAGATGCTACATTAGCGCTCTCTAAAACGTAAAACCAGAGAAAAAGAAATTCAAAGTTCATACAAAGTACGTTGCTAGACTATTCAGCTGTTCTACACCCTTAGGCCTAGACTTACTTTAATGAAATCTAACACTGATTTTGCAGCATTAAAAAGAAGAACACACTTCATGCATTAATATTATTTTAAGTTAAAAAATAATTGATAGACAATGAGTACAAACATATTAAAGAGCATTAAAACATTCATTACTTCAGCCCAGCTATTCCCATTAAAGCACAATAGAGACGTAACAATGCGCTGGCTTTCACGACATGCTCTTCCTTCAGTCCCGAATACACGGACACATTTGGCTCCATATCAACATCTGCTTCTTCAACAATGTGTGTGCTGCGAACCGTGGGAAGGATTCCCATGAGCTCCAGGAGCAGCTGCCTTCTCATTTGCCAAAGCACAGAACTGATATTATCTCTTTTTCTCTGTGTAAGAGGTTAAAAGAGGAGAACAACAATATAAAATTAATCTTATCAGACACTATATTATAGAAGAGCTTCCGTAATTTAAGAAAAAAATAAAAGAGAGAGAATGGGAAGGACTGAGGTTTTGTTTATTTCTTTGTTTTAAAGAAAATTTTCTTTACCAGGGGAACGTGCAACACATGTATGTCTTACCTGTTGGCCATTTCGGATAAATGTTCCAAACCAAGTTCGAACCTTTGCGTTTGTTCCAAGTAGCAAACCACTCACAAAACACACCAGGTCACTCACTCCATCGTCCGAAGATTCATTTTTGGTGTGGTCCAGGGTCAAAGCTACACCAAGACCTGGTAGATGGCACTCTTCTACCTAGATAAAATGTCCAGGCTCAATTATCTTTTTAACATTCCACTAAGTTGACAAATATGATTCATGTCTTGTCTCATGACAGATGAGTTACAGGCTTACCACCATGCCTCGGACCCTGAGAGCTTGGGAAGGGTTCATTTTACACAGGTGACGGAGTGCTTCTGTTCTACGACGGCCTCCAACACTTTCCTCATCCTGCCGTTCACCATTCTTAATCAAGCCTCTACAGACTGAATAGCCAACAGGAGGCGTTAGTAAATCTGACCTTTCCAACAGAAAGTCACATTCCATAAACACAAAGCCAAGCCATTTTGTTCGGCTCACTATGATTTATTAGCACAGCTACTCCAAGAACTGGTGATTAACACTGAGTAGGACAAGTAGGATACTAAATGGGCAATGTCAATAGAAATCTTTCACATCATAATATGGCTCAATCTGAAGGACAGGTACTATTAGCAAAGCTAGACCAGGTTCATCATCCCAGTCATTCACTGCCTTTAAAAAGGTGACCAACAGATGAGAAGCTGCAACGTGCACACAGCGAGTCTACAGTCAGGCTGCAAAAAGGGGAGTGAACGTGATGAGAAGGGGAGGCCTATCAGCATCTCTAAGCATAAACGCATTCAATTACATTTCATAAGCTAAGCACTCATCAGTTCAAATACTCACAATATGTGGTTTAGCCTAGAATGAACTTCATTGCTAGAAACTATTTCAAATCTTTATTTTTAAGCTGGACAAGAAGAAACTAACTCACCCTCATTAAAGCTATCAGGAACATTGGCCACCAGGAGGCAGAGGAACCAGGCTCCATTTTTAACATGCAACAGAGCTTCTGCTACATCAACTATGGGCAACAGTGACGGCAACTCTGGATAAAAAATTTTAGAAGTTACAGAGTTTCACTATGAAACAAACAAAAACTTGAATTTAATATGCTGTTAAGTAACATATCAAACCAATGAATGAAAAAAAAAAATCTGTCATTTATTCCTCTTTCAAAAAGCTATACAGCTGAGATTAACCTTAAATCAGTCACAACAGGTCAAAAAGTTTCGTTTTCTTTTATGTTTGTATTTCTTTTGAATTCATAACTTCTTACAAAATTAATACAAATGGAACATATTTGTAGTTTTTATATCTATATATATACCTGCTTGCAAAATACAGAGAACATCTGCTGCCTCTTCCAGATAGACAGGACTCTCAAAGAGCTCCGAAGACTTGAGAAAAAATTCTCCATTTGATTCTGACACCTGCAAAGCATTATTCATCATCACTGAACAAGTTTTAGGAAACAATTTGTCTGATCAGACTTCCCTAGATTGAAATTCAATAGATTTGATCTATTAAAACTGCCAAAAACATATAGCTAGAAGCATAGAATAGCGAAGGAAATGTTTAGAGTAATAAATATTTACTAACAGAAGTATGTCAATACAAGTAGTGTTATTGTTTCTTTCCAGAAGAAAAACAGCTGAGAATTCTAAAAACACACTAAGTTCACACAAGGAAAATAAAATACAGAAGAAAAAAATATGAGAAATACGGTAGCTAACATGCTGCAATAAGAGTAAGAACACAATTTCATTTTCAAATACAGTTTCTGCACTGATGCATCACAAAATCGCATTATATTTGAGTAAAGCACATTATAAGATACACTGAACAAATATTACATTAGAAAAGATTACCCTTATTTGTTCTGAGGAAGAAAGGCTTCCTCTAGGACATTGGGTTCATAAGGAGTTTACTCACAAGCCACTGTTCGATAAAATGGAAACTGTAAGCCTTGGTGCACCAGGTAAGATCTGGAGAAGTATACTCACAACAGCAGTGGCAGTGGTAACATAACGGGGCAGTACATCAACTTATTAGGAACAAAGCCTTCTGGCTTCTTTGTCTTGCTAATATAAAATTCACAACTACCCAGAAATTAAGAAATTTACCTTATTCATAATTGCCAGTAATTCGCTGAGTACGAGCCGGAGCCGGCGAGGCGAATCGCTGTGCTCGAACTCCAGCGTCAGGCCGTGCTGCAGCTGCGACACCAAGATGCTTTCTCCGCTGCCTCCTCCTAGCTTGTGCCTACCAGATGATTAAAACACAACAGTTATCACATCTTTTGTATGCACTGGCAACTTTTCAGGTAAAAGACGATAATTCCGCAAGAATTTCTTCTATCACACTAAAGATTGGACTGTGGTACCTGTAGAGCGTTAGACAACCTATTTAGGTGGATTAACGTGGTGTATTCAGAAAACACCAGCAGAATGACCAGGGTCTGCGCTCCCCACAGCCCAGCCAAAAGCCCAGGCAGCTCCTCGGCCCCTCAGCGCGTACCGACCGCCCCCAAAAGCCCCAAATACATCGAATAAAGCCGCAGGGAGGCCGCCGGCAGCCACCCGGGGAGTTACCGGAGCTGCTGCTCTTTGCTGGCGTCCTGCTCCAGGGCGTGAAAGTCGACGGAGAGCAGGGCCACGATGGAGTTGACCGCCTCGACGCCCGAGAGGAGCCGCAGGATGAGCTTTTTGTCCTGCGCCCAGCTCTGGCTCTGGTCCGCGGGGGCGCACAGGGCCATACGCACCAGGCAGGGCAGCAGCAGTCGCAGCTCGGGGTCGCTCAGGGCGGCCAAGCGCACCACGTCCACCTTCTGCATGGCCTCGAAGGCGTAGGGGCTGACGAACTGCAGCCCCGAGCACTCGGCCATGGCGGCGGCCGGCCCCGGGTCCCCTCAGCCGGGCGCTGCCAACGGCGCGAAGCGATCGCGTCACGGCCCTGAGGGGAGCGGCGGCGGCGGGCGGGAGGGCTCGGCCCGCCCCTTCCTCTCCCTCCCTGCTCCCCGAGAGGAAATAAGGAAACACCGCAATCAAGGCTTCATGAATAATTTATTCCATTTGATTTTTTTTTTGTTATTTTTTTTTAAAAAGTATAAACCTTTTTTTTTTTTTTTTTCTCATTTCCTCAATCACAATTTGTACAACTCAGTGTTTATGGCATTCGGCAGCAATAGTGTTTGTTCCTTAATCACTTTTTGTTATGTCATGATAAATACGGCGGCTTGGACCATTAAGTGTCACGGCTGTGAGAGAACGTAAATTAAAAAAAAAAAAAAAGAATAAAAAAAAATAGAAGAAAACCCTCCCCTTGGTGCGCCCCACGTGTGGTGAGGGGGCGGTGAAGGTGACATGGCTCCCAGGTGGGTGCCCGGCCCTCACGTCCAGTTCGCTCCGAAAAACCTCAACGCTGGAGCACAACGGCCCGAAACAGTGACCCTGAGGAGTGTGGCAGGTCCCAAATCCAGTTCTACTGTAAATTAAGCTCTACACCACTGAAAATGGAAAGTACACCCACAAACAATAACGACAACAAGAATAATAATTAAAAAAAAAAAAAGTATAAGTATGAAGCATAGTCCTGGGTCCTTTAATTAGTTTAAAAAAAGGAAAAAAAACCTTCCCAGCTGGAGGTCGTTGAGACAGTAATGTCAGACCATGTCACCTAATTGAGAAAAATTCTCAAAAGAAACCCAGATCGAAACATTGTTTATGCAGCATTACTATTGAAACAGACTGATATGCTGTGCCATACTGTTGTGCAGCAAATTATATGGTGCAATAGCATTTTAAAAACATTTTACTCTTTCTGAAAGCTTTAAAATAATGCAACATAATATTTTGATATTACAGTATTAACAAATAGTGCTTGATTAAAGACATCTGCAAGTCTTCATAGACACATGAAGTTAAAATTACCATTGGAGGTAAATATAGAAATACAATAATCTGCGCCATACTGACAGCTAAGTAAGAACATAGCTGAGGATTGAAATATAAATTCATTTTTAATTATTTCAAGAAATGTTAGAAAGATCTAAATGTTAGAGCTACTTTAAAATGTAAGGGTTGTTTGCAAGTACAGTGGTGGTCTGCTGCTCTAGCACAGTGCTCTCAAATTAATTCAAGTAGTAGCAAGCCAAAGGTGACTAAATGGCTTAAGTACAATACAGCAACATTGAAATACATAATTTTAATTGGAAAACAAAAAAATAACTTTGTGGACACACAAAACGGAGTTACATTTCCACAGCTACTTAACAGAGCACTGCCAGGAACAGCATTTTCTTGTAAGACCACTTCAAGAAGCCAAAGCTGAAGCTTTCAAATCTTTAAGATTGTACTTGCTAAAACACCCAAGTTATTGGCTTGTGGCAATTTTACTTATAAATCAGCAATTATGTGCACTTAAAATAGTTTAATGAAAGTAACTAACAAAAATGTATGCCCAATATAGTAGTTGGTGCTGGCAATTTTGATATGTACATTGCCAGCTGTAACTATAATTTCAGAAACGGCCCTCCTAATATTTTTTAGTGGTTGCAATATTTTAATTTACTTATAATTTACTTTAACTGTAGGGAAAGAGATAGAGGGAAAGGGAACAAGGGTGACCGCACATGGGAAACTGACAGCTTTCACAGTTGGAAAGTTTCACAGGGAAGGCTGTGGTCCAGATAACAGAACACAGTTATATCAACGTTCAGGCAGCTGATTCACTTACCTTTGTGAACACAAAAAAAAAGCCACACCAAAACCCAGCCCTTGGAACTTGGCTAACTGAGCCAGGGTTAAAAATGACCACTTAAGCAACAAAACTTCCAAAAAAAAAAAAAATCTAGGACATATGCTTAGAAAACTCCAGTTTTAGAGCACTTTTCCACTTCAAAAATCTCAGCCAAATGAGGAAAAAAACCACCTTCAGCAAGATAAAAAACGTGCTGCTTAATCTATGGTGCATTGTCATTATCATGATAAAGTAATGGTCAGACCCAGTTATTAACTCTATTTATCAAAATATGCTCACTGCTGATTGCACTCATGTTATTTTGAAGAAATGACTGAAAATTTTCATCACCAATTGTACAACTTCTTTATACAAAAACAAAAAGGTTGCTAATATTGTATATACAAGATTCAAGGAGACTGTTCATAAGAAAAATTCTCAGGCAGGTATTTTGCATTTACAAAACCATAATTTTCATTAACACAGTACATTTTGTAAATGCAAGTGATTTCTTCCTTGTAGAGGATTAACAGTGGGTGCACAAATGCATCTTAAAAACTTGCTCCTTTAAAGGTTTAAACCAGCCAGACGGACAGCGTTAAGACCCAGGACACAGGTTATCATAATGGGCTCACGTGAGCACTGCAGGAGTTAAGTTTTTAATCTGGCAGTCGGAAGATGAGGAACCAAGGAAAAGCATATGCAGTTGCTCTTCAGCACCCGTAGGGGCTATTTTAGAGCAGCATCAGACATTTGGCATGTGCTAGGAGAAAGGAAGGAAGCTACTGAGGAAAAAATGGTGACTTAATAGGAGGAGAGGTTTATCAAAGCCTTGTGATTTGTCAGTCCCTTCCTTAGGGAGGGCTAAGCCTCCTTGGCACATGCCCCAGTCTGAAAAGGGGATACGGGGAAGGCCATATACACTGATACCTGGTACCTTCACCACAGTGCCAAAAATACATGAAAGTGTTCAGGGTTTTGTGTTTGGTTGTTCTTTTTTTTTTTTCTTTTTTTCTTTGTTTTGTTTTTTTTGTGTGTTTTTTATTTTTTATTTTTACTAGTGGAATAAAATCTGAATACCAGAATTCACTGAGAATCTATATACACCACATTTTAGTTAAACACACACCAATCTTAAAGTCAAGATTGACTATTTTTGCATTTGTAAAATGGCTAGAGCTGGGCTAAATTTCAGCCTTACAGGAGACTTTGGGTAAAAAGATTTTTCTGTGTGTTCTGCTTCAAATTTGGTGTTTTATCACACACGTGAAAGAAACTAATGCAGTCACCACAGTGCCAAGAATATCTAGGTAACAACAATGCACAATAGATATTCTTGTAATAATAAAACTTGTACACTGGAAACAGATCTGAGAATCTAGCCACAGCCCTGAACCATAACACAAACTTCAATTGAAGAGTTTATTCATTTTATTCTCACTACAAGTTAAACCACCTACAATATCACTTATATATTGCCATTGTTACTCTGTAAAGGTGTGATATAAAATGCTGTAAGACCCGGTACCTTTTCAATTTATATAAACACAGTGAACTTCATTACTGTACATGTACTCTGCAACTACAGCTTAGCTGTAAATCCCCCACACACAATGGTATGGACATTAACCCCCTCTATCCCCATTAAACTGTACATCAAGACAATACAAATTTACTGTCCCCACCCCACCCCCTTACAAAAAAATAATACTCTAAAAGCAACCTACTGCAACTTTTAATTAAGACGATTACATATATTTTAGACCAATTGCTTTAAAGCAAGAAGGCAGTATAAACCTTCTAGGAAAATTTTTATAAAAGAGGTTAAGAAATATAAGACAATTTATACATTTAAAAACTTACAATAAATAAGAGATGCAGGCATTTTTGAATACTAGGTACTATAATCCAATACAAGAACATCTTGATGTTCTGAAGCCATAGATTGAAACTTATTGTTCCTCGTGTTTCTTCTCATCTCCATGCTTTTAATATTCATTAACCATGACTGGGTACTATGGCTCATTACTCTTCACAAATACTGTGACTGGGGAAAAATGGTTAATTCTGCTACTAAAAATGTTATAATACACTTTCTGATCATCATTCTAAAGCGTCCCCCATAGTCAGTGACTCAAAGACAGCAGGGTAAGTAGGTACCCCTCTCACAAGTCAAAACAATATTTGCTGGAAGTAACAAGATTCATACCCCACCACAAACAACTTGCACTGAGAAGAATTATAACTTAGTCCTGCAGTGAAATATCCCTTTTCCTCATTTTTGTCTTGCAAAATTCAGATGAAGATCACAGCATATTCATGATAAAGTTATACAACTGATTCAGCACCACAAAATGAATTGGGAGACATGACCGTCTGTCCTGGGTTGCAGGATCACAGGTTAGCCAGGAGAGTGCATTGTACTGTTCCAGAACAAACCTGAAAAGCAAAACAAGCTTCCATTAAGCCAACAGATTTTTCTCACCAGTATTTTACAGTCCTAATATACTAGTTTGTTTGGTATTAGGCACGTATGCTTCCCAACATGCTGAAATAACGTGCTTTCAGAATTATTACAAGCACAATCAATTATTACAATTCAGAATTATTACAAGCACATCAAAGCAGAAGTTTATTTCAGTAGAAAACAGTCATTTTAATTGTTGATTCTCATTAATGTTGAGGTTCATGTATTAAAAACACAAAAGGAACCTTTTTTCAGTGTCCTATGTTTACATGACTATCTACACTCTTGTACTTCAGCATTTCAGTATTCCCACGACCCATGCAAAATTCTGGTTTAAGTTTAACCATCTTCCACTCATTTATACACTGTTTTCTGGTTTTGATGAACTCAATATTTTTCAAATATTTTCAGCTGTAATCAACTTGAATTAAAGAAGGGCTTAGTGATCTTTGTATTTAACTGCACTGTCCTGTGATAAAGCCATCTTTTAGTCACTCAAAGCACAGCAGTTTATTGTGTTTGTGACGTGCTGAGGACATCAGCAAAGAAATAACAGCAAGAAAAACAAATATGTAGATCTATTGCAGCAATATTAAAGATGAAATGCACCGTATTTTTGCAAGTGATCAATCATAAATACCTGAGCACATCAGAAGTTTGATTAGAATCAAGTGGATGGGAGTGTTTACTGTGGAGTAGCTCGTCTGATTGCACTGAAGGCACATGGAGGTGCAAAGAGGCCTAAGAAAGGAAGAAAGATGTTAGCAGTTATCTGATTGAACTACTACTTTCTTCCCTTTGTACCACCAACCCCCATCTTGCAGCCACCTTCCATTCTCTGACACGAGCTGAAATAAATCTTGGCTTTATGCAGTCAGTAAGCGCAGGACTTCTCTCTCCTAAGTTGCATTTCACTATTCGCATTGTGCTTTTAAGAAATTGTTTTAAGATGCCTTTGCCTACATTAAGTGATTATTAAAAAGGCAACTCAAGTGTAATGAGATTTCTATTAATACACAGCCTTTATAGAACCATAGAATGGTTTGGGTTGGAAGGGACCTTAAAGATCATCTAATTCCACCTTCCACTAGACCAGGTTGCTCAAAGCCCCATCCAAAATGGCCTTAAACCTGTTCCAGTGCCTCAACACCCTCAGAGTAAATAACTTACTCCAAATATCTAATCTCAATCTACCTTTTTTTAGTTTAAAGCAATTACCACTTTTCCTATCACTCCTGACATAGAGTCCCTCCTCAGCTTTCCTATAGCCCCTACTGAAAAGCTGCTATAAGGTCTCCCAAGAGCCCCCTCTCCTCCAGGGTGAAGAACCCCAACTCCCTCAGCCTCTCTTCATTGGAGAGGTGCTCCAGCCCTTTGATCATCTTCATGGCCTTCCTCTGGACTCATTCTAATACAGCCATGTATTTAAAAGTCCACTTGCTTTCCCTAAGACCAATCTATTCCATATTGGAACTTCTCAGGGTACTACAATATTATTACTTTATTACATTACTTCCCGCCACCACCAGTCCCCCAAAGGGGTGAAACATTGATCCGAAGTCTGTCTAGAAACAGAACAGGACACCTATCCTTACAAAATACTTTAGCACAGAGCCACTAAGAAAAAGGTGTCAGGATACTCTGAAGAAACCATCAGAAAAGCAGAATCCTTCAGACTATTTGCTACCTTCCATTAATCATTTTTCTTCCTTTTCAAAAAGCGAACATAAAAAGCTAAAGCTCAAGAACTTGAAACCCAACCTCTCTTGAAACAAAACCAGACATATTCCAGAAGCTGTGCACCGACTCTTTAAACATAACAGTTCTCCCAATTCAAATCCCTGCATGTTGCACAGTAGTGTGTGACAGACTGTCCACAAAGATGGCTGTACAGCCTGACGAGCTTACTGTACCTTAAGAAACAAGGGACACTGATTTTGTGCTTGAGGACATGCTGACCAAAACCAGTCAGGCAATGGACCTGCTTTGGCAGTTGACACAAAATAACCAAGGGCCAATGGCTGTTGCAGTATATTTGTTACTTCATCATGAGATTCTGTTGAAAGCAATCGGTCTGTACCTTGACCCTACAAAACAAGCAACAGTTTAATATTAGAGAGCACAAAACAGAAGTTATCTGTCACTTTCAAATCACAAAGCATTTTGAAACATCCAGGCCATTACACAAGTTTTGCAGACACCCCACTAGCCAGTTAATTCAAAACATTTCCTAGGAACCTTCCATTCCACAGAGGACCATGAGCAGATGCAGGAAAACAAATGAACAGAAACCACATAAAGACATATACTCTTACCTTGCCCATGTCACCTCCATGGGGGTAGTGGGACCCTGGAGAATGTACAGGGGATCCAGTAGGGGATGCAGGAAGTATATTTATAATATCAGGATCAAGATCATCTCCAGTGTCTAACAAGTCAAAGATCCCCATTCCATCTGCTCCATCTTGAAAAAGAACAGGAACAGTCAATTTCTGCAATTTCCCTACCTATAGGATATGACAACACATTCTGAAATCAAGTGATTTTCCACATAAATCCTGCAGTTCAGTAGAATAAACAGTCTTATTACAGGGGGACTGATGAGAGAGCTTTGGTTTGTTTTTAAAATAAGTCCAATCTACTAACCGTTGTTTGTGTTGAAGGCCAGATCCAAGTTTTCAGTGGTATAAGTTGACGATGCTACTTGCACAGAAGCAGATGTGGGAAACACAAGTATGTGAGTGCATGACGTGTCCTGTGGGGTATTCAGCTGAGATGTCTGCATATTTAAAGTGGTGCTGCGTCCAAATACAGAGCCAGTCGATACAGAATCTTTGGAAGACAAGTCAAGCATTTCCTTAGTTTTGCAAGAATTAACTATGAATTCCCTCTCCAAAACATAGTTTCTCAAATACCTGGCATTATGATGAAGGACCCCTGTGGTTCCATTGCTACCAAACAAGCACTGAGAATGCTGGGAGAGTCTGCAGCAGAGATGCCACACATTCTGCACATGTCTTTTAGTCTCTTACTGAGGGACTGAAGATTTCGGCGACTCAGCAAACAACTCCAATCTGATGATAAAAAGGACACAAGTCTGTCTAGAAGAACAGTGCTTACTGCAGAATACATATTCTACATAAAACACTGTGTGGTACAAAGTTCACACGTGTTAGGTGTACAAAGGAACTCTAAAGTTATATAGGTTTTCTCCAGAAGCAGGGACAGACACTGTATTATTTAAGATTAAAGCTCCAAATAGAGTTTTAGACTCTAAAATGCTAACATTACCTTTTAATTCCCCATGTCCTATTCGTCCTAAACGTCCTATTACAACTCTCCAAGGCAAAGAGCTCATCTGCACAAGTCCTAAGCACCATTCCCAGAGTTTCTGAAGACCAAGCCTGCGGGCAGAGCCCTTTTTCCTGCGAGCTCTAGAATTTAAAAAAAAAAAAAAAAAAAAAAAGATAAAATCAGAACCCATTGACAAGAAGTTTCTCTAGCTGCCTTCGGGACTCGCTTGTAGTAACCTGAACATTAGCAGGAAACAATAATGTTAATATTGTAGTACATTAACTGCTACTTCACATTCAAAATAGGAGGCTGGTTTGTTTTTAATTAATCACATTCTAACACCGACATCAAGAAACCAGAAGGGGGATGTAGCAGGAAGAAACATACAACAGCTCTCAGGAAACTAAATAGCATTCTAGAAGTTTTAACAATATACACATAATACTGAAATTATCTGTTTGTTTTAATTTTACTATATGGTGAGTCTACGTAAGTCAGAGTTACTCTTATATTATCATAAATAAAATAACTCTGGGGAAAATAAAGAAAATATACATGCTAAAAATTAAGAACTCATTCTTACCTGTTTGGTACATCAATATTAATTATGCAAGTCTCTAACTGTTCTCCATAGAGATCTGTACAGGATGCAAGAAGCCATCTTTGATCGTGAGACAAACAGTAGCCTACAAAAAGTACGTTATACTTTTGGCCAGCTTCTCCAAAAGTTTCTCCTAGTTCTGTTTGCTTGTCTTTTACAGGAGCCAATATAAAAGGAGGGGTGTAGAGTCGAATACACTCAGGTCTCTATAAAAGATGACAGAACAGAAAATGAACTTTAAAGAAATGATTATTCTTAACTCTGGTTAGTTCATGTGAAAGACACTGCTGATAAAATAAACATTCTTCCCTTTGATTCACATATTTACAGAATCACATTAGTCTTGAGAACACTCACATCAGGGCTCTTAAGAGCAGTTTCCATGGCTAAACCTGGACCAAAGCCAGTTAACGTTTTCACATTGGTGGAAGTTGGAAGAGGTCTCCGACACTGAGTAAATGCTGAAAATGCCAAAGATTTTAAATGCTGAGTATAAATCTGCCGGTCTTCGTGTTTCACGGGCTGCAGAAGGTACTGACATGGGACAATCTACAACAAAATACACAGGAAAATTAAGTTACTGTTTCATCATTACTTTTTTTTGAGATAGTATTTGGGTATGTTGCTTTCAGAATGTCAGTTTACAATCATTTCTCTGGTTCTCTCTGGTTCTTTGATATTTTCTACTACTCCTTCCAAAGCTATATGGGACTTCAAGTAATTATGCTCATTGATCTTTTCTTCAGAAAAGAAAAGAATTTGGTTAGCAGATAACCTTAGTGAGTCCTCCAGAAAGATGCCCTCTGATTACTACTTTTGCTGCTGATAGTGTTACAGTTGGATACTTATCACAAAGAAGCCCTAGTCTAAAGCCCAGCAGGGTTACGCTGGCAGCAGATCTTGGTGATTGGACAAAGCAGTTTTCCCATACTTCACTCATTACTGGAGTGGGCCAGTGCATTCCTCTGAGATAAGACTGAGGAGGTAGGAAACTACCACAGGCTTTGGCTTTGACTAATAACACCCAAACTTCTCTAAAGACCATAATCTTATTAATTTAACAGCTGCAGAACTGTAAACAATGTTCACAGAGCAAACAGAACTTTCACTTTGAGGGCATTATCATCTCCAAAATACAGCTAAAACCAAAGGAGGTACTTTGATCAGCATGTTTCTATAAATGTTGGCTCACCTGCACAGAAATTATATTCTTGATGTTGGGAGGAAGAACCTGAACCATCTCTAAAAAGCAGCGCAGAAGTCCAAGTGTCCACAAGCTAGACGAGCTACTGTTCTCATCCTTTTTTTCATACGTAAAAGGATCAACTATGTAAACTACAATTGCAGGTGGATAGGTGATAGCGTGTGAATCTCCATCTGTAGGGACTCCAACTTTATCTCGATCCATAGTGCTGGAAATGAAATTTTGAAACCCATTACTAGATGGTAAGCTTTATAACAATTTGTTTTTACTTACATTAAAACTAAGCTCAAATCAAAGATTAATCTGAAAGACCTTTGAGTTAACTGTGGTGTAAGAAACGGTCTTTTTATTTCAATTTTTTTTGTTAGCTTGTCAACAACTCAGTATCATACTTGTTTTCTCTTTAGCCTTCTTCATTACAGAAGCTCATCAGCACATAGTTTGATTGGTTCAACTGGGGAACAAAAACACCTACAACATCAGCAATTAAGACACTTCTTACTGAGAAACTATGACTTCAATAACAAAGTAGAATTTCAAGATGATGCCAGATATCTATTTCTCCTTCCACCTCATTTAAAAATACAGAGGTTTTTTTTGGCAAAAAACAGGTAGTTTGGCAAAGTTTTTCCTCTTTAGAGAAATAGAAGAAAAAAAGTTTATTTTTGTATCACAGCAAACACCGAGATACAATTAGAATTGCAGCTAGGATATAAGTCAGAAAATTAAACTCTACCATTAATGAGTTTGCATTCTCCCTAAAAAGCAACTTGGTGACTAGAAAAGAAATGGTTTGTTATTGAGGGGACAAGCGTGCCATTAATATGTTCACATTTGTTGAGCTGCGGGTTTTATGTTTTGCTTTGGTTTACTTTTTTAACTAAGAGGGCTTGAACGTGCAGTTCCATTACCTTTCAGAAACCTCTGGATGGGGCTGTGCAGGTGCTGAAGTAGTATCCGCAGACATCCCTGCTGTTTGCAGTGTCGGCTGTTGCTGCTGTCCTCCTGTTTGCCCATTTTGGACTGTTGCAGCCTGAGTGGGCAGGGAAGCAGAAGTGGTATTGTTCATACTGCTAAAAGGTGGAAACGAAGAGGGCTTGTTTGTTGGTATCCCACTGCCTACATTAGCAGAAGAGGATGACGTGGCAGTGGTCGTCAAAGTTGAATTAGCTGTAGTAGCTGCAGAAGACATGGCACTAGTTGATGTTGCTGTCATAGTACTACTGGTGGGAGCTGCAGAAGCAGACGATGGAGTGTTGGGATTTCCAGCATTAGCTGTCACTGGGGGCAGAGCAGAGGCTGGCTGGCTGGGGGGAGGGATCAGATTTGTTTGGGAAAGTAAAGAGTTGTCCAAAGGCTGAGAAGCGAGATAAGGACCTAAAACCAGAAAAAGAGTGTACATTTAGTACTGTTTATTATGAAGACGTACCTAAACGTATGGTTTTTCTGGTTTACTTTTTTCCCCAAACTTAAAACTAGAAAACTGTAACAAACAGTAAGACTCAATGAATAAATACAACGATTTCTCTTCTACTGGAATGGAACAGGTGGCAAGTATACACAAAAAGCAGCACCAAAAAAAAGTAATCCATACCTAGTTCATATCTGCAAACTTGGGCGTATAATTTCAGTTTGGAAAATGCTTCATTGTTGGCATTAGCTGTCTGTGAGAACCATTCTGTGACCAACTTCTCAGAAAGTTTCTTTGAAGCAGTAGGTCCAACTCTCATGATTCCATCAGGCAGTAATTTACAGATAGGCCTGTGCTGACCCAGTCTGCATGACTGCAAAGGCAAAACATAAGATGCAAGGTAAGGAGTTAAAGTAAGATATCAAGTAAAGGAGCATGGAGAGAGAGAAAGACTCATGACATTCCAAAGAAACATTTTAATTCTAGAAAACTACACGAGTATGAAATACTGTATAGCGATTTTCATGTTTTCCTAAATGCAAGAAAAACAGATTGATAGATCATCCACCCTAATCCTAATCACAATCCAAGCAATACATGCACTTAATTCATTAAGCTAAAGCAATTAAAGTGGTAATACTCTGCTTTACCACTGAGTGGCGTTTTATCAGACAGACTCAAAACAGCTACTACTAGAAGTAATGATGAGCAGTGCAGTGCGAACAACCCTTGTCTTCCAAGTGCCCATTCCTAAAATCCTTTCCAGCAGCTTTCTGATATAGCATTCCACACAAGCACTTATACCACTGGAGACAAGCCTGATAAATAGTTATGAGTATGTATTAGAAACAGTTTTTCAAAAATCCATTTCACTGCTAACTGCCATAAATAATGTACCTCGTATATTGCAGTCAGATCCCTAAAGAAGCTTTTTGCTCCATTTAGCAGAGCCTCATTCTCAGGGCACACCACAACATAAGCAACATCTCTCTGAGATCCGTAAGGTTCCAACATCAGCCTCTCCCAGTACGGCAATGCAAATGGAGACAGCACCAGAAAATCATAATCGTATCCCAACAAAAATGTTGGGATTGGCAGTGGTTCTGGGGACTCATCAGTTCCTGGAAAAGCAAAATAGATTTTCCAATATATTAAGCAGGAAGCTTAAAAATAACAACCTGCTTCTAGAAAACATGAAAAGAAGAAACACTAGCATTCCCAGCATCTAAGAGGAAGTAGCACTGATTATAAATGGAATAGTTCTTTTAACACATACAAATGAAAAAAGCATGCATGCACAATCCAATGCTCCGAGAAAAAAAAATAAATTAGCTGAGTATTCTCATCTGAAATCTCTCAGGGCCTAAAGAAGTTACACAGTTGTTTATTATGTTTACCACTATACAATCAGGAACAGATCTTCACCATCCAGGAAGCCTTCCCCACAGAATCTAAGGGATCAGTGATCAAAAAAGAGGGGGAAGAAATGTAAATAGTCTAAGCAGATACATGAATGACCACAGAAGGAAAATTCTCAAGAACATGCATTTATATGCATCTTAAATGTATAATTAGGATGTTCTAAATATTACAATAGCTACTAATACCTGCTGGCAAAAGGTGACCCCTTTGTATGTTGGCAAATGAAACAATTTCACATATGCTAATAAAGTCAGAGTTTAAACCTTAAGTTGAGTGCACAAAATTTACCTTCTATCTGTAAACATGCATCAGGTGTTGGCTACTCCAAGTATGTATGATACAACACACTGGATGATCTCAGATCTTCAACATAATTTTGAAGCTACTGATCAATAAAGCACACTTTTTCAAGCATTTCAAAGCTAATATTTAGTAATTGCTCTGTATTTAAACACAAAATCCATTTTGAAAATTCAGTCCTTCACTATGATAAGTGTCAGGTGTATATAAACAGTGCAATTGTCAATTTTAAACGCAGATACTTTTGATTCATTCAGTGTTTTTAGAATATTCTGTTTCTGCAAAGAAAAGTATTCTCCCCTGCCTAATGGCTCTTGTTATTTTAAAGAAAGGTCCAAATGCTGTTTAGAATAGCAATAGGCTGAACAGCATCCAGACGCTGAGGTTTGGTGGCCAGATCAAGTAGAGATTAACAGACAAGAGTCTACACAGCAGTTTACCATAAGAGCCTCTGCCAGCCATTTTGTGAAACTGTTGCCACGTGAGAGGGCCTTGCACACCCCAAGATCGGACTGTTCGCTTCTTCTGAATTGCATCCTGAAGAACTGGCTGGAGCGAGAGGAGCATGCGCAGGATGTCCTGGGAACACTGCATGCTCACATCCAAAACTGAAAGGATAAAAAGTTGTTAAGGCCTGCCACAACAATAGGATAAAATAAAGCCTTCCACAAACAACCCTGATCCTAAGCTACCTTGTTTTTAAATAAGTCACCTTCTTCCAATATTTACGTGCTGTTCATGCAGGCCATCCAAAGGCAGATAGAAAAAGTTAAGCACACAGATTTAGAGTTCTCCCTCTCCCCCTCCTCCTAACCAGATAAAAAACAAACAAGGAAACCGAAAAAAAAAAAAATCATCTGTAGAGTTACTTCCTGCAAAAGCCTTAACATCTTAATATTTTTATTTCTTAGACTAAGTCACAAAAAAAAAAAAAAAATCAAGTTGTGCAAGTTTTAAACTGCAGAATTCTCCCCTCCATGTAAAGGAAGTTTAGGCAGACTGCCACCCAGTGCTCACTTCAGAGAAATCTCAAACACGGTCCATTTCATCAGCTTCCCACCACTATGCCATTTAATGCACAGTGTTTCAAAATTTGTCAGGGCTATAGTATCTTTGCCTTCTTCTAAAAATCATTTTCACATCTTTTTATCCTAAGCATCAAGGTCACAATTATACCACGTCTTCTCCTGTGTACCTGAAAACATTGATTTACCCAGAGCCTGGGCTTTTAAACTTACAGCTCCATCAATACACAGAAGCCTAGCTTTGTTCATCTTCTTCAGCCTCACTAATGACTATTAACTGTAGTTAACTTCTCAAAGTTCCATGTTTTACTGTTTACCCACCTATAGTTGCTACTTGAAAAGACTGCTACTGAGAGAAGAGGTAGGTATGCAAATACAAGCAGGCAGGAGTGTACCGTGAGACAGTAAATCATTAGCCAAGGCCTAGAAAGAAAACTCCAAAAATCTCTGGCAGATCCAACACACAGCAAAGGCCACAATAAAGCACATTTACCACACACCCCATTAAACTACCACCCCCTCTTAAAGAAGGGGGCAGAAGCCAATTGAATCATACATCTTCTTGAATTCTACCACAGTAGCCTTTCGCAGTACAGTCACCATTTGAACCACCTACATTTTTTCTACATGCGCTCATTCCACAGAACCTCTGTGGATACAGTCACCAAAAGCTGCTTTAAAAGAATAAGTCTAGGAAAAGCATCTTGAACAGTTACTGTGGTCTTACATTACACTTCCAACCTGTTAGAATTATACGGTGGTATATGGTGTTCAAGGTCTACACTCTGCTTGCTGTATGGTACCACCACAGAAGGTAAAAAGAAGCGTTATTTTGAACACTGTTAAAGCAGAAGTTTATGCAAGCATGCAGGTGGAAAAACAGTTTAAAGCATCCAGTACTTGAAACCAAAAACCTTTAAAAAAAAAAAAAGTAAAAATTCAGAGGTAGAAGAGCAGCAAATAAATTGTTTTCAGTATTTACCATTTCTTTTTGACCAGTGGTGCAAGCAAGTCGTTTTCACAAGTGCTTCATCAACTTTTCCTCCTGACATATTGTCCATGAACTGGCGTCCATGTTCCAAGGCTAAGTAGCAGTCATTGCAACAATCCCTTTCTTCTACACGTACCAGGTTGCTAACTGCACTGACTTTGGGGATAGGATCTTGATCTGCTGCTCCAAATGGTGAGAACAAGTTGGTGCATTGATCTTGCAGCAACAGTATTAACTCATCAGGCAGTTTCTCAGGTTCTTTCAGTCCTCCGCTGCCATGTTCGACAGAAGTAGCTCTGAGAGCTTCAAAGCGTTTTTCTGCTTCCTTGCCACACTCTGTATTACGTCCTAAAATATCCAATTCATCTTCAAGAAACAGTCCAGAACTGTTGCCAAATTTTCTATTCATAACAGCACTGAAACCACAGGTACACCTATACTGGGCCTCTTGTGTTGGATCGGGAATGTAAACTCCAACATCAGCACCTTTGATGTTCATATTGCAAACACATATGCAGCAGCTGTCAAAGTTACAGTCTTTGAAAAGATTCATTACAGACTCTGAAAGGATGAGATTCACATAAAGACTGTGTGCCTCTGGAATGGAAGGCACGGTTGCAGGTTCAACAGAATTAAGCGGTCTACATGTTGATGGTGTGGAAGCTGGTGAGTATAAATCAGAGTTCTCGTACTTGACTGAACCCTGCGCACTTGCCGGTCCACCAGCTCCACGAGGTGTCCGAGGAGTCCTTGGTGTTCTAGGAGTTGGGAAACGAGGGGTGGAAGGAGAAGGGAGAATTCCAGCTCCACTGTTACTGGGTGGTGCACTACTTGGTGGCATCCCAAATGGAGTATGAGTTTGTGGTGTGTACGCAGGGCCGTACTCTTGATCCATAGTGCTTCCATCACTGATAGGAGCCATAAGAAGAAAGAAATAATTTAAACAAACTTCAAAACCAACGCACCACCTAAGTCTCAAATTGCTAAATAAGGGTCTTCCTAATTAAAATTTGCTTATTTGAACTAGTCTTTCATAATCTACGGAAATAATTTAATTCCCTAAGGAACTTCAGGAGCATTTGCTCTAAATGACTTTGCAGGATTCCCAATGACAGTGCTGTTAAAGAATCATTCCCTTCTTCCTTTCCACATAGTTTCCAGGAAACTAACATGAACAGTGTAAGTTACAAATACTATGGATGTATGGATTCTGCCAATAGCAGATTCAGCTAGATGTATGAAATAGCACCTGGAAATATTTAATGTTTTTTTTCTAAGCAGCTGAATATTTCCCAAGACCTGTAAGGCTGATGAGACCTGGGAACACGTTGCTTATAAGTGACCTAATAGAAGCAACATCAGTATTTACAACAAAATCAAAAACACTGCAACTTTATCAATAAATACACAGCCTCCTCATTGCCTAATCTGTCTATAGAAGCTACTAATGCAGAAGGAGGAATAAATATTTTCTTCAAGAACTGCCAGCAAAACCATCACTACCAAACACAGATTAAAGAAATGCTTCCTGTAATACTCCTGTTACAAGGCAATTATCACTCTAGGCATAGCTTTCAATAAAAGGAATTTTTTTTTCTAATCCCAGTACAGATGAGATTATTACTACTTAAGAAAATAATTTAAGAAACAGAAGCACCACCTACTAAACCCTTACAGTACCTATACCACCACTGCAAAAAAAAAAAGTCCCAGGTTTACATTTATCTTGATTGTTACCATCTTCATTACTTATTAAAACTGGACTTGCACCATTAAGCTTCCCCGAGAAACCTTTAAATGAGACAACAAATAACGTGTATGCACAGTTAAGAAGCTATTTCAGGAGACACTCTCTTGTAGTAAGGTTTAATCAAAGATTGTTTGAAAGACTTCTGTCAGTTGTCTAAACAGTGTCTTTATAAATTTTTCTCATTACAAGTTTATAAAAAAATAAAGCTAAGGAGTACTTTATTGGGTAAATAACTGAAAACTGTAAAAAGCTCACACATTTGTGGCATAAGTCATACCCATCTTTGATGAATGGCATGGCAGGTCCTGGAGGAAGTAAATCCAACTTTCCTACAGTCCAACTCTGGCGATAAATGCATTCTTCTGGCAGCTTGATGGGAGGGAGACACTGGCTAGGAAGTGTCTTCAGTGGTGCAAACATGGAACATCCCACTAAGGCTTGGCAGTTCTCAGGTTTATAAACATAAGAATAATCCTAGAAGTTATACATGGTAAAGCATCAGCATGCAAATTAATAAGATTACATCAGCAATAAAAAGGCTTCTTAAAAAAATGGAACTGAATAAGAGTTCAAACAGTAGCTCTTTAATATTTAATCCAGATAAAGCCGTGAAGTGGAAGTTAAGATTTACACATACATCATTGGCGCCCATCAAGTGATGTGCCAATACAAAACAAACCATGAATTATCAAAACTTTATCATTAGTTTACCAATGGATAATTGATACATCACTCTTTAAGTTTAAATTGTAAAATAACACATTACTTATTAGATGTATGTTGCCTACCTCAGTATAATACAGGGAAAAAGTTACAAATTGTACTTAGTCTCCCACCAATCCTATTCGGGATTAAGTAATAGATTGAACAATAATCAATAGAAACATATCAGAACCGTCAGCACTACCTACCTTTATTTCAGCAGGTTTGGGGCTGCAGAAACCCTCATCTACTTCAATTCTGAACTGAGCTCCCACACTAGAGCTATTCCCTTCAAGTACTGTTCCTCCAAGTGTAGTGTCCATGCTGCCATACTCCTTATTATTCATGTTCATTGGTGAAAATCCCATAATATGCTGTTCCAATGAAGGTGGAGTTGGATACATTTTATGGAGATCTGCAGTGCCTAATTTCAGATTAGAAGTAGGCTTTAGAGTATGACAACATTTTGAATTGCTTTCTTTCTCCTAAGATTTCAGTAGGGTAAAGGAAGCATGTTTAAATGTTTAAAACTAGTATTCTATTTAAAGAAGAAAATAAAGCTTACTTATGCATGACAGCGGGTCTAAATTTCCTGCTTTTGCCTCTTTGCAGTTGGATTTGTCATCAGCACCATTCACCGTTCTTTTAGATCCAGGCTAAGAAGAAAAAGTAGTACTCTATTAAAATCATTTTAGACATGAACACACACTCATTTTCCCTGATAACAGGAAATTTCATGTACAGTGGACATAGAAGGCTGAGACTTTATATAATATTATGTAATATTTAGAAAACCTATAATAAATCATAAGTTTGATACTAGTAATTGGTGTCACCCTTGTCTTCCCTTAATATTTGTACGTCAGAATACTCTCCCGTCAAATCATGACGCTATTGAAATGAAAGACCAGCTATAAAGTAGCTCTCAGCCCGTTAGCAGACACCAAAAAAAGCTAAATAGGGCTGCCCACAATCTCTCATAAAAAATACACACTCCCAAAGCCATGCTAACATTACTGATGTTACCATATGAACGGGAATAGAAAGAGATAAATGCAACTCCTGGAACAAGAGTTAAAGGGAAGAAAAACTGTTTAAATTAAGAGATATTTTACAATGTTTAGACAGTACTGTAGTCTACAGAACATAAGAGTCTTCATGCTTAAGAGCAAATAAGCTTGCTTTATGCTCTATATAATGACGACCTTTGATGGCCATTAAGATCCTTCACGCCTTTACTCAACTACCGCTCCCATTAAAGTTGATGGGTATTTTGTCTGAGTAAGGAGATTTAGGTTTATGCATGGAACAAAGTCCAATTCAGAAAAGACAACTGATTATCAACAGTACTGAGACAGAAACAAGGAAGATAATGAATTCAGAGCCACTAGAGACTGCAAAAGAAACTGTTCCAAGACAATAACTACTGCAACGAAACAGCTCTGTTGGCAGAAGGTCCGTCCACGTGTTTAAATGCTTCTTCCATATTTTTGTTTGTTTTCAGTATTACCTTCATTGACTAGCTAGTTTATTAATTTTAGCTAGAGATATATTCTAGCATATACTGTCTGATTTGCGAGGATAGGCAAGATCAAAAGCTTTTTTATATCAAAAGTGATTGCATGAGCCAAGCAGAACAGCATGTCTGCTCTAGAGGAGTCACAATACTTGCTTGCAAGTGTTGCAAGTTCCCCTAAAACCACCAAAACCACCCAGAAAACACAAGAACACATACATGTTACTTGCAGTTTTTTGTCTAGCAGATGCCATGCGTTTTGAACATAACTTACTGTTAGTTCATCCTCATCAGAATTGAAGAGATTGTCAAGGTCAGTATAGGAGACCACCAAGTCTGTTTCATGGAACAGGCTAGTCGATGCAGTGCGGGCATGAGCAGCAATACGTTGGGCATCTATAAAGAAAAACAGATTACAGAAACACTGGTGATGTGTGCTTTAAAAAGCCACATTTAAAGGACTATTTCAACAGCTGAAAATATACACATGTTCTCAGTTCCATTCAAGTGTCTTACACATAAGTGAGGTCCCTTCAATTTTATTACATTTGGACTTTATAGCCACCTTTTATTTGCAAGGTTCAACAAATAAAGTGCATTTCCAAGATCATCCTGAATTCTGAAGATACAGGGTAAGACACAAAGTAAAAACACAGTAGCCTGTTGAGTCCATTGACTATTCAAATGATCATTAATACACCACAATTTAAAAAAAAAAGAGTCTTTTTACCTTGCTTGACAGAAGGACTAAACAGAGACATAGCATCCTCTCCTTCATGAGATAAAACTGTAACACTGGATGCACCGTCCTCAGCCTATTAACAAAAAAGGCAGAAAAGTTCACTTAAATCAATCTGGGAGAAGGACACTATTTCCCTATGGAAATTCTTGTATGCATGGGAAGGATCAGGTTCTCATTAGCCTTCTAGCTCAGCAGGGTGTAGCCTGGGAGTCTGGTTAGTGGTATCTGCTCATGGAGAAGGAGGCTTAGAATACAGACAACATGCCACCAACACACAGAGGAAAAGCATGGATAACATACATCTTAGGCTTTTGTGTTAGGGATAAACACTTAATTTAGAAATCAAGCTGTGGATTCTTGCTCTAACACTTTATTGAAAAAAACATTATGAAATGGTATACATTAGCTATACTGGTAATTATTAACGAAACTCTCAGTACAGGAGTGTAAACGTACAGTAGTCCTCCTAATAAGCCAATTTATTTCATATACAAGCTCTCAATTAAGTTAAATTTTCTTCCTTTTTGGAGGGTGGGTGAGAGGGGAAGTGGACAGGGAGTGAGGAGCTTGGTACTTCTGTTTTAAACACAGCCTCACATAGTTGGCACTGGTTAAAGTACAAGGAAAAAGTGCAATTCACTGTCCAGGCAACAACTAGTCAGAGTTCACCTCCTCTTCCCTCAACCTTTCCACATATGCACAGAGCATTTGCTTTGTTTTTACAGTCTTCCACAAGTATCTGCTGTCACCCATTTCTAGAGAGAGGATCCTGAGCCAGATGGATTTTTGTTCCGATCCAGCAGCATTCTCCCAGAACGAGCCATAAGGGTTAGTGCAACAGCACCACCAGTGTGCCAAAAAAAATAAAAATAAACTAGGTGTGTAGTTACTGCATGAATGCTGCATTCTTCATTTATTATTTCTGCTTGAATCATTTTTAGATGTACTTCTAAATACAGAGAAGGATTTATGTTATATTTAGTGACTAAAGCAATTTGTTTCAATCTCATCACTGATTTGTGTCCTCACTTCTTCACTCACCTTGTGTTTCTTCCCAGCTTCCCTCTCGATGTTCTGCCTATCTTTTTTACTATCAGGAAATAAGAATTCCACATCACCATCAACAAAGGCATAAGGATCAATTTCAGGTTCCTGGTCAGCTTCTGACACTACTGCTGCTAGGTATTGGTTTTTACTCTGATACTGTTGCACCAGTTCATCCGAAACCTTTAAAGGCTTTCTACATTGCACCATTAATCTGCACAGGAGGAAAAAAAAATCACAAAATATTATTTATCACTTACATGGAAATAGGTCTGCTATCCCACAACCCTTCACAAAAGCAATTTCATCTTTCCTTTCCCTTTTCTTCCCTTCCACCCCAGCTTCAGAAAACTTTTTGGGAAAGAGATGAAATCATTAGTCATGTAATACAGCCTCCTTACACACGTCAGATACAGCACTGTGACTCATTCTGACTATCTCTCCTCAAGCATTGTCAACCCAGATAAAGATTAGTAATTCATCCCAGGCCGTAGCTGTCATTTATTATAAAGTACAAACGTATTAAGCAGTCTATAGCCACTAAAAGAAATTCACCAGGTTAAAAAATTACTTACTGCCATTCCCCATCCACGTTCAAACAAATGATCGGAAAGAAGTGATTAAATCTGAATTTTCTATATTTTAAGAATTTAATTCATGAGCGTTTAATTCAGCATAGAAAGGCAGCATGCCAACCCTTCTAATACCTGGCTGTGTCTAACACAACACAGACCGATACACTGTTGCACACTAAGTCTGGCTATGCAAAAAGCCCGTAACTACATAAATGCCACCACATTTAGCAGTCATTTAAATCACTTCCATAAATACCAGACGAAGGTCACAACACACCGATACCTGATTTACTAATGGGAATAAATAAACATACATTTGCCATTGTCAGCATTTTTCTTTTCATCCCATTTGGAGTCAAAAATGGAGTTGGAAGTACATAAATTATGTTTTTGCAACATTTACTGGTTTCTCACGTGTAATATTGCACCATCACAAAGATTTGTGATTTATTCTTTCCCTTTTTTTCCTCATTTATTCTTTCCCTTCGCAAGCCACTCTCCAAGAAATGCTATCCCATAACAAACTGATGTGCCTAATGATGAGCAGGGCATGGTTTTTACAGCCTAGATCCAGCCACTACCTAGAGTTTAAAATAAAGCTTACATTTCTCCTCTGAGAGACCAGAAAGCAAGAAAAATGTGATACAGAACAATTCAAAGACTTCAGCCTTGGAATTCCACATCAGCGCAGTGATTTCTGAAGAGTTTTCCTTGCTGCCTTGCCTATCCCTGCCAACACAAGTCATATGCAAAAGGACAGAGGCAGGTTCACTCTGTCAAGCCTTCCTAGAAATAAGCTTTCCAAAGAAACATCTCACAGCCAACAAGTGTTAAATTCACCTACGCTGGTCATGGTAACACCCTCAATAACATCTTGCATTAGCCATTAATGCCACCATCTCCACCCCAGACAATGCTGCAACGAGTGTGGCTTTATGTCAAGAACTAGTGGTATTTATACGTGGAGCAGCACTTGATAAGAGCTGAAGTCTTCCTCTTTTCCAAGTCCCATAAAAATTAACATGGGGGTGGAAGGAAGAGATAGACAACAACTTTCTAGGAACAAGGAATCAAACACCAGGGAAGACACACAGAAATTGCTGCTCACTTTTGGTATTATTTTTTTGATCAGCAAAAAAGAGAAATTAATAGCAAGATGCTCTGGTGGAAGAATGTGTAACATACATACACACACTCTCAGTAAATTTCAGTGAATTGTTAAATCAAACTGTAGCCCATACAAGGAACAATCATTTCTTGAATAGAAAAAGAGAAACCTGAAGTAGAGCTTATCTTTGGCTGGCTGAAATCAATTCAAGAGGAAAAAAATGCTACAATCCCATAAATGCACATCTTGAAAAAGCTGAGATTCATTAGCTAATGCAAACACTTCAGCAACATTAACACGACAGATAAGGCTAAGAACGCGAGTATGAGAACAGACCAACAGCTACAGGATATTCATTTCTGCTCACAGCTTTCCTACACAGCAAATTCAACGCAACTGCTACCAGTGGCTTTCCACTGCTAGGAATTAAACAAAATCCACACAAAGTTCCAGTCCTGTGAGTAGCTGCTTCAACTCTTCCAACACAAATTAAGCACACTACGTCCGGGGGAGGGACAGGACACAACTCTATAACGTGATACTGGTCACACTGAGAGTCTCCTTTCACCTGAATATAAAAAAGTGAATCAAAAATAATTGACAGCAACTGGACTGACAGATGCAACTCCTGGTGCATTCACAGTGCATTTTTTTGTCCACGGATCACATCCGTAAAACAAAGTTTGTCACCTCTGCATCAAAGTGCCAATCGTGTTAAGTTTACCCTGCTATTAACAGCCCTGTCAGCAGCACCTGTTGCTTCCCATTACCATCCTTCTCCTGCTGCTTTCCTGCTTCAAGCTAGATGTCCTCACAAGGAAGGAAGGTAAAAGATGGACACCAGAAAGAATTTCTTAAGCAGTACAACTGCAAAGGAGACAACCCAGAGGGCCAAGTGGTTTGGGTTTGTTTGTTTTGTTTTTGTGTAGGTTTTTGTTTTTAATTTTTGTCAGTGGTGGTTTTTTTTTTTTTTTTGCCTTTACTGGGAGAGAAAAGCCATATTGATTAATTCTGCAGTAAAACAGAACTCAAACAGCTACCCCTGCTTTGACTCAATCAATGCAAGTTTTAACACCAAAACCACTAGTGCTATTTTCCTCTTTTGCTTCTAAGCTTCACAGTTTATCAAAACTTAAACAATAAAGTGATCAATTTTTATCCTGATTGAAACAGTAGCAGAGCAGAACATTTTAAAACCTGGTGCTAGATAACACTAGCTTTCAGAAATAAATTCAATTTATTCAACAGCAACAACAAAATTAACTTAATTTACACATACTTCATTTCATGACAATCATATCAGCTGAAGTGCAAAGAATTTCAAGATCTCAAATACATTGCCTGTAGCTTAAAGGCTTTGGTTCTAACGAGGAACAAGTCTGACTCTCTCAATGTAGACAAGCTTCATTTAATGAGTGAGGATCTCCCATCCAATCTAAGTTCCAAGAGCAGTTAAGAGTAGACACACTAGTCACTTGTTTTCTTTGAATGATAACCAAGCCCTTGCTGTTGAACAGCAATCTCAGATCATAGAGAGAATGCACCATGTGCAAGAATGCCAGTTTATATGCTACAGGTTCCCAAGAGAAATTCCTGATAATAGAAAATAGCCATGGCCCACATTAACTTTGATGTCTTCTAGGAAGAGAGATTAGTTCCTTCACTGTTCTCATCAGTCATTTAAATAAACAGCTTTCAAAATTTAAGAGCTCTTCTGAATAAAGACAAGAGCAGAACTGAGGTAGAAGGAACTTCATCTCTAAAAGGATAAATAAAGTACCACTTTAACAGGGTAAGTCTTAAAAATAGTTAAAAAAAAAAAAGTATTTAAATGAGAATATAAATGAGAAATATATTTGGTTTTTGTTGTCATCGTTGTTTGGGACCATAAGTCCCAAATAGGCACAATTTGGCTACAGAGTAATAGAGTAATTTTAGAGTAGAAAAATAATATTCATTACCATCTGCTAATGCAGAGTGTTAATGAAGAAAAGCTGGAAAGTCTTACTACATATTTGACTGTGCTTCACGCTTGCGTATTACAAGTATTGTCTTCTTATGTATGCACAACATAGATAAAGTTAGGCTCACGCTCAGCAACACTGCTTGAGCTGATGAGAGCAACATTAAGTGAAAAGACTGTTTCTAAGGAGAAACTGCCTTTGTAAGGAGTAAGGCCTTTGGCCTTTCAGTTTCCTCGCTTTCTCACATTATTACTGTAGCACTGCATATTACTTACTCCGTAACTGATGTTATGTTTTCCTGTTCAGCAGGTATTACTGCATCATCTCTCAATTTATCACTTGGAAGCTGAGGTGGTAAGAATTCCACATCCTTTTTCTTTGGAACTTTATAATACTTCCAAGTAGTATCTGCTTCATCTTCCTCCAAATTCACTGCAGTACCAACATACATTGTAGGCTCTATAACTTCAGGAAATTGGGCTGGAAAAGGCTGAGATAAGCCATCAAGTCTGTCTTCCATTGTTTTTGTGGGAACCAAGGGATCTGGCGTTGGCATCTGGTAGAAATGTTGAGGAGAAGAAGGAGCTTTGGTTACCCCTTCATCAACTACATCACATGGGTGAGGACTAAGTGGTGGTGGTTGAGGTGAATTTGCCATTTCAGCATTATGCATCTGAGGAGTCTTTGCTACATCATTAGTTCGGATATTTGAAAATCTCACTTGACTGTCTGGTGCAGTCATCACAAGCCTCTGACTTGCTGAATCTGCCTCCATGGCAACATCATCACTGATAGATACACGATGATGAAAAGGAGTCAAAGGGCGTTTTTGTGGCTTATCCCCTTTGTCTTGCTTCTCATTTGTCTTGTGCTTTGGAGCTGCTTGCTGTTGCTGGCCCACAGGTGGTGCCTGCCCCTGTTGACCTGAATTTCTTGGTTTGAGATTTTTGTGCCTGCAGAATTAACATAGGGGAAAATACTTCACATTAATCTTTCAAATATGTCTATCACAGCATTTTCATTACGTAAGAATCAGCTTCTAAGTCATTAAACAGGTGATTATAGAAGTCTGATACCATTCTGAAGTGAAGCTGCCTCCTTCTGACCATAACTCAATTTAAGAACTGGAATAACATTGTAATATTTCAGAACACTATTTAAAAGATTCAAAGTGCTGTCTTATGAGCCCAGAATGCACATTATCCTCAAAGGCATTTATAAAATACTGTCTTCGGTTATCAAAAATAGATAGCCATATGAGCAAGCTGCTGCTTTTAACTTCTACCAACACTGCTGAATCAGTACAACAACATAAGAATTAGCAAATGACTTCTTGGATTCAAGGATCAATACTAACCAATAGTGTTCTGCAAGTCTCTGTGTTAAAGAGTCGAAAATTAACATCAAGAATTTAGAAGTCAACCTGTCAGTCCTACAAAGCTATAAAATATTCTGTAGTTGTAAAATACCTTTTGCAGCTATTTGCCTGCAAATTTAGCAAGGAAGAGTCAATGTCTCAGCTGCATTAATACTGTTAGGTTTTGGTGGGGTGGGGGTGTGTCCACTCCCCCCCCCCCCCCAATAAATGCACTTGAACTTAAACATTTTAGCTTGGAGCTGAAGATGCCAGCTTTCTAGATCATCTAACAGAACTAGAGACATTAAATATCAAAACCTGAAATGAAACTCTTAGGATTAAGCTACTGAACCGCATGTACATCCTTAGCACCCAGGTATTCTCTGCTGTTCTATTAGGAAAGTTACAAAGTACACAGCTTGCATTAAAACCAGGATTATGCAAGAATAAAAGGTAAGAGGTATCAAAATCTATTTTTACTTTATACTCCCATAAACATACAAGCACACTTCTCGCTGCTTAGAATTCAAAGCATAGAGAACAATAAGGGCTTTGTTTGTTTGTTTAAAGTCTTTGCAATTTCTCTTCAGGGAACTGCAGATTTCTAATACATACCTCATCCAGTTAATTGACAGTTTTCTCTTAGCTAGCACTATCAAACCTAAATTCTCCTTTAGGAGAAATTCAATCCCCCACCTTCCACCAGCTCTTCTCATGCCACTAGTATTTCTAGAGAACTTAAACATTTCAATGAAGGAGAAAAATGTAGTTCTTTCAACATGCTATACTCTCCAGACATTAATTTTTTTAATATTCTAATATTCAAATTGCAAGGTAATCAGTGTACCAATTGAAATCAGAGAAGTGTTTGCACCTTTGCAACACTTCAGTCACCTAAATATTCTATAGTAAGTACAAAAATGAAACATTAATGTTTCCATTTATGTTAAACAATTTTAAACAAGCTTGTTTAGGACAAACTACTACTGCACCTGCCCATGGAATGCCGTATTTCCCAAAAAGTAAATGCTCCTCAAGACAACATTCACCCATGCAACAATGATCTTGTTCACTGACAGTTTTTTTCTTTTAAGACTAACACCACAGCCTTCTAGAACAGGTTCTTAATAAGTAAGGCTTCCCCTTTCCATTACTGCCCATGAGGTAGTTTCTACCCTTAAACAGGCCTACGTAATTCCAGACCAAGCCTCAGAAATTGTCACTGAGCTGCCATTAGGTGCACTCAGACAATTCACATGAATAAAAATTCCACATTACCTTATTGGGCAGTTTCAAGACCTAAAATGACATGTAGGACGACATACAAGTATGTTTGTTTTTAATGACTTTCTTACAAGCAGCTGTTGCTTAATTAGTCACAAAGAAGCCATCATGAGCCCTCTCCTGAGCACTTGAATCTCAGTGTACACTGCTGGACTACAGGTCTGACAATTACTGTACCTTGAACAATTGCAATTTGTCCTCTGCGTGGCTTCAACAAAATCCCAGGATGCTACCTTGTCAGCTGTCTCTTCATCACACAAGCCATTTGATGTAGCAGAATATTTCCGCCTGTGATTCAGTATTGGGAGAGTTATTTGGGATCAACACATTTATCTTCTGTCAAGCCTCAAGAGCAGTTTTGTGACACAGGATTCAGCAAAGAAATCATGAACAAACTTTTGCTAACACATTAAACTGAGAAATAAACAACATACTAGTTAGGATCCAAATTAACTTCTTTAAAACACGTAACTAAAACACTTTCTACTAGCAGTCATAACATCTTTACCAGATTTATTTTCTACAACACATACAAAACATGGTATTTCTTTTAGTTTCCTAAAGTGAATACGTACTTGTTCTGTGCTCTGTTCATATTGCATTCTTGCCAAACTCTGTCCACCACTTGATTAGCTAGTTTTCTAGGTATTTTGCCACCATGATGGCTAGTACTGTCAGAGATAAATCCATCAGAAACTGAAGAAAACTTCACCCATTTCTGGGCAGATTGAGCATCAACTGAAAAGCAGCACCAGAGGAAACAGCTTTAGGCAATGAGATAATACACTCACGACCACTATGAATCCAATTCAACCAACACTGGTTGAACATCCCAGAAAAAAGTACCTTCTTAACTCAATGTCAGGCAATAAAAACAGATAGAAGATTTACATATAGTAGCAGATTATTATAACACATCTCCCTCAAGTAGAGGGGAAGAAAAAAACACAAATGTTTGTTATAACTGGGCTAGCTATTCTTTATTTGCCCAGGAACTACAGGCCTGAAAGAGAAAACAACATTGCTCATACATCAGGAAAACTTGAGCAAAACTACCTGTTAGCAAGTTTAACGGTTTTGTTTGTTTGCTGGTTAGTTTTGGTTTTACATTTTTTGTTGTGGTTTTGTCATCCCTGTCCTGTGTGTCTTATTTCCCTCCCAGCCCCCCAGGTCTTCTGCTACGTTCATTTGAAGGAAAAAAATACAAAAAAAAACTATGAAGAACCACTTGTATACCCCTTTTCTACACAAAAAGAGCTATTTATAAAGCCGTAGGAAACTACTACTGAGCCTTACCTGCTTTGACTTAAAGCAGTATTCTATAATAATTACTCACATGGTTCAGACGGCTCACAGCCTATAGGAAGTCAAGTACAAAGAAGCTTCCTGGGACTGTGAAAAGGCTGAAAACATCACCTTGCTTATCAATAACCAAGATACACAATGATGTTTATAAAGCTACTCCAAATACATACACACATTGGCAGGGGGACAACACAAAGACCTTGACCACAGAAATGTAAAGTACTGGACTACAGCGTCAGATACAAAAACAGTCCTTACTTTACCCATTTAAAAAACATCTAAGTTAATTTTGCCCAAAAATGAAGAATAAAAATGGTGTTATACAACAGACTCATGAGTTCTTAAAAAAGTGATTTTGTTAACAAGTCAGTTGTACAGTGAACATCTGAAACCTTTCTAAACACTGCTAGATTTTAAGCAGCAGCAATTAAAATGATTTCCCACATGTAGAAGCTAACTTTACTATACCTGTTTGAACTTCCTCTGGGGATGTCGGTGGAGTCAGAGTTACTGAAGACATTGCAGGATCTCGTGTGGAAGCAGGCACTTGGTGGACACCCAAGCAAGTAGTTGAACAGTGAGACGCCCCAACAGTACTAGGAGTAGGGATGTCTGTCTGAGGAACTAGAACGAAGCACGCTGGATACACCATTCGCACGCCAGCTGAAAAAAGAACAATCTTATTTTACAGTTGTTCACCAACAGTTTACATTTAAAATAGTCAACAAAAGGATCACTTACCTATGCTTTCTGCCTACTAAATCACTAACTGTGGACACACATCTGTTGTCATCATTACCTTAAGATTTGTTTTATACAGAGGATTTGGTTGAATGTATGAAAAAGGCTTTTTTTTTTTTTTTTACAGGCAGAGGCAGCCCCAGCCTACACACACTACTACTCGAGTCTATTGTTTTGGTTTATAAAACAAACTACTGACATAGCTTTTAGTACCATGTAAAAGTGACAATATTCCTATCGCTGTCATCAGTCTCTAACCATCACTGCAATACAACCTTGCATCACTTACTACAGAGAAATGATGACATTAGTTGGCAAATCAAAGGTCAGTAGCGCTCAACAAACAAAAACTACTGTGTCCCAGGAGGTTAGATTTTAGAAACAAGAGGAGATAAATGCAGTGCCTGAGTACATTAAGTTCTTCAGGTTTGCGGTTTTGAAGAAATCCCTGAAAGGCACATCTGTTCTGTTTGAATTTGCACAGAATCTGAAACAGTACAACATGCTTTTGATGCATCTCAGATGCCAACAGTGACAGTCTAGTGTTTTCGTTTTAAATATAAAACAGTCTTGCTTCTCAGTGCACAAAGAAAAATGCCTTATCTAATAGGTCTGTAAAACCCAATTTAAGCAGCCACTCGTTTTAGATAGGCCCAGTCATTAAATAGAAAAAGACCAACAGCTGTTGCAAATGGCTGCAAAAGAATAAAATGGGGTCACTTCCACATGCAGAATTTTGAAGACCTAACCAAGCAGTTTCAGTAATTAGAAGAGAACACGTACCAACAAGGACTTCAACAGCAGCTAAAGAATCATCTTCCCAATCCATGTCCTCTTGCTTTTCCTCAGACCCCTCCTTCAAGTTAGATGTGACAGGATAGAACTGTTTCCATTCACCAATAAGCTTTTTTGTCGATGAATCAGAAAGCTTGAATGACTGCCCTGTGAGTGTGCCATTTAATCCAAAGGGACTTAGAATAACTAAAAAAAAAAATAAATGCAAGTAAATTATAGATTATATCTAACCAAAATTTACACTTCCCAATCGAACAGCATTAGTGTTATTTCAGCCACACCAAATAAACAACTTACCATTGGTAAGTACACCCTGATCACATTTTACTATACTGCACAAGTTGGAGGCAATAGGTACACGTTGTTAAATGTATGTGTACTGTAAGAATCAAGGTATCACAATAACAATTACCTATTAATCTGTTTAAACAAGCAACAAGCAAGTTTTCCACTGGGCTAGCAATGACTCTGCAATATACAGGTGGGATAAAAGAAGACCATTTCAAATCCCAACAGTTACAGAGTTTCCCCATCCTTTCATTCTGCTTGGTACAGTTACAACAACAATGCTACATATATAAAAGGAAGTAATCTGTTTCGTGTTTAGTCTTGTCCATATTAGAAAAGCACAGCTGCTGTTAAATTGCATTCAAAGAAAGCAAGTTTGGACACTGAGCAGTAATAAACAAGGGCAATGCATAGTCATGCAGGAGAAGTGATTTCTCTAGCCAGCACAAGTGTGTCTTAGACAGGGAATGATCAAACAGCCCACTAACCAGACTCAGGCCCCATCACTCCTTTGTCTTCGAGAGCATAGCCTGCATCTGCTGGTGGAACCAAAGGAATTTACAGGCAAGGAATAGCCAAATAAAAATGGGAAAGGGGAGTGAATAGAGCGAAAGTATGTCAAGTCAGAAATTGATTTCTAAAGGAGAGGTTGAGGAAAGTATGTGGCGGTTATAAAGCATGTTGAAAAAGCAAAATATTTGAGTCACCCATAGGACAGTACTCAGAAATAAAGTTTACTGTATCGTAAAGTCACATTATTGGGCAACATGACAAAAAGATGAATATGGAAATCATCCACCTGCAGAAGATCCAAAATCCAACTGGCTTCTGACTGGCTATGTCAAGACAGCAGATGTTTGGGTAGAACACACAGTCAATGCAAAACAGAATGCCTCTGCTCCCACTCCCAGAAATCTGTACCAGAAATCCTCACACTGAACACCTACAAGGATTGATTTTAACACACACTAGAGACCAGTAAAACCTACCTTGAAAAGGGCTGTTAGACTGCTGGGCGAGGGTGAGGTGTTCTTCACTAAGCAGGTACACAGGTTGATGCTGACTGATCTCCACACTGGTACAAACATTGCTATCCCCATGTAAGAAAAAGGTGAACGAGCAGGACAAATGCTCACTGGGGAGACAGAAAACACAAATCCTAAGTAGAGATCTTACAACGGTAAGTTAATAGTTTTCTCACTATTTTGAAGGGATTTCATTCCAAAACATTCATTAATAAATACTCAAAAATCCATTCCATCTAAAAAACTAAATGCTAAATATATGTTTCCTTGGGGAACATACCATGTATTACAGTTTAAAGACAAAAAAAAATCAAACAGGAAGAAAATAAGAGACACTAAGATTTCTCTTCAGATCGAGACTTTGTATTTTAACATCTAGAGGAAATTTAAACACTTTTTTTTGAAAATCAATTAAAAGGGAACTGTGACTTAATATTTTATAGTGTATTTATTAAAAAGCTATAAGTATTGCTGAACATTCATTAACTTTAAGGAGGTCATATCTAGGTTCTCCTGTCAGAGATTCACTAAGCAGAATTTATATTTTAAGATTTATATTTAATATTTGCCAACAAGTAGCTTATTTAAAAGCAGAAAGAAAGGCAACAGCTTTGGGAAATTGGGATTTTGTTGTCAGGGTTTTGTTGGTGGTGGGTGTCTTCTTTTGTTTGTTTTATTGAATCTCATCTCTGTGTTCCTAAAGCCAGTCAAGTAACTAAAACTGAACTTCCACGCCTACAAACAGGAAGATATGAACAATTTAAGAAAAAGTCATTGTTAATCAAGTCATCAAAACACATATCAACGTTTACTAATCAGATGCTTCACTGACAGCTTCTCAGTCTAGACTGATTGAAAAAAATACAGCCCTGTACAGGAAAAATATATATACATATATATCTTTCATAAAACACTGAATTAAATAAACCTGGTTTACATAGTGCTTGACATAGCCAGTAACTAGTTAGCAGCTCCATGAAATCTTCTACCTCCTTCAGAGACTTCCCAATATTTGCAGCTATGCTGTGTTTTGTTACAAAAATATAAACACCTGCAAGTACAACTAAGAAAATATTTTCTGTCACATCTAAATCATTTTGATGGCTCGTGTGAAATGTATTTCACCATTTTAAAGGGCAGGAAGAGATTGGGAAGGAAATAAAAGCAGAACCCTGCCAGCACGCTGCAGAAATAGTATATTTCAGTACCTAATTCCATCTGAAAAATCACTTTTTCAATAATTAAAAGAAAGTTGTACATGCACAACGATTTTAAGTTATATAGCTACAAGTCATCTCAAGCGTCAGCCAGACCAATAGATTCCCATAGGAAAGGAACAGATGTGCAAAAGCAAGAAGATGCTGTTTACATTGGACATTAGATTAGGTCCAACATTTCTGTAACAGAAGAATGAAAGTCAAGGAGAACCTTAGAAATACTTCATAAAATTCTATACAGAAAATAAATCCTTTTCTATAAGAAGGGCAGCATCAAGCACCTGCTCAGTCTCAGGAAAAGAAATGAAACAAGTCAAGGGAAACAAGACTAAATGAAGTGAGTCAAAATAGCAGATGCTAGTGCATTTTTGCAAGGTCAAATGGACGAGACACTCCGTGAACTACCGTAGCCTAAAAAGACCACATCAATGCAACACCACTTTCTGCCCCAAGAATAAAATTAGACCCCATCAACACCAGCACTGCGTGCATACTCTTTGTGAAATGTTAGTCTATAGACTTTTTAGTGGGAACAAAAAACAGATTTTGCATTTCTGAAAAAGGAAAAAAATTGTTTCTGGAGCTGGCACAATCCATTCAATTTATGGAAACAGAGATAAGGTGGCTTCCTAACTCTCACTCCAAAGACTCAAAGAGCAGCCACCAGGGCGGTCACCGCAATGAGAAGAAAACTACAGTATAAAATACGTGGCCTTGACTACCAACAGATTTAAAGTAAGGGACCTAGAAGACTTCAAGGATGAGAAAACCCACAGAGTTGAAGGCAGAAAAGAAATGCAGCATCACGCTTTTTATTACAGTATCTTAAAGCTGGCCATGAAGAGAACTCAACAGAAACCTCTCTGGAGGGGGTGGCCTTGACTGGACCATGACAATTTTCAAGGTGCTTCAAGCCTGTGGTGCTACACTGATCTGCTCTTCAGTTTTATTTATCTTATTTTTAAATAACTTAAAGAGCCAGGATGCAGAGATACAAGTGAACTGTCATACTCACTGACCACTACTTAGCATAATTATTCAGTAATCTAGCTCAGGACGGTGTTTTCCCTGCAGAGGAAGTAAACTGCTCAGGCATCTCAACAACAGTGGTTTCCAAAATCCAGGGATGATGGAGCTAAGCATCTTGTTGACGATTTCAAGTTCGAGCAAAGTCACACAGTTAGCAAACACCACAAAGTTCCTATATAGAAATCTGATTAAACTTTAATCCCTGTGCAAATAGTTAAAGACTCATCTTGTCAAATTGAATTTTATTTTCAAAATATTGCGTGGTTTAAGGTGAAATAGTGGATGGTGCTGTTGGCTCCAGGTGACAGATAGCAATGCAGAAGCTTCGTATGAGGAAGAGTTAAAAGCACATATTCTTTAAAGACACTTTAAATGAGATTAAGCTATGTCTCTAGTTAACGCTACATTATTGCGCAGATAAAGGGCAGACATCTGTAGCATAATCTGAGAGAATTCAGATAAACCAAGACAAAGAGAAGCATCAGCATGATAACAGAAGCATGTCAATTCACTGCACTGCACAGCTACTCCTAAGTAGTAGCAAGGAAAATTCAAGGTCATCATGCAAAAGCCAAATCGAAAAAAAAAAAAAGAAGAAGAAAATAATACAAAAAAGACATCTCCCCTCCCCCCATTGAGCAGGAGGGAAGTTTCCAACAAAATAATGAAGTAAGACAGTGGCCATTGTTGGCACTGACATCATTCAAACAGCTTTAGCATGAAAGCTGCAAGCGCGCTATTTGTACCGGAGGAAAGCAGATCCACGACGCTACAATTGATTTGAAAGTCTCAATGCAGATTGTTCCCTAATTCTGCGTATGAATTTAACAGAAAAATCAGGCACATCACCTTCAATTTTTGTTTTGGTAGGTGCAATGAAGTCATTTTATGCACAACAGAATGTGATTGTTTCGTAGTCGGAACACACAGCGAAATACTGCTGTCCTTAAACTCAACTGAAGGGAAAAATTTCCACGTGGTACCTCCTGAAAACGAGTCATCCTAACTAAAGGTTAGCAAAGGCAAAACTGATATTTTATGAATTCAGACACAGCATTAAATTTCGTCTAACTAGTCACGCTCAGGAACTGTTTCTTCCCATTTAACACCATCAATCCTGTGTTACAAAATTAATGCTTATGGAAAAAAAAAGTCACCACGAATACAAGGACGAATTATTACAATAAAAAAGCAGAAATACCCCAAAATACACCAAATCTCTTTGCAAAGGAATGGAGGAAAGGTGGTAGGAAAGGTAGAAGCAGAGCTCTAAGTTACTAGCTGCCCCTACATAGACTATTTTATGGACTAAGCAAGAAACCCATAAACATGTATGCTTTTTATTATGTTTGTATTTCTTTTTATTGATACATTTGCACATTCTCCAGTTCTGTAAGTTTCCAGAGATTCACTGGTAGCACACAATGCTACCTCAAACTCAGCTCCGGAGAAATTTTCTCAAACCTTTCCAAAAGCTATTAAATTCCACCACTTGTCTAACTTCCTCTCCTGCTCTCAATGGCTCACACTGCAGACAAAAATCCTAATTAAGTAAAAATGACAGGAGCCCCTTCAGAACTGAGCAAGTCCACTTAGTTGGTCAAAAAGCATTTCACTTCGAGGTAAATAAGCAAATTGCTTTCACAATTTAGTCAAGTACACAAACCCAGAAAATCGGTGATTTCCTGCCTACTAATACAGAGTTCATCCTATGCTTTTATTTGGGGACTTTTTTTTTTTTTCCAAGTACCTCGGAAGATCACTAGATAATTTGTGCAGAGCGTCTCATGACTGCAGTATAAAGAAAACCTACACCACAATGCTCAGAACTTTTGTCGTACATGCACAGAGGTGAGACAGATGCCCCTCCTAAAAAGCTTGTCTTAAAGGTACTATGATTCTCCACTTTTTTTATATTATTATTATTTTTTTTAGTTCTACAGTACAATCAAGTATTGTCACGTGTGCATATTGAAGAGCAGAGGACAAAATTTTAAGCAGAAAATTCTGAAAACAAAACCGTAATTCTCAAATATATCATTTTCTTCCTCAACTCTGAATATAAATTGATTTCATTAAAGGCCTAACTACAAACCTTAACTATTAAAAATCTAGTGTCCAACACTGGTAACCGATCTCTGGATACAAATGTTATGAAGTGTTACCAGATTGAACATTCTGTATGAATTTTGATCTGAACACACCAGAACTCAGTGAGTTTCAACATCAAAAAGAAAAGAGATCCTTCAGAGACAAAAGATTACAATTCTATGTGAAAAGAAATGGAAACCACTGTGGACAATTTCAATAAATTTCTTTTTCTACCTAAGAGAAACTGAAGTGAAGGAGGGGAAAAGCACACTGAAATTTACATATACATGAGGTTTCTGCATCTCCATTAGCAAATCTGAAAATGCCTCCTTGATAAAAAGATAATTAGGTCTGTTGTTTTTTTTTTTTTTTTTCCTTCTCCACATTAGTACTTCTGTAGAGCTTTATGTCTTCGAAGTGCTTCACAAACATTAGCTGCATTAGAACCTCACTAATCCACACTTCACTAGATTACATACTTCAAGTCAGCACCGCACTATGGCTGAAAGGCAAGGAGACTGCAGCAACATCAGAAGCAACAAAGAAGCCTGCAATTAAAGAAACCCTATACCACATTTGATAGCAAAGTCAAAAAAGCATTCAAACGCCTCAAAGAGAGAATGTTTCTTTGTTTTTATAGCTCTCGCATTTTTTCCTAGATTGTCTGCAAATTACTTCCAAGTTGATCCGAGTGGCTAACCAAGTCAGAGCACCGGCAATCACAACAAAATATTTACCATATTCTCACTATGTATTTTTCTATTCCCATTTCCTAGAAGAGGAAAATGGACATTGCAAAGCTAAATTATTCTCCCAGAACTAATGACTTGCATAATTACTTTTCTACCATTTCCCTTTCAATCAGGCAGAACACTTCATTTAGGAGCACCAACACAGCAGAGATAAGAGTTTTAAGTCTTATTAATACTGTTCACTATTTCTGATTGTTATAAAGTGTTTGCTAAAAGCTGGAATGCATTGGCCAACACCCTGAATCCTTTGGGGCATTTTGACCAAGAATCAATATATATCATGACTGGCTGACAACAGTCATCATCATCATCAATTGACCTGACAGCTCCCAACTGATGCATCGCAACTGCCCAAATAAAAGCATCTCCAAATAGTTCTTCTTCACTACAGCCTATTACAGGCAGTATATTATCAAATAAGTTTCTTTTTAGAAAGGTGACAGTTGCCTTGTCTAGTAAATTCTTGGGCTGGAAAACACAGTCTTACAGTTAAATAGGTTCTTCGGGAAAGAAAACCCCTTCGTGTTCAGTTATTCACCTGTACCCCCCCCCCAACCTGTTTGAAAAATAACACTATAGCAATGAGCAGAGAATAGCAAATAAAACAACTGCCAAAGAATAAGTCTAGAGGAATTCCATACCTGACCGCATGCTCAACACACGCTGCCATCATCCTCTGTTCTATGCTACGCTCTACGCTTTGTTCTCTGTCAGGCAAGCCTCGAGGCTTTTCATCATGGAGAAGAAAGAGGGAAGCTGCCAAGCCACTTGAGGCTTTCTGAGCTAACGGAAGAAAAGCAGAAGCAACTCCCTCAAGACAACCCATCTACCACCTTTTCTTTGTAAGTGCTTGTTCAGAACAGTTCTTTGTGACTGCATCCATCTTCCAGGAATAGCCAGAACACTGCAGTGCGCTAATGAAGAGCAGCTTTCTACGCAGCCACCTTCACACCTGCACTGCTTCACCAGCAATTTTAAACATGGAGTCTTCAATCTCTGCTCACCGTGCCGTAATCCTCAACGACGAGACTCCACAATCGTCATTCAGACTAGAAAAGAACTGGAATTTAAATATGTATTTGCCGTAATAAGCAAAACATGAAGATAAGGAAAATGCTAAAGTCAGATCGTTACATTAATGTGGCATCAAAAAAAAATGTTGCCAGGAAAAACACGTGGTGGTTTTGGGATTTTTCCCTTGTTTCTTTTCTTTGTTTGTTTGTTTTAAGAAATAGAAGAAAAAATCAAAAGGCAGGTACACAAATTCTGAAATAGTTCAGGAGCTTTGTTTTTCTGTTTGTTTTGTTTTGGGGTATGTGTTCTGATTTGTTTGTTTGTTCTTTCAAGTGCCAGGGCATGAGTTAAACAGCATAGGAAGAACATGCTAACACACATACTCATTATATTGCTGCATGACTTTCTATGCTAAGAGTTTGAATCATCATTAATCAATTCACAAACATGCCTTTCTTGCCGTTGGCTACAAGTTTCCCCATAACATCAGGGTTTGTATCAGCCCCTATCACAGGGTCTGCACTTCATGCAGACACAATGGCATTAATATCCTTAACGGGAAAGCTCAAAGAGGTCTAACCAAATGCACATCTACATTTTTCTAGCAAGTTACGTATTCTATCTTAACATGCAGTAATAGTATCTCCAAATACAGATGCTTCTCTAACTACTGACAAAGAGATGGAACAGCAGACATTTTTCTAAGCATCTCTGAGTAACTCCCTATGGTCCTGAAGGTAAATATAGCAGAAAGCTGATTTTGATGATAACACAAAGCAAAAAACATAGCTAATAGCAAAGTAGAAAAACTTCCAGTTCAAAGCACATCATTAATGACTACTGTCAAAGGCTCTACAAAATATTTTTCACATAGCTAAGGATATTTTGATGTTTGCTGGAACAGCAAGTTAAAAAAATATATTTGTTTATTCCATAACCAAGTTGTGTGCACTAAAACAAATACAACTGCAGTAACCTGTATGCCAGAACATTATATTCATCTTAAAGGTTTCCACATTTAGTCATTGCTGTCATCATTGAGCTTAGTTTCATCCCAATAAAAACAAGGTTAAAACAAAAATATATATTTTTACATATTAAAACCATATAAGCAAAGCTGATTCTTTCAGAATGCAACCAGAACTTTAGATACATCTATATACCCACAAAATTGTGCATATTTCTGCAGATACAACAATTATAAGAAATATTACAAGAAGAATTGACTTGTATTCCTGTATTTCTGAACTCGTATGAGACTAATAAAGCTGTCACCTTGTATTTTACCAGCCTTTCATTATTCAGGATACAAATCTCACTTATCTGAGCTTATGCTTTCACAAGGAAATACACACATGCTATAAAGAATAAGAATCCAGAATGTATTTGGAAAACTGATAATAGCTAGACATTAGTCTATTTCAAAGCAACAGTTTTCAATTTATGGCTCTGCCCCATTCTGAAACGTTTATAAAGGTCTTGGTAAGCCAGATGTTTTCAAAGCTGAAAATTGAAATGTGTTACAAAATGTTCATTTAATAAAATTTGACCTATCTGTATGGTTTTAGTGCTACCTTGTTGCTCAGTGAACAAACAGCATAGATTCATTGTTACAAGCCAAATATCACTTTGAGTTTTTCCTGATGAATCAACTACCACTGTAACTTAAGCTAAATGAGAGAAAACTGCTTTGTGATGTAAAGTGCTAAATTTGTCTGCTTGTAGTCTCTGTAGCAACCCAATATTCCAAAGAGACAATCATGTGATCAATGCTCTCAGCTCCTGCTGTTTATCCTGCACTGTCCTACTTACAGCAGCTCTCAATTCCAGCTGTCTACAGTAAAAGGAAAAACATCACCTGCTCTCCTGCCGGTACACGATGCCAGAACAGCCTCATTAGAGCTGTTGTAAAAGAAAAAAAATGTTGACATTGTTTGATTTAAAGACTAACGTAGGTAGGAAATTTACACAGCAAAAGCAGTTTAGCAGACTTCATAGATTACAGAAAATACCCCAACAGTATCAAGGAAGAACCACTTGATTTCAGCTATCAAGGTTTCAAATTAAATATATAGAAATAAAGGCAAAGCCTATGACTACATGTACTTGGGCAGTTAACTCTCAATCACGAAGGAGTTTTGAGCTTCAGCATCCAGAAATCTCCTCATTCTGTTCCTTAAAATAATAATAAAAAATAACTCAGAGCATCCTTCTGGAGGAAGCAAGAAAAACCATGTCAATTCCTATCAAAAGACGACCCCCTGGGAAATAGGAAAAAGGTAGCCAAACAGCAGGATGAGGCAGGAACGTGGGCTTAAGACCCAAAACATAATATTCGCTTTCTCTTAAGGGCAGCAAAGACCAAACAGACAATAGCCAATCGTTCAGGGTAGCTGCTGTTACATTATCAACATAAACATTTCTGCAGTAGGCAGTAATTACTACGTCCCTATCAAGAAAAATTTGCTCACACCCCCGGCCCCAGCCACGGCCATTTGATACTGAAGAATTGCCAACACACTCACAAAAGGAATCCACTGTGGATAGTTTTACCTCTTCCTCTTGGTAAGATAAGGTAGAGAAAAAAATATTTATATATATATAAAATATTTTGTGGGTGTCTGTATATTTTCCAGCAGTCATTTCCCTTGAAGTCATGTTCTTGCATTATATAAGCCCATACCTAGGCTAAGGTTAAACAGCATTTCTTGTGAAACTTGTGCAGCAAGTTTTATTCTGTAAGCTATGATAAGCTTATCACTTACAATTTTCCAAGTGTTCTTTTTTTGTGTTTGGGTTGGGGGGAGGGTTTGTTGCTTTGTTGTGTTTTGGTTTGTTGGTGGTGTTTTTTTTTTTGTTCTGTTTTGTTTTTTAAAGTAAACAGTTTTTTAAAGTAAACATGTAGTTACCCAGAGCAACTCCTTATTTCCTATTTAAGAGGAGGAGAAGAAAAAAAACAACCATACAAATAATGTAGTAGTTCTTGGAGTTCTGAGTTTCCAGTCTTCGATCAGATCACCCCACCAGATCAATATTGCTCAATTATTTGCTTACCGGCATTTCAGTTGTGTTAAAATTCAGCAAGTTCTACTTATTATCTAAAAAACTTCAGCAGACGTGCTCCACATAAGTACTTGGTACTTTTATTTTCATTAGGAATATCAAACTTAAGCTTTATTATGGAACTTTATCTACAATAGTGTTTAAACTAACGAGTTCCCTAATCATATTTATACTAGTTATACACAACTATTTTATCATCCAGCTGGCAGGAGGCAAAGCCTCATCCAGAGGCCGCCTTTGAGCAGTCTAAGCAGAGAAGGGAGAAAGTTGGATGCAGAAGATCACGGTCTCTGCCTCTCACATTCAAAGCGTGGAGTTTTGAAGAAATCACACACTGCTATTTCTGAATGTTACAACAACACGATAGGTTGGAAAGGAAGAAAACTTTGTGATTTAATATGTTGTTATTTAAACCACATTATGGAGCTTCTGTAATCCATCCTACTTTAAGTGATTGACAAAAAATATGTCAAATATTGTGGCAATCATTTTTTCCCTGCTTGGTTAAAACTAAGGCCGTTAACAAAACCTTCTCTTTCGTCTTTTATTCTGCCATCATCCCAGCTGACCCCCAACCTGAAAACTTTGAGAATCACCTGCTTAAAAATTAAGAACAATACAGAAAAAAAAATAACACCGTGCACACACTTCTTGGAGTTCCCTACTCCATTCCTACTCCCTCTCCAAACAGAAGTGGAACTAGCGTACTCAAAAACCTCAGACAGTTTCCTCGGGCACGGCAACCGTGACTTGTTCTAGCAGATCAAGTTTCACCAAATACACGTCTGTCTCACTTTTCCCAAAGCTGGTTTTAGACTGGGGGAAGTAGGGGGTGAGAGGGAGGGAGGGAAGAGCAGGTCATGGTTATTACCTTGCAGCCCTGTCAACATGCAGCATGTGACTGCAGAACGCAAACATTCAAGGGGGTTTGGTGGGGCATTTTGGTTTTGGTTTGGTTTTTGCCTCTTCAGTAAAAACATTAAAAAGGTTAACATTCAGATTAGATTAGTAAGTTTTAGTAGTCACATCATAAGCATCTTTGAATAGTGACCATCTAAAAGCAATTAATTCTTACTTCCTTGGTTATTTGTTCACGTATCACAGTGGCATCAGCTCATGAGCATTATGGATTGTCCTCTTAAAAATTAAAAAAAAAAAATCGATGGAAAAATGAAGAAGTGAAGGTTGTGGTGTGTTTATATTTAAAAAAAAAATCTTACGCAGGGAGAAAAACAAGAGAGCAACAGACAGGAAGCCACGGCTGCCTGAGGACCTGTCATCCCAGCCAAACACCCATTAGAAATCACACCCTCATGTCTCACGGGCCTCCTGCTCCGCCACCCCACGTGTGAGGTGAGCACACTGCACAGCACAACAACAAACAGCCCTTTAGTTCCCTGCCACACCACCACACGCACAAGAAAAACCCAACGCTGCCTTTTGTAGCTGGGACACCAGGAAGCCTCACGCAGGCTGAAGCCACGTGCTTTCAAACTGAACTCGGAAAAATTCAGATGGGAACAACTGCAAATGAAAGAAATAGCTCCATTTGCACATCCTTCAGAGAGAAAGGAAGTGAAAAAGTGGGACTGAGGCTCTGCACAGCAGTCACCCACAGCTCCAAAAAGCACATTAACGAGTTCCCTTCGTAGTCAAGAGCACCGACTACAGAGTCTCTAATCCAAGTCTTTAAGATTGCCGGCAAGAGCAACCAGCCTTATCTAAATCTGTAGTTATACCAGACAGAAAGCCAATCTGCAGAGTAACTAGCCAAGTCCCAAAGTACAGGGTAGTATAAACTATGATCTGAAGTAGACTGGTAGCAGATTTCATACCCAGCATAATAAGCATCTCTAAATTACATAGGCATGTGAGTTCTGTACTCTGGGTTTCTGAATGTTAATACAAAGAACAGCCCAAAGAAAACAAAGCAATCCTAACTACAGGATGAGGAGCCACTCGAGGTAACTGTAACAAGGGCTGAAAGGAAGCAAGGCACCATTCATTCCCTTCCACTACAGGGAAAATCCTTCCTACTTTTGGGCATCGGCACTTTCTTCCTATACTTCCACCACTATTTAATATTTCCTAAGATGGAAAGGAGGAATAAAGATACGCCAACATCACATGGTAATTTTTTCTTCCGTAAGAATGATATACGTTTAATCTGCACAGGCAATATAGGGAAATAATTACAACCTTTCTGAACAGAAGTCTTTCATTCCCCGTGACAGATCCAATACCTGCCACATTCATCTGTGGCTGCCTCCACACAAGAGGAACGCTACTTTCCTGGGGAGGAAATATTTATATGTAAAATAAAAATATAACAGAGGAAAAAAACAAAGTCTTCTGAAAAAGACTATTCTTCCCACATCAAGAAGCAAGTACAACATGCTTATGAAATCAGCATTATGAATCACTACTCTTATTACTAGAAAGATAGAAAAATAGAAAAAGTGCCAAAAAAGACAAAAACGTAGCTTCAAAAGTGTTCTGATTCTTAAAATAAGCGTATCCATAATCACGGATAAAAGCATGGCTTTGTGGAGGTGTTGATAGTGTGTTTTTTTTTTTTTAATTAACTCACCACACCTACAGAAGAGATGGACTTAAGATCCATTTAATCATCAAGACCAATACTAAGAAAGGAAAAAAAAAAAAAAAAAATTGGTCTAAAACTAACCAAACCTAAACAGCTCTGACACTCCTACAGAGCCTTAATGCCAGCTGTCTACTAAAAAACATACTAGCACCCTAGGTGCAACATTAAGGGCATTTTCCAGGCTGGCTGCAAGCCCTTTTATGTTGAGCTAGCGCCTTGTGCTCTGCTGCAGTGTCATGCTTAACGCTCAGTGAGAAATGTCCCTTTTGACTACAAGAGCCTCTGAATTCATGCAAGAGACCAAAATCCACCCAAATCATTCCACCTGACACTTCCTCAGCCCCAGAAGCTTCCCAGCTGCAGGGCTGGTATCATGAAGCAGTTGTTTCACTCCCTTGGGCTCCACTCTGCACAAAGTTGCAGGGAGCAACAGGGGCCTGAACGGATCCCTCAAACAGCCTTAATTTACAGAGAGTATAGATCAAACTTCTAGGAATATACATAAGAGGCAAGCAAAATAAGCCAGGAAAATGCACATCTGTTAACTGCTTCCCTCCCTTTATTTCATACAAATCACTACTCAAAATATCAGCTGGTACCTGGTAGGAAACAGCTTTCTCTACAAGGAAGTTGTTTAACACAGATCTGTCTTATCTTTCTACCTACTTCCCCACTAGTTCTGGACCACTTATGATGGAATTGTGTTGAAGGTAAGCACACAATTCCTTCAGTTACTCCCATCAACCACCCTGACCTTCTGAGCTTTTTTTTTTTTTTAAAAAAAAAAAAAAAAGAAAATAATGAATTATAGAGTTTCCGAATTAAACAAATACTGCTATTTTATTTTAAAAGATTTCATCAGCTTTTCCAGCTGTTGCTGCGAGCTTTATAGAATTACTGTAAGAGATGCCATGACATAACTAATGCTGGTTTCAAATGGCAATTTGGAAAACCAGTTCCTCAAATGAGGAAAGCCCGGAGCGTGCCAAGATGCTATCAGTCTAAATAGTTAAAAGTAAACTCTTTACTATTGATTTATAGTACCAACAAACAGAAGAAATGGATGGGCAAGGACACCCCAGAGAGGAGACATTTGCCCCGACTAGGATGGAGAAAGAGATGCCTAGAACTAAAGGACAAGTTTATGTATAAATTAAAAGCAGCAGTTCACAACTAACAGAAACACACACAAACATGTGCTTCTGCTTCTTTTGCTCCAAAACAGCTCTAGCCCTCTTTCAAGTTAAATTTATTACAGAAGATGCCAACAAAGGCCAACTCCACACCCAAAAAGCAAAGCCACTGATCTCAAAATTTCCTGCATGCAAGATTTAACACATACACACAGACACACACAAAAAAAACACATTCTCTAAGCTTTAAATTACTTTGGATTTTAAAAGCTGATTTGGGAACAGAGATTAAACTTGTTCCAGCTAACCTAGTTTTTATTCATTTCATTATTTATTGCTAGGCAACATAGACCGTGTCAAACCATGTTAGAACCATGCGAAGAAGTTCTTCCAATCTAGATCGGAAATTTGCTTCTCGCCCTCCTCCCCCTCAGTGTGGGAGCCATATGCATTCCTCTAGCACCAGCGTTCCCAGATGCAACCTGCCTTCTGACCAGGAGCTGACAAACTCTCTTCTCAAAGACTACTGTATGATGCAATTTATCTAAACCACATATGGAGCCTGCAAATAGCTCTCTAGACCCCGATTTCTCAAAGAATAAGTAGTATTTACAATCCGAATTAGTCCCCATCAATATACAGGGAATTTCAGATCAAGACTCTCCTCAGTTACCCTTTTTTTCATTTCTAGAAAACTTTAGCTTATTTTCTGACATCTCTCTTATCCATGGTCTGTGTAAGAGTATGAGTAGAGGAGAGATGGACTATTAAGTGCACTATTACTTCCCTTTGTCATAAGGAAGTTTTGAAGAACTCCGAAAAGGCAGAAAAACAAGAAAGATCAGGGATCCAGGATCTCAAATAAGCCATAAATTGAGTGCTCTTAATTAAAGATTCCTTCTAGCACGAAGCTTAAATAAACCCTACAGCTTCTTTAATAAAGCAAAATAGAACATCCTACCTTTTGTTTATAGGTTTTTCATCTTTCTCATAGGGCTTCACAAACCATTTCCCAATGCGCACAAAATTCCGATTCATTAAGCACCTCTCCAACAGGTTGTGAACGGCTTTGAAAAGTAGAGTGCGACATTCATAAGAAAGTCCATTCTCCCAAACACCATCTTCCTCTTCTACAACAGAAAGGAGAAAAAAAAGGAGTTAACACTGAATTACATCCTGTTATTTCGTGTACTAGACATATCATAAAATTCTTTCCTCACCCAAGAGCTCTTAAGATATTCACAGCATAACAAAAACAAAAAGCCTGTAACTTTCAGATAATTTACTCATGTTATAGATCTCCCCCCCCACAAAAAAAAAAAAAAAAAAAAAGATTCAAGGCTGCTGGTAAACAAAAGGAACAAGTAGCACCAGTAAGTTACATGTTGCAGTCTGCAAAAACACTGTATCTGCTGATCTATTTGCAAGGTGGCTCATGTTTTGAGTGGTCTGAGCTACATCCATGTACCCTGAAAAGTTAGCTGATAGTTACGCTTTAAAAAAAAAATTGCCCAAAGCCAGATTTTTAATATATCCTTATGTCTTTAGGTACCATTGACTGAAGAGCCAGGCACATATATCAATGATTAACTGACCCTTAATGGTCATCCATTTGCTAATGAGGAAGGGGGGGCAGTGGTGAGGGAACACCACCCGGCTTCAGACAACACTAGTAGGAACAACCTAAACCTTTTCCCCAGAAGATACGCACAACTGTATTTATTATTTTAGTTATTTTTTAAGACCCAGAACAAACAAAATAAGACACTCATGCATGTAAATAGAACAGCGAGCAGAAAGACAAGGCCCAGTTCATAGTGGTACAATTCTGAAGTGAAACGCTGAGATCTTACATGCCCCACAAATCAAACACAGGCCTGAAATCCAACTTACACAAGCCAAGTTGATTTGCCAAATCGGAAAGCGAGATTCATTACAAGATGCTGTAATCTCTTTAACCACTCTGGCTTGCAATCAGAATTCGAACACGGTCTGCAGGCCCTAGAAGGCCACGCACCAGCCCAAAGAATTACAAAGGCAGCCACAATATGTGAGTAAAGTGAGGGACACTTGAAGGATCCTGTAACCTCTCTCAGTGCACACATGGTGTCATTCATTCCCATCAACATGGGAATTTGGAAGATAATATAAGGAAACTCAAGATCTTGTCCTTACATCACTGGCACTCAGGCCTTACCTTTATGCCTACGTTCCTCGTGCATCACGTTTGACGTATCCCTAAGGATCTGCTACTGCTCACCTTGGACTAACCTAGCACAGTTCTTACACCACCATCACTTTTATACTCCGAGTAACTACAGAGGCTACTACCAGCCTGCCTGACATAGATAAGGAGACGGATTTTTACTTCAGTCTCTGGGTAGCCGCAGAATGATTTAGGCTGAAAGGGACCTGTGGAGGTCACTTGCTCCCACCCTCACTCGGAGTTCCAAGTTAGAACAGGTTGCTCATATCCCTTATTTACTGCCCCCTGAGCCTTCTCACCTCCAAGGCGTGAGGCTTGGGTTCAGATTTAGTTCCACATATGATGTCTTACAACAGCAACCTGCCTGTTCACCTCCTTCAGAGAGCATTTTGGTTCTAACAGCTTTCCATTGGTTTCCTTCATGGTCAGAAAACCCCAGTAATGCAGCCAAGTCCTTGCATTTTAAATCCCCCTTTGAAATAAGCCCCTTCACCTTTATCTGGAAGCCACTTAGAAGCTTAAAAGGTTGCAATAGCATTAAGTAAAGTCTCAATATCCTTAAATTAGAGAGCATGGAGAAAACCAAACACCTAAGAGTTTTATTTAGAAAGAAACTCCACAGTCCATTACAATAAACAGTGTTTAGGACAAGGATGTCAGGGGAAGGAATTTCAGGATGCTACTGCAACTAGAACGTGGGGACCATACCTGCATATTGCCAGATTCCAGACAAATAAATGTACATTTCCACACCAGATTTCTATTGCGAGTTATAGAAAATTACTCATTGTCCCAGAATCCTTCTCTGAGGGATAGAAGCAGCATAAACAGACCTGCCCCATAATTTCTAAATGAAGAGGTGCACATCACTGCAGATGAATCATTACATTAAATAATTCTGGTGAAGACACGGAAAAGCAAGGAACTGCATTTCCTAGGAGACCTCACCCTGAGTTTCCCCTTACACCCTACTCCACTGCAGAAGTTCAGCCAAAGCTTGTTTTTCTAACTGCAAAGCTACGCTATAACATAGTAACTCACTACAGAAACAGCAGAGAAGAAGCTTGCAACAAAAAGCAACAAAGGTCCAAAGTCAAAGGGTATAAAACCCTGGTGCCAAGAGGACACCTTTTCCCCAGCTCAGAGATTTGTAGACACACACAAATGAGCAACCCTGTCCTACAGGCAGCTTTGCTGCTCAGCACATACTGCTCAACTGGTGGCAAACAAGCAGCTCAATAGAGCAAACATTAACTACAAAGCTTAATGATATTGGACTTTAACTGCACAATAAACTCCACACCATTTCAAAGGTTAAATAGTTGGTTTCTGTATGGCTTTTGCAATTTAAAAAATGATTTTAAGAACATCCCCTGCATCAATTGCCTATAATGGGAGGAAACAAAGAGCTATTTTCAGACTTTCTGCCTAATTTTGTTTTGACATATTAGTATATCAATGAGAGGAAAGCTGCTGAAGTCGCACGTACACTGAAGCGTAACTCACAGCTTGCATTTTGATGGTCATACAGTGGACACAAAGGAGAAGTTTCAATTTTCAGAGGATACTACAAAGCACTAAGCGTTGCATTTAACATTAATAGTTGTGCTGACAACCACGTTACTAACAAAAGTTTACGTGCAAGAACTTGCCACAACATTGTTTCAGCAGTAAACTAAGCTAGGAGAGCCCTTAGGAATTGCAAAAGATGAGCACGTTATGTGGGGTAAGTGTAAGGCATTAGATGGAAATTACAATTAAAACTCTAGAATTTAAAAAGACAGCATGCTACAAACACGCCTGCTGATCGGGAAGAGCATCTAGGGTCCAAAATATCAAGCTGAAGTGCATCTTGCTAAAGAAAGGGAAGGTTGAATAAGATCACAGTTAAAGATACCCTCATTTCAGAACATTATTCAAATTCATGCGGAAAAATAACAGTAAGAGTTCTACGTCTTTTTGAAGTCTGTTTAGTGACCAGCCCCAGCCCAGCCCCCTTTTTGGTAGGGTGGTGGATGGAAGGGGAGAAATACATCAGCTCAGACCTCCCAAATATTTGGCTTCTTCATTTAAATTATTGTTTCCCAACAACTGAAAGAATCCTCCTACTTAATACAAGTTGTGCAAAGTAAACCATTAAAAATCCTTTTATGGGAGGGAGAGGAAGAGACACTTTTGTCTTCTAATCTTTTTTAAACAGAATAACGGTAAATGTTCAACCTGGTAGTCATAATAAACCAAAACGAGTTGCTGATTCATTTTAAGAAGGTGATAAGCCACAATTTCACTTCAGACGAGGGATATCCACAAAAGTGCTCTGGCAACCTGGAAGTTACAAATATTTTAATTTTGATTACAAACATTTTATTTTTGATTAGCCTTCTTAGCTGTCCAAACTGGCCAACTGCTCTGTGGCAGAAATTTGTGTAATGCATTAAACAAATATATACACGCATTATCCTCCTATGAGTTTTCCTCCCTCCCTCTTTACACCATATATGAAGTGGAGTTTTCCTTACAAGAACCTACAAAATTAGGAGAAAAACTAATGGAAACAATGGTCAGGAAAAGGCAATTTTCATAACACACACAAACAGCAAACACTTCCTGGATACCATCACCATCCCAAATTAATGAAACAGTTTCAGAAGGCTGTTTGCTTTCGCTACCTTCATGTTCTACTTCACATTCTTCCCACATCCACCTGCTCGATACCTCCCTGTTCCATTCAAGGCAGATATTCTAAAGGATATTTGCTACCTACAGATCTTTAATCAAACTTAAGAACCAAGGATTACCAATAAGCAGAATTTGGTTGCTTAATATGTTGTTGGTGTTGGTTTTGTTTTGTTAGAACAGCAATTTTTTTTATATATATATTTCCCAATGGAGAAATATACACTAGTAAAAATTCCATTTTCAAGAACACTTTGAAAGAATGTCTATTTTCCTCCTCCTTCCTTTTAACATCTAGCTGCCCATACCAGCAAGATACCAGTAAGCACCACCTACTGAAAAGGCTGAATATGTTTTCCATGCCATTAAAAATGTCTTCCTAATGCACAACGAACCTCTAAAAATAACCTATGCAAAGGAACAAGTCACAGACAAGCCAGCACTTTGGATTACTCCTCCCCCCCCCCCCCATTACTTCAATTACACAGAGGAAAAATCCATTCCTTGTATTACGACTTAGAAGCATCTTTAAAAAGTGTTACTTACTTTCATGGGCTTTCTTTCTGTCATCACTTGACAGCAAGCCAGTTATAGGAATAGACTGATGCAAAACTGATTTATACAATCAAATCACACTTCCTGTGGAAGCGTCAGATTACGAGGGAAGTATAATAAGCAAAGTAGTGTGAAATTGGTGCTGTATACAACACTATAAAAATACAATAGTAGAATAGTAAATAAAGGTCTCCTTTAAGGGAAAAGGAAAGATTTTTAAATATATTAAATAAAGTTGCTCAAACTGAGAATTATTCAGTTAACCTAATGAAAGAGTTTTACAGTTTTAAGGGCTCATATCCCTTATAGAAGTGAGAAGCAGCATTTTGTGTCTATAAAGTGCTGATTACAGTTCCAAAATACCAACTTAAGAATCCAAGACAGACAACTTCCACTGTAGGGCTGTATCTCATCCACATTCACTGAAGAGACTTTAGCTACCCCAACTAGTCGCAAAATGTCATCAACTGAAAGACAAGCCAAAACAGGAGCTACCATCCAAAACACCATCCTCCAAATATTCAACACCACTGTAAGTTAGCTTTTGCAGTGCCAGCCCTTTACCAGCATTGCATGCCATGTTTTTATGCTTTCCTCTACCTAGCAGACTTCTTTTTCCGTGTATTAAAAACCGACAAGTATTACAATATAATAAGTTTGTAACTGTGCTGGCTTATGGGAATAACAAGGTAACGAGTTTCCTTCAGGACTTGCAAGCTCTGAGTTTCACTGGTGTGGAGCTCTTTTACTTGGCCATAAGGAAAGAAAAGCTGAACAACTTTTTCACTGCGTGTTTCCCTAATAGCCTCCTGCACGCTGCCTTTGAGTAATACCATAAGCAGATACCTTGTTCCAGCTTATCCTCAGCAATCATGGGCTCATGGCTCATAATGAGCAGGTACATTACACGTGTGACATCGTACCTCACACCAGCATATGACACGAAATCCATTCCTATGACAAAGTATTTTTCACCTTACTCCACGTATGTTTCACATGCATGCTTGGCAGTAGAAATGGGAAAACAGGGAAAAAAAGTTCAGCACTTCCTTCGAGCTGGTTCTCAAACCAAGTCACAGAAGTTTTACAAAGTCCGAGTCAATAATATTTGCATAATGCTCATCAGCAGTTTTGCTGAAGAGGACACATCTCTCTCTGACACAGAGGACAGAAGAATGCCAAACACCAGTGCCCCACACAGCAAGGAACACCCTTAATGCTTTCTTATTACACATGCAGGAGCATTGGCATCCACTACAGATGAGCCAAGCTCCCTGTACTGAGCAAGGCCAGCTGCAAAATTACATTTATCCCTCCCAGAAGTGTGAGGAAGACCATTCAGCAAACAAAAATCTGGTTAACTTGATGTATGACAGATACAAAGAAAACTCTTTAAAGTAAGTTTACAGGATTTAAGAGACACCAGAAGGAAAAAGGCACCTTATAGCCCACCGTTTAAGAGATGCAACTTGAAGGTCAAAGACACGCTGAAGCATTCCCCTATCCGGGCATTCATCAAAACGTAACCAGTTCCTTGGGACTGTCTTGTACATAATTCATACCCAACTGCTCTCAAATCTGAATCTACTAGCAATACAGAAATGTATAGGGAGTTAAAACAAACCAAAAAAAAAAAAGGGGGACCCATCTAATAAAACTGTTGATCAGACCAGAGAGAGACCATTGCCTTCTGAAATTTGATGAGATGTCCTACTTTAAGGTCTGAGCTGCAGAAATTACTATAATCAAGCCTCACTGTCACAACAAAAACATAACCTTTAAGATTGTTGGAGGATAAAATAACATTTCACTAACTTCTGCCTGCCTCTAGCTATGTTGAGGGAGAAATAGACTTATTGTATGTAACTCCAAAGAAAACCGTAAGTCTCTTCCTGGGGAAGGGAAAGAAAAAAATGATTGAGTGAAGTCAATATTACTGATCAATTACCATCTCTGAACAAGTCTCCTTTTGACATGCCCCCAGGCAACAACAATCCCTGACCATCAACAAGGCTGTTATCCAAGGCTGGATACGAGAATTCAGATATAGCCACTAGCACTCATTCAAACACATCTCTGGGGCAAAGACAGAACTTCTAGAATGCACAAGCTGAAGAGAGAGAGAGAGGTGATAAGCATAGATGCACACCTGCAAAACCCTATGTTTTCCCTTTTAAAAGTGATTTTGGGAAGACACTTCTGCACTTGATACAGAGATTCTTGAAGGGTGCCTTATTTCAGATCTCTGAGGATTGATGACTAGGATACGTTCCAGACACTGAACGTCCATTATTCATTGAAACTACAAATCACAAAAAAAATTAACAAAAACTGTCCAAATACTGACCTCTCCCTAATAAGAATAGTTTCACACCAAAGGAAGCCAGAATCAAAGTTGTTAACCCCAGCACATTTCTAACTACAGCTCTTCCAAGCCCCACTTCCCTATGAGAAGCCTGCCGGGGGCTACGAAGGCCATGCCAGCAGCAGGCTGCTCTTACCCCTCTGCCTCCCTCGCTCAGGTCTTCAGGGCAATTCCTCACCTACTGAGGTAGCAAAGTTCTAAATGAGGCAGCACCTCAACAATCAGCAGCAAACAATTTCCAATCAATTTTGCAAGTAACAAGCCTCTGCCAGGAAGTAATTTATCTTTCCCGTTGAAAATGAAACAAGCAATCACAGGGAGAACAGGGCAATGTGAATTGCTAGCAGAAATTGTCCACCAATGAAAAAAATCCATTAGGTCTATGACAAAGGTCAGATAACATTGTTTGGGTTCAGCCATAATTCTTTCTTATATGAGGTTCACATTAAGATTTTGTGTAACAGGAAAGAGAAAAAATGCAGGTGCAGGCACTCCTCAGCCATCTCCTCCACAACGCAGCCGATTAATATTTTTATCAAATTCTGGTCATATAAGAATGAAGCAGACTAACATACTGTAAGAGATTATAATGTCCCCTTTTAATTAAGAGGGGAAAAAACCTGCCTGCTAAAACCATGAGGTCAGGTACATCTACACACAGACACAGGCAACAATCTCATGAGCAGTAAGTGTTTCGGTGGAAAAATACTTAGTAGCAAGACACGTAGAGCAGCCTCTCTCTGGAAGTGCAGACATCCACAGGTGACCTAACAAAGAAAATACCCCAAACAATTGCAAAGACTTGCTTGGGAGACTCTAATCCCCTACTAGCTCTCCCTTAGACACAAGGAGAAGTTAAGAGTTGACACCCACTTAGTATGATGCTTGTTTAGCTACCTGTGCGGAAGTGTAAACCTCTAAAATACAAACACACACTGATCTGAAAGTTCAGCTACAAAACGCTGCTATTCTCAAGAGGCACCTTCGTACTAAATCGCTACTAGATAGATTCAAGAAAGAACGCAAAGAAAGTTGTTCAAACAAGACTTTGATGGCCAGCTAGAGCAGAAAGGCAGTCTCCAAATGGCTTAACTTGTATTTGATCTTAAACACACACACATAAATATGGAACATACTCGTCTCATTTTAATCCCACCGGCCAACAGCACACAAAATTTACACAGATGCCTTCACACAAGCGTTGGTCTTTGCTTAGGCTAAATGCTATTTTGGGCCTGGGCCTGCCCTAAGTCACATCTCAGCCATATAAAGGATGTGCCCTGCAGGTCAAGACTGAGGTTATTCATAGGGCAAAAATAAGGAAACCATAAATGCAATAAAATATCAAGCAACCTACAATGCAAGCAACATTTAAGATGCAAAGTTTTATTTCCAGGACAGACAGGAATACCAGAAGCATCCCAGTTTTGAAGTCAACTATTCAAACAAAATAAACGTTATTTTACTATGTCAATTCTTTTCCAGATCATACTGTTTTGTACAAAAATCCCACATGCTATTAAATTGTTTCAAGTCAGCTTCCTCAGTGGCACTTCAAATTTGTATTTGTTCTTCAGCTTATCCACAAACACAGACAGAGTTAACAATTTCTGGTTACCAGGTCACCAAACCTGCGTCTCATTTTACACTTCAGTAACCTGAATACTGTACATTATTTGAAAGGAAATTAGAGTAATGTGACTTTTTTTTTCCCCTCTAGAATCAGCGTAGTCTCACCAACAGACTCACACAGATCGTTCAAAAGCTTAATTTCGTAACACTGCAAGTAAACATTTTCAAAATAAAGTGCCAAGTTTGAAACACAACAATACTGAGAAATACAAATATTGCCAGTCTTTCAGAAGTGGCAAGTTTAAGTTTTAAAGCAAGAACAGGTTCGGAGCACTGGAAAAGGGAGAGAGAAATCATAGAAGTACAAGGGTGAAAGACTCTTGCACAAAACCAATAAGCCAGTTTCAGATGCCTCCTTTTGAGGACTTCTCACCAACAACTTGACTTCCAATCTAAACAACTCCACATGGTTCAGGAGCTGCCCAGTTCTCTACAATTTTTATTACACAGTAAAAGGGGGTTTAGTATTTGAAAGGTCCAATTGCCCAATGAAGGAGATCTGATCAAAATACGTCTAAGGCATCCTTTTTGAATCATAGGCACGGCTTTGGGTGCAAGAAGACTGAATTTGAGCAGCTCCTTCTTTAAAGGCTTACTTGCTTGGTTGTGTTTATTTATTTATTCCCAAAATAAAAAAAGCAGAGAGCAAAAACTTGTTTCTTGATAATCTAGCAGCCCAAGACCACCTAAGCACAGACAGCAGTTGTTTGATCAGCGTACTACTGCAATAATTTGGCTCTTCTGAGAGTTCTTTCCACTATCACCATAAAAAATCAAAGTTGTAGATTGTAGGAATACATTTATCTTATCTCTAGACAACGGTTTATCTCGTACAGATTTTTGTAACGGCTGGCAGAAGAACGTCCCGAGTAACTGCATCCTTTCACTGACTAAAAGGAGTTGTTATTTCTTCCTACCTGAGAGATCATGATGAATTAGGTCAGCAAAGTTGGGGTCATCACCCCACCAAAATATCCATAGCTCCCTGCGTCCCGGTCTCTGGTCTCGCCGCCAAACACTGAGTACATCCGCCTTCAGACAGCGACTGAAGCTGCTCAGAATAGGGTCCTCTTCCGTGACCGGGAAGAGAATTGGGGCAGACGTTGGACCCTGCCATACGTATCGCTTCCATTTAATCCCAGTTAGATCAGCCTGTGGGAAAGAAGAGAACAACTGTCAGACACTGGGGTACGTTCCCTACAGAAACACACAGCTATAACTAGAAGATGGCACAGGAAGAGGCAAATGGAAGGAAGGAGTAAAGGATCAGTCCAACAAAACTTAACAGTAATTGTACTTGTAAGTTTTCTCTACCTTAGAAGATAAACTGGAAATAATTGGGCACCTTGCTTTAAGATCTCTTTTAATAACTGCAGTAAAGCAAGAGCTGTTCATTTTCCCTTCATCTTTAATATTACAGAGAGAAAAGTCAGATTTGATTTAAAACAAAAATGAAAAATGAGTGACAATATAATTATTTGCAGACTACAACTGCCCAATCTTTTAAGCACTTGCCTTAGCAAATAGCTTCTCATTTTATGCCTACTTATCCATACACAGCTTTTTACAATCCAAGATATCTAAGGATATATGGGGGATAGAGCAAATCTAACTCAGGCATACATCCTTCCAGTCACCTACTACTCCAGAAAATTTCACAAGTTTCTCCATTGTAAAATGCTCTCTCCTGCACAGGAAGCTTCTTAAGTGCACTTATTTCACTCTGAGCTACCACGCTTTTCATTTCTCACACCACATTTTAAGAATTTAAATCCTGTTTCTCTCACTAAAATACACATCATTGGCTATGATCCACTAAATCCCCTTCTGGGCAAAGATTCATTTGACTTTATAAAGTGAAAGAGCTACCACCATACCCAGTGGGAAAGAGACGATTCCTGGATTATCTACAAGCCAATACTGCACTGAGTTTTAATACGAAGTTTTTTCCACTTGAGCGCAGGCACCTTAAGGTGCTTTGGGGAGGCATCATCCCTTGGTTCGGCCTGAGAAGGGAGACCGAGCCCTGCTGGCATTTGCTAAGAAGTCACTGATTTTTTCCTCCTAATAAGCACACCTCAGATCACTGCAACATTTAAACCTAACATGGCAGCCTTCCTACCTTCAGGAGAAATGTAGAGGAAAGGCAGGGAGCCTGCAACAGTTGATACTCTAGAAAGACTCGAAGGTTTAAAAACGCACCAGTAACATGGAGCTGCAGGCCTGATGCAGTCTGCAGACATGTTCAGGCTGTCCAGATTCCCCTCCCTCCAAAAATACCAGTACAACAGCTTGGCACAGCTTTTTACTTATGACGAGAATAACAAATACCAGGCAGTCACCTAATATTAGTTAATTTGCATTGAGGGAAAAAATAAATAAATAAAATACTGATGAAGGAGGTCGGCACGGCCACCGCAAATCGCATCGCGGTGCGGTTGAATCAAATTTAGTTTGGGAGCTACCAAAAAAAAAAATAAAATAAAAATTTTCAAAATCCTCCATCCGAAGGCTTTCGCACTTAAGGCTACAAAATGGTGCACAACAAAACCCAAGCCACCAGTGCCTCCCGGAGCGTACCACCGCCAGCACAGCTCCGGGCTGGGAGCAGGCAGCAAACGAGGGGGCCCTCGGAGGCGAGGGGATGGCAGCGGAGGGGATGGGGAGGAGGGAGGGGGGGGGGGGGAAAGTTGGCCGAGAAAGCGAGGAGAGGCGAGAGCCGGCAGGCTGGGCGGCGGGGCTGGGAAGGTTAAAGAGAAAGCTGAAAAAAAAAAAAAAAAAGAAAGAGGAAAAAAAAAAAAGTTGCGGGCGAGGACGGGGAAGGCGAAGGCGAGCGGCGGGGAGCGCCGAGGCAGGAAGAAAGGGGAGGGAGGGGCGACGGGAGACAGACAGCGGCGGCGGGGGGGACCGGAGGGGCATGGGAGAGTTGGCTGCTTCCAGGCAGGGCCTACTCCGAGGACTCATCCAGCAGAAGCTCTGCTAAAAATGGCTGCTTGGCTTTGCACTGCCCCTGCCCCCCCTTCCCCCCGGCCGCCTCCCGCTCCCACTCGCGGCCGTGGCGCGGCGGCGGGCACTCACCAGGCAGAAGAGGTTGGAATGGCAATCCTCCAGGCTGGCCCCGTTCGGCACGAAGCAGGAACTCATCCTCACAGCCACAACCCACACGCCATTATCCCACAGCCTCCGACAAGAAAGAAAGAGACAGACAGAGAGAGAGAGAGAGGGAGAGAGAGAGAGAGACAGACACTGCGAGGGAACGGGGGGAGGGGGGCGAGGCACACGCACAAATAATAATGCAATTAAATAAGGGATTTACATACGTACACACACACACACGCACACGAAATAGGGGCTGGGTAAATAGCCCGGGAGGAGAGCGGTGTAAGAGAGAGGGTTTTTTTTTTTTTTTTTAAATAACGATTTTTTTAAAAAGAGAGAGCGAGCGAGAGAAACTCGGAACGTTTTCTCTTCTTCTGGATATCAAATGGGGGGGGGGGGCAAAGCCACCACGGAAGGGGAGACCAGAAAGAGGGAGGTGGTAAGTAATCCAACGACAGGAGATTAAGATCAAAATCCTCCCTGTTCCTCTTGTCTTCTCATTCGCATAAGGAGGGGAGGGAGAGGAGGTGAGGTGAAGGGGTAATTGATCCAACAAGAGAATAAAAACGGGGTAATTAATCCAGGGGGCTAGGGGTAAAAATCAGTTGACATCCCTCCTTCCTCTTATCTCAGATGCCGAGCAAGAGAAGTAGGAAAATAAATAATCCGATGGGGGCAATCAATCCATAAAAACCTCCCTCCTCTTCCTCCCGTTTCTTTAGTGATCAGATGAGAAAGGGGCAAACAGCAGAATGACTGGGAAGGGTTGGTTGTGGGAGAGAGAAAAATCCAGGCTCGTCTCTTCGGAGTCCGAGGGCAACAGGGTGGGGGGGAGCGGATTCTTCTCCCCCGCTCCAAAAAAATATTCCAATAAATTAAAATTTTAAATCATAAAAACAAACTTCGGGGGCCCGAAGCAAGGCAAGTCTGAAGAATTCGTAAAGGCCGGACAAGAAAAAAATTCCTGGGGTGTACCCCAAAAACCATCTGCGGGGGCAGGGGAGGGAAGGTGTTCCTTGAGAGAAAAAGGCCGCAAAAGTCTCCTCAGCAGCCCGGCGGGGGGGATTAAATTCCCCCCTCCCCGAAAAGGAAAAGGCTCTTCGTCGAGAGGGTAAAACCAAAATATCCTCCGGTGGGTAAAAATCCTTCCGTGGGGAAAGGAGGGAGGGGGGCGAGGGCTGGCAGGAGGAAATTGCGGGCGCCCCTCGGAGTCTCTTCGGGGACGGCTCGGAGGAGGCTCCCGGAGGCCGATCCCCAGGCGGCTCGGGGGAGGAGGAGGCAGGGGCAGATCGCGGGGTGTCTTCGGGGAGGCTGCGCCCCCCCCCCCCAGCTGTCCTCCGGGGCCGGGGGGTGCCCCACAAAGTCCACGGGGCCGGGAGGGTCTCTTCAGGGGGGCCCGGCCCCCGCCAAGTTACCGCCGAAGCCCCTCAAGGACCCCCCCTCGGGCTGAGGGGAGAGGAAAGGGGAAAAGGGGGGGGGTGCTCGGCGGGGAGGGCCGCCTTCAAAAGGGGCTGCCCCCTTAAAAAAAAATAATAATAAAGGCGAAAAAAAGGAAGAAAAAAAAAAGAAATATAAAAACGAGAGTCTTCAAACGGAGCGGTGTCTTCTGCGGGGGGGGGAAGCGAGCCCCAAGGGCCCCCCGGCGGGGCAGGGCAGGGCCGGGCCGGGCCCCCCGCTCTCCTCAGGCGCCGGAGGGGGGGCGGTGGGCGGCGGGGCCCCCTCCTCAGCAGGGCAGGGCGAGGGGAAAGGGGGGGGGGGGAGGCGGCGGCCGGGCCCCGGGGTCTCGTCAGGCGGAAGGGCGGCGGGGGAAGGGGGGGGCAGCCCCACAAAGCCCGGCCCCGCTGAGGCGGCTGCTGCTGCTGCTGGCGGAGTCGGTGCCGCGAAGCCCCCGCCGGCTGCGCTGCTCTCCTCGTCCTCCTCCCTCCTCCTCCTCCTCCTCCTCGCTTCCCCCCTCAGCGGTGCCTCTGTCGGCGGCTGCCCGGCCGCGGCATGGTGCTGGGCCAGCTCCCCCCTCAGCGCGTCTCCCCCATGTCGCGGCGGGGCGGGGCGGGGGGCGCGGCGCGGCTCCTGCCGGTTAATTCCGAGCCCCTTTCGCTTTAATGGCGGCCGCGGGGACGAGAGTCGGCGCCCCCCCCTCTCCCCTCCCGCCGCCGCTCTCTCATTGGCCGCCGCGCCGTCACGTGGGGCCCGCCCGGCCATGGCCGCCGGGGGAAGGGAGGGGGCAGTGGCGCGGCGCGGCCGCCAGGAGCCTGCTCGGCGCTGCCGGGCCCGGCGCCTTCCCCGCTGGGAGGCCGCCATCTAGCGGCCGTGGCGCGGCGGGCTGGGCCGCGCGCTTGGGCGCTGAGGAGGCAGAGAGGGCCGCGGGTTCGAGGCCCGCCTCCTCCCACAGCCAGGCCCTGAGGTGGCTGGGCCCGAGGCCCGGCTCTAGAGCTGAGGGGGTGCCCGGTGTCCCCGCTCCGCACCCCCGGTGTTGGTGGGAGTGCTGCGGGCATCCATCGTGTCTGAGCTAAAGGCCAAAGGCTGTGGGCTCTCAGCTCCCAGAAATCCTCGTCTTGGCTCCTCCGCCACAAATTTCTACCCCTTGGCAGAGTTTTCCTGAAGTCCGTGCTTAACACTATCCTTCCTCTTTGCACTGCAAAATTAATTCTGTACGAAGGATCTTGGAGCCATTCTAAAACACAGGCAAAAATTTAGGAAGCTCGCAGTAATATTTAGCGTCAGCATTAATGCTTTCAGTAGCCCCCCCAGACATCGTACCTTGTGGAGCAGAACTGTACTCCAGAAGTCAGGTTTTTCACACAGCTACACGTTACGCAGTTTATGAGGACACAGTAGGTGGCTCCTCTGTTACTATATGCACAGATTTGAGATTATTCAGACTTAAGATGCTACAGTGTCAGTGAAAGCTATTTTTAAGAAACACTTGGAAAGTATATTGCACTTGCTAATCCTCTCGTATTACATATTAATTTTTCATGCAGTGGTTTGCATGTAGAATGTAAAATTTTAAGTTACTATATGCAGATTTTTTTGACTGCAAACTTGGAGTGAAAGCACAAACCGGTGTAAAGCCTAAAGTAAAGACTTAAATGTCTAAGCTAACATGACATTCACATTAAAATGTGATATGTTCCTGCAACAGCAGCACATTGCATCACAACTATGCAACAAGATGATGTTTCAAAGGCCCTGCAAATTATTTCAGGACTCATGAACAAGATGAGTGGCAACCTTCTGCCTTGATAGAGTGGGAGGAAAGAAGGACACTCTATAAATAAATTTGTATGGTAAGTTAAAAAAAAAAAAAAAAAAAAAGTGAGGCTAGATATTTTCACAGAGAAAAACTTTGAAGATTTACTCACACTAGGACTATTTTTGTATGTCAGTGTAGGCAAGCAAGATTCTTCTTTTTATCTAAATAGAACCAGAGTATTTTTAACACAGGAGATTCATTCCCTCACTGCTCATCAAACCACAGCAGCTGGGGCCAGAGCCGGGATGCGGGGGGAGGGCGAGTGGAACCAAGCCCCTTTCCAAGTGGAACAGATGGTTTTCTCTGTGGTGAGGACCATGGTGTGAGAGGGATTTGCTCTGCGGTGGCACTCAGAACCCACTCCTCTGCACCACCGTGGGCACCGAGAGGCACACGAAGGCCCTCTGAAATTTTGGTGTGACGCTTTGGTCATTAGAGCGATTATCTCACTGTGCAGAGAGAGTTGCTGGCAATGTTAAGTCACACCTCCCTAAGGAGAAATCCAACACTTTGAAGAAAATAAAAGAAAGCAACATTAGGCACTAGTACACAAGAACCAGTATGGTTTTCTCTTTAAGAGGAAAAGGCATCTTTTGGTAAAACTGGGATTTGGCAGAGGGAACGGAAATCCAGTCAAATGACACAATGTGGGCTAGATGCATAACAAATGTATTCTCGTGTCTTCCCCTTGATTTCAGGATGACACCAAATTTTCATTAGCTGAGAACCCACCTCTTTTGCCTGAGACAGTACACTTCAGTGTCTCAAGGAGAAGATTAATCTAGTGTGTAACACAGGTTTTGGCACCGATTCACTTCACAGTTTTGAGGAACCCAGCTTCTAGGTCTCATTTTACCTATTTGTAAAGTGCATCTTGAGATCCGGTTCATTAGTACTTACATATTAATCACAATAAATACCTATGCAGGACCTCAGCACAGTCAAGCACAGAACATAATTTCTCCAGTAAACATAAATACATCATGATGAATGAGGAAAACACTGATGAAAGAGGAAACAAAACTAACAAATCAACCAGAGATTTGTTTTAAGAGTCATTCCCTTCCTGTGTCATATCTGAGTTACAGAACCTTCAAGTCACCAGCTTTCCTAACTACACGCGCGGCACTAAATAACATTAAGACACACCGGATAAAAGTCATATGCATTTATGGAAAATTTTGGACTTGAGACACAGCTTGCCCTTTGCCTACAGTACATGCTATTTGAGAAATAAAGCCTCCTTAAAAAAAGAGGGAGGAGGCAAAATTAAAAAAAAAAAAAAAAAGAGGAAAAAATGTTATTGAAAATATGCTTTCTATTTTTCAGATAGGTTCTTACATAGTTCTCATCTCTGCAACTTCCAGAAGTGCATTAAGCTGCATAATTAGCATCTGTCACATGTAGCCTTTTCCTTCCCTCTTCTTCTCCCTAGAGGCGAACTGCATGAAGAAAATTTAATATAAATTTTAGTATATACATTGTGCGGTGCATTCATATTACGAATGATATAGTCAAGCGAGTTTGTGCTCATTCTTAGGTTAATCTTTCTGTAATATAAACTTTGCCATTAAAAAAAAAAAAAAAAAAAAGCAACTGTTCCAATTTAAAAATTAACTAGTGTTTTGGAAAGAACGATAGTGGGGGCGGGGGTGAGATGATCAGCATTGCATCAGATTTAAACCAATGGAATTGTTGGGAACTGGGCAGTTAACGCTGTAGTCACTCAACCTGGTATTAAATCCTTACACTCATACAGTCACACTGAAATATATATCCCAAAGTAGCAAGGGATGGATAGTTTTTCCCTTTAGTCATATGTATTTATTTTGACAAAAATGTTATTTGAAAAACAACAAAATAAAAAGCAGGATTTTATATATAGTTTGCATTTCTAATCTCTTCTTGTTTGTATTGCTTTTTCATTCACACTGAAAGAGACTCCCCTGTTGAATATGAAAAGTCAATGGTCTACAGCATCTCCTAGTGAATCTCTCTGTGGACAAAGTTAAAAAGAAAATGCTACCTTTTAGAAGTAAAGACTAAAAAGAAAGAAATGCAGCTTAAGGACAATAGCAACATGAAAAACAATGACATTATTTAGCCTCTGATTTCCATTCAGGCTCTCTCCTAGTTTTTCACAGTATTTATTTTCTACTTAATTAGTTCAAAGAAAATTGAGATTATAGGATTGAACATATTGCCAACAACCTGAGGTATGAAGTGCAGACTGAATGCTTAAACTTCAGCTACTGAGGTGGTAATTACTGTAATTGGTCCATGTGAAGCAAATACATCAAGTAGTATAGAGTTCAAACTCATGCCAGCCAGTCTCCAGTTGGCACAGGGAGTTCTATCAGGAGGATACAGCGGTCTCAGCAGGACTTATTATTGGCAACTGTTCAACAGTTCTCTTCTGCAAATGGTTTCAAGGGGACTTGGGTGGGAAGAAAGACAATTTTTAACAAATTAAACTACCTAAAAATGGCTGGATGCCCAGAGCCACCTAGTCTGCATTAGTCACTACTACTAAACAATTTTAAAAAGAAGATTAAAAATATCATTGCTGTAAAGAAACGTCTATCAAGCTTTAACAATATGATGAGATCCTTGCAAAGGTACCCAAACATGATGCTACAAGTACATATATAACTGTGTCTAGAGAAAAAGGTACAGCAGAATCTTTACACAATGTGTGTTTCTCGGAAAACAACTAGCTCAAGTTACTGGAATCCAAGTATTCCTATAAGGACACGCCATATAGTTTCAAGAAATTAGAAGACCAGTTACTTTTTAATTAAAAGTGACAATGGCGAAACTCCCGCAGGAGATAAGATTAGGGGGACTGTTTATTTCTCATTAGTCACATACTCACAAATCTTACAACATTTGTAAGTTGTCCATAATTGTAGTGTAAAACATAATTTAGATTTGCACTGAGAGTTTTCACAGGAGACTCCGCTCTGTGGTATATTGATGTTGGGCTGCTTTGTTTAGATATTGCAAAAATGCTTTTTTCAAATGATTAATATGTCATTTTTAGCAGAGGCCTCTAAAAGAAGATTTGAGTTTAACGCATGGCAATAAAAAAAGAGGAATATGAGAATTCTTACTCTCTTTAGTGTCAGCTTTGGTTAAGATGTATGAATGCACATGAATAGTCTTGTCAGAATCTCTGAGGCTACCGACATTCAAGATCTAACATATTATTACTTCTGACCAGAACATTAGCTACTATGCAGTAAGGAGAATGGAAAGAGAAAAAGATAGGCCCACTCCCTAATCAGACAGAAAATTTTATGTATTTCTCTGCTTGGAAATCTCTGAACAGAACTTCGCTGCTGTGAAAATACTACGCTTATTGTCTCCAATCTGAGATGAATGACTATACATACTCTTTAAATCTGCACAGGAAAAAATAAAACAAATCATCACTGCATGTCTGATCTTGCATCTTTTACTCACAGAAAGGATTCTAGTTAATTCATTTAAATCAAGTATTCTACAACCAAATATTACATCCTTGTAATGGATGTCTGCTTGTCAAAAGAAAGACCCTAGCACTTCCAGCTTCTAAATCTATTATTTACCAAAAAACACTGAAAGTTTCTTTGACTTACCAGTTTCTGATAAAAATAACCTAACTATTGAATTTAGTTAAATTAAATCATTTTAATTCAAATGTTAGTATATATCAAGTCTGGATACCACTACAATGGACAGGTTCATTTGCCAGAAGCAAAAATCTTACAATATGCTTATGGCTGAGCTAAGAGAAAATGTATTTCAGACTTTTTTGTTGTTGTTATTGATAATTTGTTGCCAAAGAAATTGAAATAATTCAAAAGCACTGAAATTAGTTTAATCAGAATGTTTGTCTTTTGAATTTGGAGATGCAGAATGACTACCTTTCATTCACAATGCAACAGAAGAGAACATCCTGTACTTTGCAACTGAAACTACCTTTAGTCCATATTCACAAGTTATACCATGTCAGATAAAGAAACTGATTTGTTTGGTGCAAAAAATAAAAGCAGACCTTTACATATTTGAAATGCAACAGATGGTCTTCCAAGAAGAGCATAATGACTGGCAGACAGTACACTTCGTTAGAGTGGCTTGGAATGTCTTCAGCAATTACACAGAGAGTGCTTTGCGGGGGGAACCCCTGTCAGCTCTATGATTCTTCTCCTGTAAATAACGGTGATTTCCCCATTTAGATGTGAAAAAAAATGTATCTGATAAAACAAGACAAGCTAGCCAAAGACCTGGAAAAGGAAGCACCTTTGGTCCTCATAAAACTATTCAAAATGAGGCTCCAAAAATTCTGACACCTGAGAAAAAAAAAATGCAAATAAAAAAAAAAAATGCATTAAGAGGAAACAAATTGGGGCATGTAACTGCAGAATTATTCATCTATAGCCAAGTATTCTATGGAAATGTAATTTAGGAAAAAGAAGAAGATTTAAAATAGGCTCCTCCAGACTTTTAGAGCTGGTAGGTCTACAGATAGAACATGCACAATTTCTAGGAGAAAAAAAAAAAAAAAAAAAAAAAGATTTACCAAATAATAATCTCCTTCTTTGGGAAATGAAATGACTCTACTGGTGATGTTCAGAGTCCTCCTCACCATGAAACACTGTGGTTACAGTTCTTCAGAGCAGGGGAAAGTGAGCTTTTCAGGGGCTGTGCGTATCTTTTCATTTTCATAGACAACCTACTTTACAAGCCACATAAGAATATAACAATATATAAGATAATAATAATAATTAGAGTTATAATAAAGAATAATATAATGCTGATTTTTAATATTACTTATGTGAGTCAGAAAATTTAACTTCTCTTCCTCTCCCTCCCCTTCAATCCTAGAATTAGTATTTTTTGTTACAAAATCTTCTCCACCAAATTCACCCTGAATAAAACTTTATGTGGCAACATAAACACAACCAAAATGTGTCCTTCAACAATGTAACTTAAATGTTGACAGAATCATAACTGCATTACTCCCTCTCCAATTAGCAGCAGCTTTCTTTATGTTTGCTTATGAAGCGTAAACTGTTCACTTGTCACTACAAAGACCTTCTGTAGAGGACTTAAAAAAACAGCCACAGCAATTAAAGTGACAACAACAGAGGTGGACTGGTCACATTATGACAGAAAATATCCAGCTGTTTCTTTCCAAAAAAAAAAAAGATGCACCAACCATCTGAAATATTACAACAAAATTTTGTCACTCTATGTGATGCTGATGGATATTCTGGCAAAAACAGAGATTTCCAAGAAAGGAATATGCTAACACAGAATTAGATCAAACCTCACAGACCAATTCTTCTTCCACCTAATCAGAATTCTCACTCATCCTCCTTAACCATGCAAACTTCCCTTTTTGCTATAACTATAGATACACTACCCTGTCAGAAATTCTCTGAAATCTAAGCAGAATTGGCTTGGTTGTTGTCACCCAAAATAAGTAAGGCAAAAAGTAAGCTGATAGTGTGTGGACAAGTAAATTAGATTTTTAAATTATTTACTTTAGTTGTGTTGAAAAACATTGTATGAGTTAATTAAGACCACAAGTCTTATTACACCCAGGCTATGACTTATAAAACACTAGCCTCTGTTACAATCACATCTGTCTATGCTTCTATGCTGCTGGTTCTTGCCTGTTATTTAAATTATTAAAAAAAAAAAAAAAGAAAAGTAAATGTTTCAGGTTAGCTTCTCATAATTGAGGTTACAGGGAAGTGATCTGAACTGATCACATCTGAAGTGATAAATAGGTTTGATTTCTAGCACAGGAAGAAAGACAGTGAGAAAATAACTGACATACAGAACCTGTCATTCAGGGTGGGGGGAAACATGTCTGTAGAATCCGCCTACAGTTCTTGGAGAAAAACTGATGAGAAAATTATCAGGAAGATTTTCACTGCTATTTCTTTTCTGGACGTTTTTGCTTCTCATAACAGCACAGATATGGCAAGTGATATGTATCAGAATTCATCCATGCATTATATTTTGCACATCAAATTAAATTGGTTACCCATGACTTTTTAAGCAAATACAAGAATGCAGAAAACATGACAGCTGTTTATATATAGAATATATGGGCATTTCACTCCTTCCCTCACATTTAGGAAGAGCAGCAGATAATGAGCTCAATCATTATACTGAGAATAAATTTTATTTGTGAGTTCAGAAGTATCTCTGGCTCCTTATCTGTTATGTGAACCAGAACTTACAGGTAGCTCATAACATTTCTCTTCTTAGTTGTGTTTGTCTCCAGAGTAATAGCTGTAAGTGGGCAAAAGCTTTAATGTCTTCTTTATATCTTCAGCCGTAATATGTTTCATAAACTGAGAGCTTGCAGAGTTAAAACAATTCCTGCAAAATATAGAGGAGAAGAAGAACGAGAAAAAACGATCAAGAAAAACAAAAAACTGCCTTTTCCTTTCCCTTAATTCCCAGAATTCATCTTCAGACTTCCCACCTATAAATTAGCTAAAATAATTTTAGACTTTAATATTACTCTTCCGTATGTTTCATCTGATAGAACTGCTTGACAACAAGCATCTCTCTCTCTGGGAGTATTGTGTAATGAATTTACTCACATCAGGAAGTATGTTAGAAAAGCATCTAATTTTCAAGTTTTCAAATTTTCAAATTAGACACCAGTGGCATACAGTTTGGTGTGATAGCATAAGCAAGACACAACCTTTAGCCATTCTGCACTTTTGCAGCCATGGGGACTACCTTTTCACATCAATAGCCACAAGAAACATAAGACTGCCAAAAGTTCTGAAATTATCAGGTTTTGACTAACCACTAATAAATCCCGAGAAATAATAATAGTAATAAGAAAGTATGTTCAAGAAATATCAAGCCTAAAGCTTTACAATAACAAGCCGGAAAAAGTAGTAACTGTAGTTATGTTATTTTCTTTGATGGCTAATTCACTCTTATTTGTCTCAGAAAGGGCAACTACCCATCACCAGGTCAGAAGGGAAAGTGCTGTAACAATTGCTTAATAAGATAGATGCCCATCGTTCTTCTGAAGTCCTAAGCTTTCACACACTCAGGAGCTAAAGCCTAGAGTCACTCTTGTTAGATACCCAAAACCAACTGGGTTTGGAAAGCATTAAGTACTAGAAGTACTATCTGCTTTCAAACACAATGGACCATTCTGTTTGCAGCAGTCTTGCAGGACTCTAAAATGAAATATAAAAGAGTCCAAATGTTGAAGCTGGTCCCAGAGTGCCTGCAAAATGCAAGAGAAATGTTAAGTTGCAACTGCAAAGTAGACATAGGGTTGGAGTACTAGCTGGAGGTTGAATCCTATCACCACTACTTAATGCCATGTTAAAGATAAATTAGAATTTTATGATCCAACCAATACAAACCTGGGTTCTACTTCTTCATGTATCAAAAGCTCTACCATGCTTAACTTAAAAAAATAAAAAAATAAAAAAAAATAAAATAGTCTTCTTTAAATGACTAACCTCCTGGAAGATTCACTGCTGTTTGTAAAGTACTAGGTACAGTCTGAATGTTATCATATTTCACCAAAGCATAACTTTGCAATGCAATTCCAATAACGTTGCAGACCCTGTAGAACTTTGCGTAGCATAAAACTAGGGAGAAGGCAAAACACTTCTCATCCCATAAAGACTTAAAAGATTCAGTGAAGAAATTGATGGAAAGTGCCCTTCCTGTAAATGCAGATAACTGCAGAGTAGCAGTACCTGCAATGAAACAACCAGGAGGCTGTAAAAATTACAAGACAATACGGTGGCTGTAGAGCAGGACATTCCACTTTACATATGGATCCTGAAAAAACAAACTTCTGCATTACAGTATCTGGAAGGACAACAGAGAATGAAAACCTGCTTCTGTCAGGTAGAGCAAGAGCCTATGTCAACAAGAATGCTGTGTCACATGCTCATATTATTACTCAACAGATGTACTTGAACTAGAGAGATAAAAGGGGTACTTAAAGAACACATGGAAGGTATGTGCAAACTGTTTTGCCTCTTGTGCAATCATTTTCATTGTAGAAGTGCACATTAGCTGGGATTCAGAATACCTTATTCTGCAGTAAGTGAAGAAAACTTAGCAAGGATATGGTGTCAGTACACAATCATCAGTGTATTCCGAGAAGATGGAAAGACAACCTTGATAAAGCACAAGCACAGATAAAACCAAAAACACATATAAATTAGAATACAGTAAGTACACTTACCACTGAAAAAAAAATGTAAGTAAATCTCTCTCCTGAGAAAGGTTTTGAGACCATTTGCCTTTTTTCAAATCTACATAACAGTGAAGTTCAGTAAGTGAATATTCTCTTGCAAATAAAGTGGTCGTCTTCTTCACATTTTGGCAACTGCAGTTAAGAACTGCCTTAAAAAAATCTTGTTAGTAGGCTTTATTCCTGTGAGTAATATCCTCAAAGACTAAGGAGAAAACATGAGCTGAAATTACTTGCACAATCATGTTTCATAACTGTGCCTAGCCAGTGGCATTGGTCCTTCCCTTTCCCAAGTGCAAAAATGCACGAACTTTTCTCTCCGTTTAACTAAGAGGAAAAAAATCTGCTTATACTTGGATACTTACAGAGTTTGGAGGAGCTCAAAACAATGGAGCACTGTGTGCCCCACTCATCACATAGATTCTGAAAAAAAAGTAAGGAAAAGAATGTACAAAGCATGTAATTACTGTTTCACAACATAATTTCATTATTAATACGTCCCCTAAGACAGTTTGCACACTACTGCAGTTTAATTAGATGTTAACTGGAAGGGGTTTGAATTTATGAGGTAATAAATATATTTTGGACTAATAAACTCCAAGACTGAAGTGTTTATTTATCTAGAATATAAAGATTATAAAGTTGATAGGAGACAACCTCAGGTTGTGCTGAGATACCTATTGTTTATGCGTTTTGAAACCCTGAAAATTAATATTTTCCTCTTTTTGAGAGCTAGACCAGAAAGCCAAGATTGTTGTGGATGTTCCTAAACAGTACTAGAAACTGTCCAGCTACTATAGGCTCTCAAAGGCAGGGATCTTAAAAAAAAAAAATTAATACATTTCAGAAGACGTCACATTTTTAAACTTTACCTTTTAATCAATTTGTCATCTCCTGGACTATTACCTCCTGCATATACACCTTCTATGCTTCTGACAGCTATCAATGCCTTATTGTGATGGGAAGAAAGGACAGGTTCCCTTGTGAGATAACCAGAGCCTTTAGTAGTCTGATAGGTCCCCTGAATACTCCATCCTGTCTGTTTTCCTGCTTTTAGATTCACCTGCAAGAATACAGCATGTGGTGAGCATGCACATCAATTTTAATATCTCATTACATTTTTTCTTCCCTCAACATCGTTCTATGAACTTTTTGCCGAGTATAGCACATTAAAGATTTGGAAACTAACCGTTCACCACTGCGAGGATTTATATCCCAAACAGCTGTGCCAAGAAATCGGAGGAATCAAACAGCATAATCTATTAACTTGTCCTCGGGTAGTTACAACTAGAGCTTTATAAATTGCCTGAGTCTAGTCCATTTAAACTACATTTCTCTGTTATTTTAAAAGTGCCAGTGTGCCACACAGGCAAGACAGAAGCCCAGATTTAGTCCTGGCACAAATGTGCACGACCAAAGTCAAAGACCAGGTTGCTTATGCCAAAGCTAAATATAGGCCTGAGAGAACTATGGAGAAAGAAAAGGGAAGAAAAGCCAGAGGAAATGTTCATGGCACACTCTCCTTGCAAATGAAGCAATACTGACAACTGCAAAGGGAACCCTCAGAGTGAAGACTGCTGTGTCTGTAAGGGACACAACCATGGAAATCCTGGGTGTGCCAGAAGGACCGCAGCACGCTGGGGAGGACAAGAGCCAGACGCACCACATCTTAGGTCTGCGGGCAAGGAAAAATCCTGCTTTTCAGAGCCTGTCCACGTTGACTGATAGCAGTGTGAAGGTTGTATTACTAACGGCTGTAAAGACTTAGAGTTGTATGAAAATATGTTTATTAATGAGCTTAGGTGAGCCAAACATAACTGGCTGTGGGTTCAGACAACTTCCAGTCTGGCTCCGCGGTTTCAGAGCAAAGGCTCCAGCACCAAACCTTGAGAAGACTTACACAGATCATTAATGGAAGACGATGATGACAGTTGTTTCCAGAGCCCCTGCTTTTTAATTCCCAGGCCTATATACTCTCTCCAAATGAACCAAGCAACAGAGCTAACTTTCCAATATTAAATCTCCAGGCAGTATGTTATTCATACAGCTTATGTAGATGTCTTTACCCTCTGGAAAAACAAAGTTTAAGAAAAATGGTTCTATCTTTGGGGAACAGTTTAAGTCTCAGGATAACTACATTAGGAAATCTAACTCTATTACTTTGTATCTTACATTTTATTACTAGATTGGTAATAGGAAATTACCAAATAAAATTGGTATTTTACTTGGTAATTTTTTTCCGTGGGCTTCGTCTAATATGAAAGATGGTGATCATCAAATTTATTCAAGTTTTCCTGTCAACAACATCATTAACCAAATCCCTCAATTTCAAAGTAAATAAAAGCATCTGGGTTTCTCGCACAGCAAGACTGACTTGCATATTTAAGCCTCATATATAGATGAATTTGCACTGGACCAAATTTGCATATTAATGAAGGACTAATTGCTCTTTGCAGTCAATTTTATGCAAATGAATTTACTCCTCTCAGTACAATTTTCATAATGTTCAGAAAAAAACAAAAATGTAAAACTTTTTAAAAGTACACAAATGTGAGACAATCAAGGAAGAAATATCATAATGACATCAAACAGCTTTACATTAAATTGTATATAATTCATCTTTTATATTGTTGCTTTATTTTAACAGCCTCCCACAAAGAAATGAACAATTCATAGAATAACTTCAGCCTATTTCCCCTCCTCAGTCTCAAATTTTAACAGCTTGTAACACCCGCTATATTCTTTTCTTTCCAGCTGAAGGATGGAGCCTGAATTTTTAGAGGAAGTTAAATTTGCTAAGCAGGACTTAATTTTCTCTCAGTCATCTCATGCCACAGATCAGTTATGAGATACCCTTTCCCCCTTGATTTTGAGGTAGTTTCCACCCAGTTCTGCATTACTAAGAAAAAGTTCAAGGCCTTCTTCTAGTCTCTCCCTCTGAGCTAAAATACAATACACTGAGAAAAGGGCAGGGAAGTATAGAGAAAGACAGATAACAACAGATGCTGAGAAAGAAACGGTGAAATTAGGAAAGGGAAAATATGAATACTGAAGTAACAGAAGAAAGGAAGTAGAAATGGAAGGGGAGAAATATGATTACTCCATGCGTATATTCAGGTCTAAGAAAAGGAAAATTGAAGGGCTTGGGAGAAAGTTCAAGGCAAAGTAAACAAATGGAAGAGAAAAAGGCAGCCATGAAGGTACCCACAGAAAAGTAAAAGAACAAGAAATATAAGAATACAAGAAATAAAGTGACAATCAAGGAAGAACAGAAGACAGATAGATAGATAAATAGATAAAAAAGAAGATATGAAACACGCAGTTTCCTTCTTCTGGCAGAACATAAGGGCAGAGTTAGTGGAAATGCATTAGGAATCTGAATTTGCATGTACAGCCTTCCTCTCTCCAAAGACAAGGCCTTATTTTAACCGTGAAGACTGATAACCATCATATTTATATATATCATAAAATCACTTGCAGGAGACAATTTTAATCCGAAAATGAATAGCATAAAAGTTACAGCTTTAAATGACTTCAAGGCCTTTTCTAGGTGGAAACACATGTGAATATGGTTTGGTCTCTTTATCTGCCATCTTTGATTGCGCTTGTTGCTCTTCTCTACAGCTTTTGCTGTTTTAACGTATCCTTTTCAAGACACACAGTACTCAAGATGCAGATATATGGTGTATTTATCATGGTATCAAAAAGTTGTGTGTGCTTTTTTTCCCAATCTCTCTTTTCTGATTATTCCTAGCATCCTATTTGACCCCTAGGCATCACAGCATTTAGCTAACAGATCTCCTAGAATACCAGAATTTTGTCCCTGAGAAGTAATAATTTATAAACACCAACGTGTTTCATGATCTGAACAAAAGTCTTCAGATGCAAGGTGGAAGGAGCACAGAAGTACTGCTAGAAGGTTGCTTTGCAGTCTCTCCTTTTGGTCTTCCCAACCTTGATGACAGAAGCTACAACATTCGGAGCATTTGTTAGGGATGTGCTCCTCCCATGAGTGATCAGGCAATCATTGTACCTAGGCAAGACCTATCCATAGCAAAAAAAGACAGACTTTAGGGCAGAAGGATTAGCAGAAAGGATCAAAACCAAGAAGGACAGGGAAAAAGAAGATTTCACTAGCATAAAAATAAATTTTAAAAAAGGCGACAGAAGAAAGACAAATAGAGTTATAAGATAATAACAGTAAGAACTGAAAAGAATGAAAAAAAAAAAAAAAAAAACACTGTACCAGGAAAACATTGCAATGCTACTGCGAAAGAATTTTCACCAAGGAAACAAGACTTCAATTTAGCTGATCAGCCTGGAGGACTTGCTATTAAAAGTTATTTGAAAAGAAACTGCAGTTCTTTGTGTACTTTGAAAACACAGCTTTTATTCTGGATTATGAACTCAAAATGTCTTCCTATTTTCCTGATAGAGAAGAAGGGAGGAAAACGCATCCTCCTTTATAACTTATGCATATGTCATTTGAAAACCTGCTATGGGCACTCCCCCTTTTTTTTCTTTTTCCAAAAGATGTCTGGTTCAAGTGATTAATGCTGTGTGAATGTAAACAAAGATAATTATTCAAACAAGAACAAGATGTTCCACCCAAAATGATTAGCTTTTTCAGTGGATGAGATGCCTACTTATAATCATCAAGAAAGGTTAACCTGACCAGACTTAATTAGCTACTTAATACAATAATAAAGATGCATACATAATTGGTGAGGAAAAGACTGCAGAAGCAACACTGAATCCAAACAAAATATCTCCATCAAGCACAGAGCCTGAGAAATCATGAGCTGTTATTACATGATTACACTGTTCCAAGAATCCCCAAGTTTTTATAAATAATTTTGCAATTGTCTATGTGGAAATTTGCTTGATTAATAATAATAAACATCATATATAAAACAAATGAACACAAAAGCAAGAAACAGCATCCTTAAAATTCAATGACAAAATTAACCCAATGGTATTTTTTTCAACACTCTGCTTCAAATTCATAGATGAAGTCAGCCAGTTTGTACAGATTATTCGAGGAGTACAGCCTTTAAGTGAAATAAATTACTCGTTTCTTACAGTCAAAAGAACACATTAATCGTTTTCTTGAAATCACGGCTGCAAGGCTACCAAGCAAAGTTCTGTCTGAATTAAGAGACAGTTCTCCCTGGTTAAGTGTATTTTAATAGCTGCTTCTCTGCAGAACAGATGTTTTCAAGTTTGGTGGATATCATAAATATTAAGAACTGAGCAATACATTTTAGAAGGCAGCTCTCATTGATCTGCTAGTATTCAATTTTTGAATGAGACAGACTAGGTTTTAGAATATGTAAGGAGATATTTGGCAGACATTACGGACAGTTGATTTAGTGAAAAAAGTATTGTTGTTATTCTCAAATATTTCCCTAATAATGAAATGAAAGCTTTCTATTACAATAATAAAACAACTTTTAAGTATTTAAATGCTATATATATTGGGACTACTTCAAAACATATTACATTTCAAATAACGTTAGGAAAATTTATTAGCCTAGTATCTCTGGATAATATGTGGAGCACTTCCAGCATATAGTTGAAGCAGGCTGAATCTCAAGGTGTTACCAAATAATGAGTTTTACAGTGGAACACTGGGCATCAGACCTCCCATTCTTGGAGATAACTTTGGTTTTTTCCCCTTTCGGTAAAGTTTAAACACCCCTTAAAATAAACAATTCAGTGCAAGCCAATGTATCCGATATTGATTTATTCTATTCATAAAAAGTAACAACATAATGGTAAATTCAATCCATTCAATGAGAAGTTTATGAGATTAAATATATCAAAAGGGCAATGAAAGCTAATATAGAGTGATTAAATAACAATCTGTGAGAAAAAGACACACAACTTTCAATTTCATTATATTGAAATCATATACTGACAAAAGCACGCTTCTGAATTGATTCAAAGGAAGCTGCAGCCACTCTCGTTTTATAACAGCCTGGAAGTTCATAAGGAAAGATTAATTCATCACTTAACTGAAGTATATCTCAAAGTTTTTGATTAGAATCTACACTTCTGAGCCTTCTGGCAGTGCCAATATTGCTGAAACAGGGCATCAGATGCAACACCAGCAATTCTGGAATGCAAGGCCATAAACTGTAAATCAGTTTTGCCCTACTTAAAAATTGGTTTAACAATAAAGGAAGAACTTTAATGATTAATATTTAAGTAGTATAATTATTCCTTTAGAACTAAGTCCAGGAGGACTCTTCATGGGTACACAATGCAAAACTACAATGAAGAAAATGCGTTTTTGCTATACCAGGAGTCTTTAATTTATAGGACCCAGCTGAAAGGTACAACACAATTTGTGTGCGTACTGTGGAAAGAGATCCCACAGAAACTCTTTAGAAGGGGAAATGCTCTCCCATGATGAGGATGACGCCAGTGGATCCCTGGACAAATTGAACAACAAAGCCTAGATACTGCTAAAGCAGAGAACTGTGAACAATATCCACTATGCTTGCTAAAAATCATCACCAGGCAGCTATGCTGGTGCCTTGGTTTTGAGAACCAGACAAGGGTTGTTTTCTTCATCATTACTTTTGAAGTGCAGATTTGGGCAAGCAAAGTCTCTCTTCCTCTCTTCCCCTCTCTCCTGCCTTTTGTCACTTCAGGATGGGTGAACACACAAATACTTAGATTTTGGGGAGGAATTATGTAATTATGAGCTAAATATTCTCCCTAACCATTTAGTGAATTAGTGATGTTCAGATGCAAAATTTATTCTGCCCTGGAGGATGGTTAGACAGAAGGTAAGTTCTGCACCTGCACTACAACTACGGAACAAAAGGGGACTATAATTGCAGCTGCCAATTTTTGCCAACCATACGGGACACCAGAAATGCAAAAACATTCCCCACCACTTAAATAGATCCAGGCACTACTGTAAATACAGACAATTCTCTGCCATAGCAGAGTAAACTTCTGTATATTCAAGGAAACAGAAGAGAATTATGTCATCCATTTTGACTCAGAATGCTGTTTGCCAGATAAAGCAATTTACAGAGTTACAGCCACCAACAAAGGATGAGAAAGTGATAGAGGGATAAAGGCTGAACTATGACTTTGTGATGCAAGGAAAGATTCAAAGTAACAGGAGCTTCTCTGATGCAACAGACAGGCTTTACAACATCACTTCCAGTGGGGAGATCACATCAATTGCCTGTGCCTACCATACTCTTAACCCATGCCATAACACATGGCAATTCATCTACACAGTCAGAGCATACGAAGGCTCCACTAAGCACACAAACGCTGAACAAGAAACAGACAAACAGAAGGATAACTGGCAGCCCCTCTTACTAACACGGACTTTGCAGTCCCACCATCATCATTAAGAAATGCTGCTAAAATACAAAAAAAATATATACTGATAATTAGCATCAGAATTAACACAAAAATTCATACTGAATAACATCTGAATACTGGAAAATAGTACTCACCAATAATAACAATTGCAACCTTGACTCATTACATTGTATTAAGTTTGAGAATAAGGAATATTTATACCTGAATGCAAATAAAGACATTTACTTCATCAACAGAGTAAGAAAGTAGTCAGGTAATGAAAAGAAGCTGGATTGTCATTCCGTATTTATTGTTACATTCTTATCCCTTGATCAATTTCCAAGGGCCACGTAGTAGCTAACACGGTAAACTGAAGCAAAACTAAATTATAAAACTAAATTGCAAGTAGCAATTGCTGTTTGCTCAGGCATCATCCATTATTTATACTGTTTCAAAATGAAAAATAACTGATTTTTTCCTGTATCTGTACACATGTACAAACTCGGGTATTTTACGTACACCCAATTATTCTTAGTGTTTAGTGACTTCAGGCCAGAAAGCACATGCATACATACAACTAGACAAAGACCTACAGATTACAGAGAACATTACAGAGAACATATGGATAAAATACAGAGAATGAGTGCACATATGCAGGCATTTGCATGCAGCAAAAGTAGAGCGATATTTACTACCTAACGCAGATGGAGAAGTTCACTTTGGAGATCTCTGCAGACTTGTGAAGTCTAGATGATGCGTTTGGAATTCATCCTCTCCTCTCCACTGCTGAGGTAACTCAGGGAAATGCATGTTGGCAGTTCCTTTAATGAGTCAAACTAAGACATTTTACCCAATATCCTTCAGTTGCATTAAACACAAACATATAAAACAGGTAGCACAAATACTAAAGTCTAGAATTTTTTTACTCACATATACAATACACAAAGTCTGAATCATTTTGCAATTAAATCTTAAATAAAATAATTTTTACACAAAGTTGGATTGTTCATGAGACAAATTAGTTCTTAGCAACTGAGTAACGGCAAGTAGATCAAGGCGTCTCTAGACCTTTGGTTTCCCATCAAATCAATTAAAATCCTGTCTCCTGGGGCATTGTGAGACCCTGCTCAGAGCAGCTCTGTCAAATGCAGAGTTTAAGTTTTCTGTCCAAAAGAACCACCTTATTCCATAACTTGGAACGAGCACCTGCCTCAACACTGAAGTGCAAGGTTTTCTGACTCCTCGTCCATTAATTTATTTATAAAGGTTTACATCACACCTCTTTGAAATACTAAAATAAACTAATCTCTTTCCATCTAAATTTTAATTCACTGCACAGTTTACTTCAGCATTGCATTTATCACCACAAATTATTTGAAAGTAGAGGCAATAAAGAAACTCTATTGAACAAGTGAATGCAGGAAAATGAATACAAAAATATTTATGTTCAAACTTCTATTTATTTTTCTCCAAATTGCTTAAAAAAATGTTTGGTTGGTAGAAGTGATGTGCAGATATTGTAAGAGAAATATTAGGTGACAGTAGAGAAAGGAGCAGATCCTTGTGAACCAACTCCATTTTACCAGGCACTAAACTCACCTCAGCTCGATGCAACTGCTAGATCTCCTATATGAATGTTAGACATGAAATAGCAAAAAAGGCTGGCTAGCCAAATTTACCTTATCTTCTTTTTATTATTACTCCCCTTCTACATATTCGATATGTCCCTTAATGCTCTTTCCTTTCAGAAGGAAATCTACATCTCTCAAAATAATATTTACAATCTCTGCTGCAATCTCCTCCATGGTAATTCAGTCTGGATGTTTGTTACTTTTTGTGGGGAATAGTTCAGCCCGAGCTCTCCATTTAGAACAAAACAATTCTGTTTTCCTGATATTCTTCATATTCAAATTATTCCAAAATGTAGTACAGAAAATGAGTTAGATAAGGGCATAGGGAAATGTGTGATCCATACGTAGGTGCCACGATGGGCTTACCAGTAACGGATATAGCCTTGAACATTAAAACAACTTTAATGAGGTGATATTGACCTACATGGCAGTTATCTTCACTACAGAGAAAGAGAGTTGAGTTCCATTTCAGCAGCCTCCACTGACAAATGCTTTAATATCCATTTCTGATTTCCGCTTAAAATACCTTCAGATTGCTACTTAGATACAAGGGAATTTCAGAAGCAATCTCCATCTTACTTTCCTATTGTCTTATCATCTTTTACACATTCTCTTTCAATTAATTAAAAAGAAGTCCAACCCTCTTTCTCTTCCTCCCTATTCAAAGAGGGATATAACACACCCTATCTTTTGCTGCCTCCTCTCTAAATTAGTAACAATATTTTTGTGCAGCCTTTCATAAAGATCCCAGACAACAATAACAGCATCCAGTGCAGCGGGTCTGTTGGCTTGTTTCAGGTTATTGCTAACACAGAACCAGAAAGAATTCTTTCTGTTCTCCATCTCTATGTTAGAGGAAGAAGTGCAACCTGTGGGTACTCAAGGCCACGTCTGAACACCAGGAGCAAGGCAGCTGCGGCAGCACAGCCCACAGCCCCTGCCCTCGCAGCTTCCAAGGCACTGCAGCCCATGGCAGGTGGCTTAACAGGAGGTCAGCCTCCCTGTGCACACTGTAAGCACATCACACTGCTGCAGCAACGCTGCATATAGGAAATGGTAACTTCCACGATCAAGATGAGCTATCAATAATCATCTATTTTTATGTGCAGCATGTCATAAATCCTCCTAATTAGTAAACTAGATGTCATCTTTTTAGCAACCAGTCCCCAGCCTACTTCCTTATTTATTTTCTTGAATTCAATTATATTTGCCACCTGCTGGCCCAATCACCTAAATGACAGATTCTGGATGTAAGGTAGGAGTTAGGCCATAAACAATAATTTCATTATAGTTCGATTTAAAATATTTGCCTGCACCTATTTTCTCTGCTTTATGAAGAATGTCTGTGCTACTTCCTCCTCTGGGGCTCTGATGGCTGTGGGACACTGCATTCCCTGCAGGAGACCCAACAGCAACACCAGCAAGGATGCTGCACAGCTCTGTAGCCTCCACCTCCGAGCCCACAAGGAATCCAACCGAGATTTATCTGGACATGGGGGACCACCAGAGGCTGAATGAAACATGGTGAAGTGATTTCCAAACCTGGACAGAAAAACAAAAGCTGATGGGGTCAAAAAGTACAGTTGGTTGCTAAAAAGGACCTAGGTAAAATAAAGGTGAGGAAATATTTATTTAGAAGATAAAATAATAGAAATTCTTTTGACATGAAAAGAAATGGAGGAGGTTGTAATCCTCCTACTGTTATTTAGCTGTCGTGGAGCTCTGAAAATTCATCTACTCCACAAACCCAATGATTTACATTTCTGAACACTTCCCAAACAAAATCCAGCCTGTAAGGTGCACAGCTTGCAGGCAAACAGTTTAACTTGAAGCCTGAATTCAAATGCTTTGTTCAGTGTAACGGACTGCTCTCAAATTTGGTAAAAGTAAATGAGCACAGAAGCTATTCATTGCCTTTAAGGATTAAATGATGAAGAGACTAGATTGCTATCAAACTGTGAAAGCATACAGTCCTATCGTATGTGAGCAGAAGGAAAGATCAAAGACTGAAATCTGTTTTTGTCTGTTTTGTTCTTGACCAGAAACTCAACATCCCAAACAGCAAGGCCCTATAGTTGAGGCCTTCAAAGACAGCCACGGTTCCCTCCATCACCTTTTGAAATATGATTTACAAACCTACCTCCAAGAACTTGCTATATCCAGTCCATGCTGAAACCCTTACACCTGCCTCAAAAAACTACCAAAAACGTGGGAAAGCTGCCCTTCTGAAACCGAGTTAACAAAACTCTACACTGTGATAGGGGACAATAAAAGCACTGACCCAGATAGGTGAGCATTTCCCTCACCTCCCACTACTACAGTACATACGTAAATCCACGCTGTTTCCTTTATACTTCCAGAAACTTTCTCAGTTATATTTTCTTATAGCTAGTTAAAAACACGTATAAGTACAATGTATAACCAGTTGTTCTCTAGCAACTCTTCTGTGGTTCTGCATCTTCCACTTGCCCAGTCCTTTCCCAGATTTAAAAAAATTAATGTTTTTCCCAGTTTGAAAAATTAATGTTAACCCAATATTGGATAAAATTACAATTTCACCATCATTATTTTGCAATAGATAGTAATTCGGGTGAGTGTGCAAAGCTGCATTGTACATAAATGAAAACATTAACCAAACCAGAGGCATACAGTCAGTTAATGCCCTAATAGAGCAGCCTTGGAGTGAGAAACTGCACAGCATTTTTATGTAGCATTTGGGAAAACTGTGCAGCATGGGAGTTTTGAACATTAATACTGCAGCTGTACTAAATCTACTGTGTCAGCCTCTGTCTGCAAGCAAACTAGATTTAAGGAAGTACATTTTCACTGCGGCATTGGAGGCTGAAAAATGGTAAACTTGGTTAAATTCAACAGAAACTTACTTCAAAAGAATAGACATGAATTATGCGTACCTGTTAAACAGTCACAGACAAACAGTTCTGTAAATAGACGATTATGTGACTTGTATAAAGTTTCAAAATATGAATGAAAGAGTAAAGCATTTTACAATTATATTTTAACATCGTGGCAATTATAGAGTGATAGAGAACAATTACAGTGTCAGGATATAAACAATGAAATATATACACCATTTCTATTGACCACAGTTTCACTGGTTCATGTCCTTTAGCTGCTATCACATCTTTCTCTGAATGTACCATAAAAAGTTAGATGGATATTCGAGTGACCCTGGGCAGGATCTGCAGGTATTATTTTGTTGCAGCGCTTCATATTTTCTTTTACATTAGGAAGAAAAAGGATGTTCTGTTGCACACCGAAATATACACAAGAAAAATGCTGCTATCACTGTGATGCATTTAAGAAATTTCAACAAATATGCCAACTCTTCTGCAAGCCTTGAACTAGTTTTTCCATCAGCACTGAACATAGCGTTAGCCTCACTGAAGACTGTGCAGGAGACATTCTGCAGGCTCTTTCTGACAAGAGGCACAGAGCAATACCCTCTGTACAGAGATGTGAAGTTGTGCAAGATGGGATGCCTGACCGGGAAGTTTGGAGAAGTCTGTATGTGCCCTAATCCACACACACTGGCAAAAGCTTTGGGCATCTATTATTTCACAGCTGGAGTTCTAACAGAGCTGTAGCATGCTGAATTTATAGGTTCATTTACCTATATCCATCCACCTTTCCTGATGCTGCTGTTCTCTGTAGCTTTCTTTCCCCTCTCACTGGGCTGAAAAGAATCTTTTGTTGGTCTGAATATACCCAACCATATGTTCCTTGTCCCTGCTCACACAGTTGACATCTCCATTTGGTCTTCTCTTCTACAAAGCTACTGTCAAAAATATAACCATGATAATTTAAAAACAAACAAATACAAACACCCAAGCAGCATGGTGTGATGTACTCAGCATCAAAAGGAGAAACAGAGTAGTAGACCAAACTTTTCGAGTTTGAATGCCTGAAGTTACACATCCATATCTTTATTTACACATATTAGGAAATCTTTTCTGCAGACAGGCACAGGTCTCCAAGTTACAAGGGCTTTCTGTATCACTCAAAAAGGAGCCTTTTTACATATTTACTTATCTCAGTATTTCTTACCTAACTTCAGGCAATCAAGTCCTACAATTTTCACTTACACCTTGGTGCTTCAGTTGCCGTATCAACAAAAATAAGTCTGTTAGGTTGCTAGAGCCCAAATGGCCTTCAGCATTTTGTTTGTACTTTTGATCTATGAGCACACAGCTGGCCGAAACTGATGGGCAAGACAGTCATTTTCTAGTGAAAACAGGGGAGACAACATCACACTTGGAGTCAAGCAAGCTTACGTGCTTAATCATTGTAACATCTTCCGAAATAAGTTATATAAGAGCCCAAGATGGGTAACAGTATTCCTGCACCAGTGTTTCACCTTGTAAGCAGTTCTTGGGTAAGCAGCAAGTTCTCTTGTAAGCAGTCTTGCATTAATTCTTTCTATTAAAGGTGAAAAGTATTGGGTAAGCTAGAACAGAAGGATATTTCCTTAAATTAAGACAATGCTTATCATAAATGGATTTTTATTTGACAGTTTTGAGTGGTATGGGAGTGCTATGATTTAGTTCAGACACTTAAATTCATCTGAAAACTCAGACCGTAAGATTTAATGAGTTAAATAGTCTCACCCTAGTCTCAAATTGTATAAATCACAAAATCACCACTCCAAGGAACTGAGTTGGAGGTCTTTGCAAAAAGATGCTAGTGTTGTTTCTTGACATAAGTGCAAACATATTGCATTTTTTCTACCTACTCAAAACTGGTTTAAAGTATGCCACTGGAAGAAAAGCGTACATTACAGCAAGATAACAAATGTGACTTGCTTAACAAACAACAGTGTTATCTCCTTTGACCAGATACCAGGGAGATGGCAGTATCTCTTAACCATATGTTGCAGACAAAGCCCCTAGCAGGTTGAAAGTCAAAGATCGTGTGCTACCACATATTCAATTATACTATAACTAAACCACTACAAAATAACCATGTAGCCAACAATGATACAAATATGAAAGGCACAAGGGAAAAATTCTTCTGCGGAAATTAAGTGTCACATTTGGAAACTTGGAGTAGTCAGCTGTAAGGATCCAAAGGTCATCTACACATTTTCTCCTCCCCTGTGCATCTGATTTCTGTCCTTCCTTTGACTTTACTGAAAATTTGCTGTTTGTGCTTGCTTTCCAAAACAAAAATAATTTTCAAGTTAGAAGTACTCTGATGTTATTCCAGAAACCTTTGCCTTCTGAATTAACATCTGCCTCACATTTTTTTTACAACCAAAACATTTGCACAGTTAAATGTAGGGAATTGTGATGAACAACTGCATAACCCATGCCAGTTTCATCTGCAGCATTCAGTTCAGAAACGTGCTGCCTCTTCACCAAGCTGTTGAAGTCTATACCCGATTTTGTAGTAACTAGGGGCACATGATAACTGTAAGTTCAGCAACAAGTAATCCTGCGTTTTGCATAATTCAGTTACTAATTTTTCACTTTCCATGAGCTGCAGCATTACCATAGCATACTATGCTACCGGCCACATGAACGCCTGGAAGCGTGCTCATTGCTGTTACAGTCAACCACTGATTTAAACAAGGGCAAGGATGAGAAAACTACAGGCAGGAGTTTCTATGTGATGCGTATCATAAGAAATTATGTAATGAACAACCATAATTGTGTGCATTATATAAACATCAATATCTCCTCTTGAGCTAAACTACTTTTATCAATGAAATCAGAACAGAGTGAGCTATGTGTGGGCATTAGCATAAGGATTTCCTAATGGCAAAGCAAGTATTTTTATTTTTATTTAAAATTGAGGTAAAGAGGGCCTTCCTTGACCCAACACCCTCATGCAAATAACTTCATGGACAAGGAGTTCCTTGACTCTAATGTGACTACTCACTTATGTATACTAATCACATACTCTCAAAGGATTAAGTCCTAAAAATTACCAGAGATAGATCAGACTGCTGAAAGCACAGACAAGTTTCTCCAGAAGCTACTGCTACACATCTGAAAATGTTTTACTCGCTCTTTGCATATTCCATTTTACCTGTTATTCTGACAAAATCAAGGAAAATTGAGCAGAGCATCTGAATGTAGTCAGAGCGTTCTGGACTAAAGAACAAAACAGTGCTCACCAGCTATCAGATGAGAACCTTCAGAAACGCTTCTCAGGATAAATTAAAAATTTTAAGAGAAGCAAATATGAGAGCAATAGCATCATGCAAAATATCATGAATAACTTTGAAGTTTTTTCCCTACTTGTTTCTTTTTCTTCTTCTAACATATTTGAGCATGAAGTCCAAACTTACAACACTTAAAAAGGGAAGGGAAGAAAAAAGACAAAGAAAAAAATAAAACAAAAAAAAAAAACACACTAGTGTCCTAGGGTTCTTTTGTGGAAAGCTACAATATGCAAGAAATTACGCACTGGATATTGATGACAAGGATTTGCTTAGGACATGTCAATGATTTACCAAAATTTAACTCCCAATGACTTTTCTATGAGCCAAAAATCTACATACTGTTTCTGAGGTTCCCCTTCAGTCTAGTTATTCTATTTTATGCAAGAAACTTAAAAAAAAAAAAAAAAAAAAAAAAACAACAACAACAAAAAAAAACCTAAACCATCAGTTAATTAATAATGGCACTTTTTCCTTTATGAGAGAACTTGACTGGCACAAAACAAGTATAAAAGTAACTAATGTGCAATTTCATTTTACAGCTCTATACAATCATGTTTTAATTCAATAATAGTTAGCCATTTTACCTTTTTTTTTCCCAAAAAATATCCTTTTATGTTTGTAAAATGTCATACACATAATCTAGTTAATCTTATTATTTGATGAACATGGCTTTATTTGTGGGTAACACTTCCTAATAAGCTAACACAACTGTTAATATAAATTCTTTTTTGTTCAAAAAGCAGTAAAAACACCTTTTGTATTGTTAGAAACAGAGATTTTGTATATTGTCACCAAACTAAAAACAGCAAGCAAATATTAACTTTGTGAAGTGCAAAACAAGCTTTATTGACCAGCGAGGTAAATATTGACTGAACTGAAGCAAATATTTAGGTGCTGACGTTAATGGGACAAATCCCATTCAACACGACAAATAAGATTTTGCCTACTATATTCTGTATTTGTATTTATTCCGAAAGTTCTGAAAAAGAAATATCTGGAAATCTTTCTACAATGACAACACTTCTTAAAAACATAACTGTTTTACCTTAGCAACAGATATGCATTCAGAGGGCCAGAATATTTTAGCATTGTACAAGATGGGGGTTTAATGAATTGTTTTCAAACAGACAGAATGTGTTAACTCACTCACTAAAGTCTGAGCGGGTAACAGCTTCCAAGACCTCTGTTTAACTGATCTCTAAAAAGGTAAACAGAAAGTTAGTCAATTTTCAGCCACTCTTAAACCAACATTTTTCTTACGTACATAGTGGTAACTAATACCAGAATAGAATTTCTCATATCATTTCAGTTATACTTGGTTACATATAAAAATTTATGGCAGACAGTCTTAATAATTCAAAAGAAAAGCAGACTTTTTTCCCCTGTGAGTTAAGGACTGCCACCCTATGGGAACATACACAGAGCAGTTACATAAGGACCTACAGGAAGCAATACGTCATCCTGAGGTACGAACAGCCTCAAAAACACAGCGTTCGCTCCCGTCAACGTGTCACAGACCCCCTCCAAAGCCTTTCCCACCATAAACCAACACAGATTAACCTAGATTAATAATCCAATATAACTTTTAAATATTTCTATCATATGACACGTTAGAACATTCACTTGTCTTTTGAACCTTAAATATGCTAATTTCTACCAAGGAATATGAAGAATAATTAAGGATATAACTGTAAGCAGATATTATAGATCAAAAACAAATTAAACAAATCCCTTCCTAGTAAACCCACACAGAGCAGGGTTTTACTTACATGAGAAGTCATTATTCAATAGAACTATTCACACAAGGGTTCACACATTCAGATTACCACATTAGACAGATTGGAAAAAATAATAATTTTGAGAAACTTCAAAGATTCTATTGAAAACTCTGGCACCTTTAAACACACCCATTAGAAAATACCGATGCCTTACACACAGGATGATCATTATAGTTTGTCTTCTGACCTAAATACCTTTGTAAGCAGCTCTCAAAGCAGCAATTAACGTTCACCTTCTAAATTCCTTAACAGCTGAATATTTTTTGAGTAATTGTATTTAACAGACCCTTCAATGTCACCACAAGAAAAGACCAGTCCAGATGACAGCTTCTCCACTTCAGTCTAATGACCATGGGAATCGCTCTTTCTTGCGGATAAAGACAGAGGCTGAGCACCCTCCTGTGCAGTGAGCAAAAATTACAACTGCCCTTTGTGGTTCTACTGTCTAGGTTTCATTCAAGGCTCTATCTATACACAAAACCCAAGACTCTGGGATCTGATTCACCAGTCCTAAAGCAATTATATGACACCATTTCAGTGGAATTACTCTCAGTACAGAATGATTTAACAGAATTCAGCATGTTGCTGTACACAGAGGGCTAGTCAGATTTCTGGAAACCTCAGGGAAGAAGATGATGTCACTGCTTTATAAAAATGTCTGGTTAAAATTCCTCACAAGTCTGTTGGAAAAAGCCTACATAATCAAACTTCAACAGCGAAATTCAGATTCCTCTGCAATCACTCAAGTGATGGGTTTTCAAAACTGGTCTCTATTCTGAAGTGCTTTACATACAGGAGCGCAGGAACTGTTTTCCCGTGCTCAAAATTCAAATTGTTGTATAATTGCAGCAGCTAGTTTTTACAGGGATTGAGCACCTGAAGCTCAGGAAGGATTCAAATTGTAAAGGTCATTTGAGCCTTCTGCTAAGATTTTCAAATCCTCCAAACAGTGTAAACTAAACCCCCTTAATTTTACGCATCTTCCATACTCATGTAACATTTTGTGAATAATGAAGTCAACCAATAAAAGCCTTTGAATATTCAGGACATTCTGCTATTTTACATACTCTAGCAAGGAAACAAATTTTTACCATATCATTAACTACAATTTCTTTCCATGCATCTGAGATCAGTTCCTACTAATTTCACCAAAAATGTATGCTGTACACTGAACTTTAAAGGACTGTAATTCCTTCCTCACCTTTTTGAAAAAGTTATATTAAAATATATTAAGTAGAAAAAGAAATGAAGATTAAGATTGTAATCCCCTAATCTGTTCTAAGAGGGAAGCTTTGCAGAGCTCCATCAGGAATTAGGATGCAAAATACTTTCTTCTAAATTTTTTATGCATAAAACTAGGTAACTTTTAGTACAGAGCAACTGTTTAAGTAGTATGCTGCCAGGGCAGCACCAGCAGAGTTCCACGAGGATCAGTGTTTGTTCCAATATTGTTTCATGAATTTATTAACAATGATGGGAAAAGTAGGTATAAACTGACGAAATCTGCTGATACCATCAACTAAGGAGGCACTACCTGTACCTAGGAGGATGGGAAAGTCTGGGGATACTTATATCTGTGTGCTTCCAGACTGTCTTCTTTCCCCACCTGAAAACATGCCTAGACAGCTATTTGTCTCCGTGTGTGAGATTTATGGGCATTCTAGGAGGCGAGTCAAAAATACGGATTGGTAGATTTATAATTAAGCATTACATAACCCAACACATGCAATACCCATGGGAAGAGGATTCAAAATTTATGTTAATAATCTATGAAGTCTATCTTGTTTTTAAGGAGTGACTAAATCCAGATGTCATTAATAGCATCATGAAAAGATACCTGTTAAATAACAACATCACTGAAGAGCTACATACCTTCTAATGAGTTGTGAATTGGAGATAAATCAGCAAGTGACCTGCATGAGCAAACACTACTGATTAATCATTTGCCATTAATTATTTTCATATTTCAAGTGCGTGTAAGAAAGTTTGAGAAAAATTTCAATTTAAAACTACATTCGCAATTTAATGCATTTTATAATTACAAAAAAGGAACAGCTGAAGCAGGCTTTCTATATTTATACACTTTCAAAGCATGTACAGAAGGCATGCATAATTTCCAGCTATTAAATACTACTTAAAAATAAGATTTATAATTGTTCTTCCTGATATGAGAATTAAGTTAAGATAGACCACATTGTCTTTCATAACCCAAACACTATGAGAATGACCTAGTGAGCAAAGAGAGTGAACATAAGCATAACACAGGTAGGACATCATAAAAATATAACAGTACTGTTACAGGCTTATAGCGTAAGATGGAGATACAGCCATGTAATTTTCAGAGTGCTTCCAGCTGAGCATCTGAAATCTACATTGTTGCTGCTCCTGAGAAGTACTTAGATAATAATTCTGTACCAATTAAAAGGTCTCCTTAGTTCAGAGGGCCTACAGGAACAGGAGGCTTATTTAGCACTTCAGCATATTTGTCGTAACTAGCCCCAGTTTGGCTTTATTTTGATTCCAACGCATCATCTGCAGCCCAAGTGAAACGCAAAAGCTAATCCCTTCCCTCACAGGAGGGCAGACATTTCCAGTCCACAAATTCTGAATACAGATTCATTGGAAGGTCAGCAATAACATCACAAAGGCAGGTAAAAGCGCTGCAGGTGCCTCCTTCAAACCTACCTCCAGCAGAAAGAGCCGTGTCCAGCGTTTTCAGCTGCTTCAGTCCTCAAGTACAAAAGAGGTTTGCTGTGGGATGGCAGGAATTACTAGACAGCAGGCCACTTAGCTCCTCTAAATACTTAGTTTTCTGCTCGTGAGGTGTGATGGCTGAGTGCCTGCCCCTCCCTCTCCCAGGGTTACTGACCCCACAGCCCACAAGTTGCCCTGTTTTCGTTCTGATTTTCAAAACCGCTCAGGTACCGGGCACCAGCTTCAACGCGAGCTGCGAACTAAACGCTTGCAAAAGTATGAGCCAAGGGAAACAGATGCCATTTCTGGCCGCAAACTAATTTATTCAGGAGCACATTTTCAAAGAAATAAAAAAAAAAAACGTATCTATTTAATTCCTACGAGCTACGGCGGCACTAACAAGGGAGGCATTTTCCTCAGGTCTCCTGGGAGGCGCAGCCCATTGCCCCCAGCACGGTTCCCTGTGGTGAGCACCGGACCTCGGCGCCCACACGGCCGCCCCTTCATCTCCTTCCCTTTTATTGCCCCCCCGACCCATTTCAATAAAAAAAAAAAAACACCGGGAACCGCAGCCCTGCCGCTGTGGGGGGCTTCCCCCCCACCAGCCCCCTGATGGAACGAAGGCCTGGAGGAGCCGCGGCCGCCCGTTGCCACAGCAACTCCGAGCCTTCCTCCTCCTCCTCCTCCTCGTCCCCTCACGGCTCCTCCTCTTCCTCCCCCCGCCGCGCCCTCTCCCGCCCACTCGGCCTCGGCGATGGAGGCGGCGGGCGGCCGCGGCCTGGGCAGCAGAAGCAGCGGTGGCGGCGGCGGGCGGGAGGCGCCGGCCGCCCCCTGAGGCACCGCCCGCCCCATGAGGAGCCGCCGCCCCCTGAGGTACCGCCGCGGGGCCGCTGCCTGGGCAGGGGAAGGGCGGGGAGAGGGGGCCCCGGACAGCGGCTAGGAGCGGGGAGGCGCCTCCGGGCTCGTTCCCCTCCCGTGCCGGGGCTTCTGTGGAGGGCGGTGGGGAGCGGGGGAGCGGCGTGGGGCTGCCCCGGCCCCGTCCCATCCTCCCGGGACCGAGCCGCGGCCTCCAGCCGCGCCCCGAGCGAGCGGGGGCAGCGCCCGGCGTGAGGGGGCTGTAAAGGCGCTGTCAGAGCTACGGGGGGGGGGGTGTGCGTGTGGAAACACCGAAACACAGCCCCACCGCTTCCCCTCCGAAATACAGCCCCGTAACTGAGTTCCTGCAAGTTTGTCAGGCAGCAGCCTGTGCGCCTCGGACAATGGGCTCCCTCGCTTTTTTATTTTAATCAGTGCTCTGTCAGGTTTTGCAGAAGCAGGCCCTGCTTTTACTAACCGAGGATCGCTAATTAACGTTGTTTTCCCTTTAAAAGCAGCATTCGTGGCCCAAGCCCAGAGACGTGCTGTTTGTAAAGTTAATACTATTTCCAGTGTATTGGCTTTACTCCTGCATTAAATTACAGAACATGAATTCTGGCTGCGCTGAAGCATGATGTAATCTTTGGCCAACAAAAATATAGTAGCAGCAGCATTTCTAAATGGTAGTAAGAAGTTCTATTGTATAAATTTATGCAACTTACTCATCTCCTATAACCTCAATTTTAGAGGCTAAAGACTCTCAGGTTTGTGCAAATACATTAAGAATTTCTTGCTGTGCAAAATTACCTTTTCATCTTACAAAATAGCACAGCAATGTTGCTTTAACCATTTGATATCCCCAGTGAAACTAACTGTACGTGTATGCTACGCTGTGGAAAAATTAATTTCAAAGAAGAATCTGGAGGAGCTTGAATTAATGAAAAAGGACTATAACATAATTCTTAATATTTTGATGACGTTACTTAATAGTGATGACTACTGCAAAATCCAGCATCAGAGCATTCTCCAAAGTTATTACTATGATACTGCACTCCAGAGAAGTAGATGTATGCAAAGACAGACACAGAAGTGAAATACTGTCCAAGAAGACAGTAGAAGGATGCCAAAGGAAAAAAAAAATCCTCATTTGGGTGGTCTCACCCAGCTCGCTGGCTGCACTTTTTTTTTGACCCGAACCAGATGGTCCAGGCTCTTTCAAATGCTTCTTACAATATGGACTAAACCGGGTTCTGCTTGCTTACCCAGACAGGGTAATCTCTTGTTAATCTTATAATGGCCCTCAATTTTTAATATGCACTGTCTTTTGACTAGACTTGTCTGAACAAACACCATTTTGTGCATGCATGTAAATGTACTCTTTGCTTCCTTCCCATCACTGTTTGTTCCTTTTTTGTTGGCCTACTACTGTTACTGACTATTTTTGTGAAATTATGCAGCACTTCTGAGCTCTCTTCTGCACCAGCAGAATTGGTCTCCAATTCAACAGCTTTCGCTGGTCTCATTTGCACTGAAACAACCTCAGATTTTGCCAAGGCAGCCAGGTTCACTGCAGGCTAGAAAATCTGCATCTGAATGAGAGGAAGTCATTTAATATGGCACACAGAAAGTTGCCCCTTGATGATAGGATGCAAACCCAGCATGCCAGCTTCAAGAACAAAGAGAGCCAGGATCTGTTAAGAGAACCTTTACTTTGCTTCATGCAGGCAATCACTCAATGCAATTTACTGTCTCTTTGTGCTGTGTTTTTTTCCCTGCATAGTTGTACTCTTCCTTCAATGACAACTTTTTATTTCCCATTCCAGGAGACAAAGTAGTAGGAATCTGGACCAGAAAAAAATCCCACCATGCAAGCAAACTGCAGTCATCTCCACAACATCCAAGGGAGTGGTGATGACCCTTCACCTTCTCAAAGCACCCATGCAGCGAGGTCATCAGGAGAGAGCTCGTGCCATCATAGCGGAGATGTTCGCATTCAGCTAAGCACTGCTGCAGGAGAAGGCAGAGAAAATGCGAGTTCTCGGCCTTTGAGGCCAGGTTCCCAAAGTCGCTCACATGGACATGCCCACAATGAAGCAGGGGGGCTTGATGACTCCGCTCCAGACTCAGAGGAACACAGTGGCAGCTCCCTCTCAGAGCTCAGATACCTCCTCCAGTGGCTGCACAAAAGTCTGCCGTATATCTTGATTCTGTGTGTCAAATTGATCATGCAGCATATAATTGGTAGAGTATAACAAAACACGGTCTGAGGGAAGAGACCCTCCCCCCAAACAAAGATAAGCTGATAACCATGCCTGAGATATAACTTGATTTATTTTTAGCTTTATTTTTATTTGCTTTGTTCATCAGAAATAGAGATGTACTAAACTACATTTCAATAGCTTCTGTTTCCTTTGCTGGCACACACAAAAAATGCTTAATTATTCTGGCTTGATAGTCTGAGCTATTAATTGAAATCACAAAGAAATACTAGACACGGCTTTTTTTTTTTTTAAACCCAATTCAGTATGTTTTTTTTGTTTTTTTTTTTTTTAATTTCTTGTGTATAACTGACCCTTTTTTTCTAATAGGCATTTCTCTTGGAATTGGGCTGCTAACAACTTATATGTATGCAAACAAAAGCATAGTAAATCAGGTTTTTCTAAGAGTAAGTATCACCCTACGCAACAGAATTCTGTAAGTTAACCAAGACCTTTATACATCGATTCTTGAAAGAAATGTGAATGGAGATAGCATTATTTGGTAAATAAAACTAAGTGTAATACGTTTCAAGACAGAAGCAGTCTTGTAAACTGTAGTGCTTTTATACAGTATAGAGCTTCTCAGATTAAAGTTTGCAAAATTCAGATTTTTCCTCCCTTTCACTATTGAATTCACTTAAGTGATACAGTTTTTTTGCAGTTTATGGAAGAACTTAACCGTGTTTGGAATCAAATAGTGGTTGAGAGTTTAAACTTCCAGCAGTCTCAAAGGAAAACTTGTTCCTTCAGAGTGGGATGGTTTTTGGTGTGTTTTTAGGAAAGACCTTGATACACATAGAAATTATGTTGAAAACACTAGAATCGCTGCTTTACTTTTCTAATGAGTTCTACAGTTTTATCTGACCTAAAATCAGTATGAATTAGTATGGAATCCTCTAGCAATAACTCTGTTTAAGTATGATAGACTTAGTGCTTTGGAGACACAGTTAAGACATTCTTACCAAGATAAGGGCTGTAATTTGTCTTAACGATTATCTTACAGGAACGGTGCTCCAAGGTGCAATGTGCTTGGTTACTAGTATACTTAACTGGATCATCTCTCCTCTTGTATTACACCTTTCATTCTCAGTCACTGTATTACAGGTAAGTACAGGAACATCTCCCATCAGATCATAAATTAATAAAATACTAACTGGAAACACTTTATCTGGGCAAGAGCTGTTTTTCTTTAACTGTAGCATTGATTTCTTTCATTACAATTTCCATTCCTCCTCCTCTGCTAAACTGAACAAGTGCTGTCCTTAAAAACATGATGTTAGAATTTGTAAAATTGGACCATGAACTCAACTTAAAGGCTGTACTATGCCATGGAGGAAGTGGCAGGGTTTGATTCCCAGCTTTGATCCTACCACCTTGCCTTCAACATACTGAATACGTAGCATTCTGGCACTCTGGGGGGCTTATATCTGCCATTTATTTTTTACCGTTATTATTCTGTAGCTACAGCCCTAGTTGTAAATCAGTCAAAGGCTGTATTGCAAAAATGGAAAAGAAAGCCCATCTCTAGGGACAAGGTTTGCCGTGAAAGAAGGCTCAGAAATGGAGAGATTGCCAGAGATCATAAAGGATCAATTTATAATAAAGAGTTCATTTTCTTAGCAAGTATTTTTCTCCTCTATGTAAACTGTTTGTTTATTTATTTAAGCATGTTGTGATATAATCTCTGGTTATGCTTTCCTCTAAACAGCGTGCTCCAGTAACTTCTGATACTTTATTTTTTTTTGTAGCTTAATCTTTTTAAACCCTACTGTGGATTTTAAGAACTTCTGGGAGGTGCTTTGGATTGTGGGAGTCACAGACTTCATTCTGAAATTCCTCTTCATGGGCTTCAAGTGCTTTATTCTCTTGGTGCCTTCTTTTATGATGTCCTTTAAATCCAAGGTAAGAAAATGATCTATATCCTTATGAGCATCCTTTTATGGTAAAATTAGCTAGTTATTAAATTTTACCTAAGGGAAAGTCTTTTAAATTAAAGGTCTGTATATAATCTATCACTACACTGGGCAAGAAAACCCTGTGAATTTTATGTTCTTCCCTTCTTGGTGGTAAGGAAGGTTTACAGTCTGATCTGAAACAATGGCTTGTATTATTTCATGGAATAAGTGGGCTTATTTCTACTGTAAGTGGTAGGATGAAGAAACCTTTTATTTGCAGCAATGTAAGAACGTGTATACAGGCTGCTAGCACGGACCAGCTGATGTACAGTAAATCTTGTACTTGCTTGTCAGTAACTGACGTGGGGAGATTTTAATACCTGTGCGTGTAAATGACTATTTTTTCTCTTAAAAAAATAGTTCTCCTTTTGTTAATTAGTAAAATTGTCAGACCAATGAATTTGATTGATAGCTTTCTTTCCTCAAACCAATGAAATTTAATGGTTTTTATAGAAGTCTGCATTGGTTGGTGGGTATGTATCTTTATCTGCTTCCCAAGGTAAGACATGCAAAAAATAATCTGTGTTGAAATAGAACATACTAGTACTAGTTTAAAAATATATTTATATATATAGTTAGCATGTGATAGCATTTGAGTGTTTTTGTAGGTTTTATCTACTAAAATGTACCAGAACAGCATTTCTCAGGTACATATGATTTGGAGCAATAGTAGCTTATAATCAAGATCTCTGTATCTACAACTACTGATACAACAGCCAAAAATTGGAAATTCCATTGCACCAACGGTGACCTAAATAGCTAAATTAAAGAAAGAATCTGGTCAATAGTGAGAAATCATGCCATTTTCCTGTCAAATTAGTCAGAGTACTTTATCCCGTTATTAGAGCTAATATCTATGATTAGTCAAATACACACGCACACTTAATTGTTAGAAGCATATAAATGTGTGTGAACACAGTGCTCTGTGAAGGCTACTTGTCTGTTGCAGTTACTATTCAGTAACATTTAGGGCATTATTGAACTCCGTTTACCTGCTAAGTCCAGGTACTCTGTTTCTTTCTCCTCCTGTCCCCACCTTTTTCTTATTACCCTGTTCTACATAGGGGTTATTTATCACAAGAGAAGCCTTTTTACACAGGCATGAAATACATTAGAAATGGGTTTCCTCTAATCATTATGTTTGTTAATAAAGAGAGAGGCCTGATTGTTTTTTAATCCTAAATGGTGAACACAACTTGTAATGACAAGCTGATCTGTGTCTTAGCTTGTCTTAGCAAGTTTGATAGCATTGTAGTAGGTAGGTATCCTACAAAGCCACCCTTTTTTAGCCTATTAATTTTTCTCCAGTACAGCAATCAATTGTGGTATTGTTGTTTGTACAGTTGTGGTGAGATTTATCATCTGGTCTTCGTTCTTCTACTGTTGTCCTTCATATATACTTGCTTCAAGATCCAATGAGGGGAAGTTACTCTAAAGAATGCTAGTACATCTTTTCTATATATTTTAAAAAGCATTTGTATTTTAAATCTTGAGAGATTCTTTTACATGTCTTGCTTAGGGCTACTGGTACATGCTGTTAGAAGAACTCTGCCAGTATTACCGTATGTTTGTCCCCATACCAGTTTGGTTCCGTTTTCTTATTGGCTATGGGGAGCCTGACAGTGTGCTAGGCTGGACCCCTGGGATATTGCTGGGCCTCGTCTACCTCATCCTAAAGGTACGTAACCCTTACAGTCTTAAACTATTTTACGGTAATTGCCACTGGAGGGGTAGAGGCATATAAGCCAACACATTTCTGAACGTTTCTGTGTTTGAACTAACTTGCAAGTTGATGCTTCAGTTTAACCGATACAACCTTCCAAAACTGATAGCACCCTGAGCCAGTTTTCCTAAATCTTCTTGTCTATTTCTGCACCTGTTCTGGGAGACTGGGGTGGTATATCAAAGAACACAGTTACTATAGGACGCTTCTCAAATCAGACTTTGATCACACTGTCATCAGAAACTGAGAAAAAGACCGTGAGAAATAAAGATGAAATTTATGGCTAAAAAAAGTCAGCATTTTCCAAAGAAGGCAATGTCTGCTAGAATTTCCCTGTGATGCTAAACAAGTTAGAGAAGCGTTTGAAATGGCTGTCTACTTTGGTTACACTTGGGACAGATGAACTCTTTAGCAATCTCAGTATAAATTCTGCTTGAACATGAAAAATACTTTATCATACTATGGTGCCTTAATTACAAGTCTAAAGGCTACTGTGTATATAATAATAATGCCGGTATATAATGCTGGTATACTTGCAATTGAGTACTTTATAACCTTAACAATATTTTTCTTGTAAAGAACAGCCACCTATTGGTGAAAAAGAACTTTGGGATGAATTCTGAGTTTGGCTACACATGAAGCAACTAAAAATAGGGTTGGTCTGAACTACTGCTTTGCTTACGTTCTTGCCAACATCAGATTACAGTGACACTTACGCTACTGGGATTTGCACAGAAACTTGGAAGCTTTCTTTAATTCACAAAGAAAGACTTTCAACATAACTCAGGTTTTCCTTCCCGTTCCAGCTTTTGAGTTTTTTTGGACAATTGAGAAACTTCAAACAGGTTTTACGGATATTTTGTACACGACCAGTGAGTATTGAATGCTCTTTTGACAAAACAGTAGATCTGATTTAAATGAAAAGGCTTCTTTTTGAAATATCTCATTCATGTATTATTTTGTATAGTTCTAGAAATAGATAAATGCATTTTTAAAGGAATCCCTCTACACGCTCCCCCCATTTCACAGTCTGAGTTTCCTGACTATGTAATTATGGGCTAACTTGAACCAAAGAAAACTAAACCACCATTATCCTGCATGTATCTTCAGATAAAACTATATGAAATAACCTATCCTTGTTTTCCTATTTTTTAACTGGAATAAGTATTGGTTAGATATAGGTAAAACTTTATGCAGAAATGTAAGTGAAAAATGAAGCTTGCCAAAATAACTGACATGCAAGTAGTATCTGATAGAGTTTTAAAAGTTCCTCAGTCTTTCTCTATAGTAACAGGTATAGTTATTTAGTATCTGCTATTTACGCAGTAAAACATATAGAAGACTTTAGAGCACAGTATCATCACTATCTCTATCAAATTTAAGATGAAATTTCAAGTGTTTTGCTTGGAGGCATCTTAAAATAAAACTATTACAGATTTTTCCTACAACTATTATCAGGGGAATAAGCAATAGCCCCTAAAACAACTGTTGAAAAACCTAGCAAGGTTTTAGATTAGGAATTGGATATTTCTCCTGACATGTATCTCCTGACATATCCTTATTCCCAACTCTTTTCTGTCATTTTCTTTTTCCCCTTTGAAACTATTATCTGCTGAAAAAAATCTTGTTTTACAGCACTATGGGGTGATGGCTAGCAAGAGACAGTGTTCTGAATCAGATGATATTTGTCCTATCTGTCAAGCTGAATTTCAGAAGCCTATTCTGCTTATCTGTCAGGTAATACACATAATCAGAATTACTTTTTGCAAATGTTTTTTAAAAAATGGTTAACAACATAGATTAGCAAGTGTACGTCTTCTGATTATCTTTAGAAACAAGACAATGCAAATAATAGATCTTCTTACAAGTGGAAGAGCTTAGAAGCTCTAAGTTGTCATTCTTTTCATTACAGCACACATTTTGTGAAGAATGCATCTCTTTATGGTTTAATAGAGAAAAAACGTGTCCACTCTGCAGAACTGTTATTTCAGACCATGTTAACAAGTGGAAGGATGGAGCTACATCTATGCATCTACAGATTTTCTAAAGCATGTTAAAACTTGTTTTACGGTTCATTTGTACAAGCTAAGGTCTTCCAGCTTACTGCAGGTGAAAGTGTAGGTGACAAGGAACGAGTTTCCAAATTCTAGATTATCTAGGATTTGATGCTTCTATGAAATATCCCAGTATTTAAAACAGTGCAGGAAATGTTAATTTGCCTTCTTAAGTATAGAAAAATGTTTTCAGAATGAAAGGAGAAAAGCCATCATTGCTTCTCTCGTGATTCTGCCAGGAAACAATCAAATCCTTTAAAAAATGCTGCATTGCTGCTTGCAGCAGCTTCTTCATTCAATATTTTATTTAAAAGTTTTTAAATAGTGTTCCAGACCATGCTAAATTTTATTTATCCTTTTAACATTACTGAAACCAAAAACCTAGATTATGAGCAAATTTTACGTTCTGGATTACAGTGGGAGTTAAATCTATGTGTCACACTTGACATTAAAGATCCTTTAATGCTAGCTCAACAGATCAGAGAAATTAACTTCTTATTCATGCATCTAAAACAGCAACTATTTCTCATTGTACCTGGAGACAGGACACAAGAATAAGATGTTTCCCCTTTAGGTTCTTGCAGATTTCTAATTGATCTTAAGCTTAATACATAAATCAATCACTGATACTAGTTTTTTACTCGCCATTTTATGAAGTTGGTATTTTTAAAACAGATCTTTAATACTATATTTTCTTGTCACATCAGGAACCAGATTTTCATACAGGGGAGAATCTATTTTATATTATATATGCAATTTGTGGTATACATAAAAATCAGAGAATAAATGCATTTAAATCATTTTGTTTGGTGCACATTGAATAAAATAAGTTTCATTACTGTTTCAGTATTAATTTACATGTAAGTACATAATAACAGCTCATTGCTAGGCATACCTTGCTGGTTAAACTAATGTCTTACGAGAAACAAAAACACAAATGCTCCAATTTATTCATGACTAGTCTTTATGCTGATTATAGATCTAACTTACCTATCTTAATTCCTTTTTTTTTTTTTCCTGCTTGTCTTTTCTCACCTTGCTATTCAGAAAATACTAAAAAACAACAAAACAAACGTTTGTTATTCTTACAGGCAAAGCTGAATTAAGTTGTCATTAACTTGAGTTTGTCTTAACTGAATATCTTTAGGAAACTTCTAAATTAGGAAAAAGGAATTCACAAGTTAAACACTTACTTGATGAATGATGTAGCAACTCAAACAGCCAGGCAGGGTGCCCAAGTACTGCAAAGTTGCAGCAGAAGCAGGCAGATTTATAGGGCTGACAGAGCATGATGGGAGAGTGCTTAAAGGTACAGCTAAAGTATAATACTAGTAAGATTCACTACTCTGAATAAAATCTTAAGGAAAACTCAAGCTAACAGGTATCATTTTATGTCAGCCTGGGTTTTTCCATAGCATACTAAATACTTGCTAATTACATTTGTTTGAAGTTTACTGCAGTTCAGGTAAGTGTGCTATATGGTTGTTCCACCATGGAATCTGAGTGACTGGGGAAAGGACTCCAGCTTAAAGAAAACAGGCAAAAGCTTCCAAGTATGTAATTGGAAACTTATGTGAGTAGAAGAGACTGGTTCTCAGGGAGGCCTTTCCCAGCAGGTGAGGTACTTAGTTTGGAAAATGTGCAGCTGAATGGTGTTAGTGCAGGCCAGAGGGTGTCAGGGAGAAATTAGTGCTTGGCCACAGCCTGAGCTGTGCTATAATGGGCTAGTGCTCATGCCTCCAGCACTGGCAGAACAAACTGCTCTTTGTTTCCTTGGAGAGATCTAGCTGTGCCTTAGTTTGCATTTAAAGCTGATACAAGATCAGGTCTCTGTCATCTGAATTTCATCTATGCTAATGCCCAGACTGCTGCTGCAGCAGAACTTACCTTGAGTGATAGACAAGAACTGAATCTGTCAAGGAACAAAAGTGAGTAGGGGGAACTTAAAGTTGGATTCTGAATCTGAAACACCCACAGAACTTTGACAGCTTATGTGGCTCTTCAGACAGTTATGTAATCATATTTGGACTTTTCTAAACAATCTGAACGTACAGCTTACCTAAATGGGGTTCTAATTTGTTGTAGTGGTTTTTTTTTCCTTAATACAGATATTGTATGAATATTGTATAAGTAATCTGAGTACCATATTTAATTTAGAAAACAAACAGCACCTACAAAAAAAATGCTTTGTATGAATAAGCCTAAGACATATTTGCCCTTCTCTTAAACTATAATAACCAACTTGCCTGGAAAGGTAGGGAGCACAACAAAATATGCTGTAAGTGTTTTAAGTCAATCTTGCATTGTTGTTGATCCTTTGTTTTTTGTCTGCCACATACTAGTAACATCACCTTACTAGAATAATGGTGAATATTGGTCAGATATAGAATCAGAGAACAACTTGTCCTATTTTCTCTCCCAGTTAATGCACTTTCTTCAAGATACAGTGAGAACCCAGTAATATTATCAAACACAGTTTATTAAAAAACAAATAACTTAAACAATTTATCAGCCATGTTAGATTTACATTTCATAAATGAAACAAGATAAGTCATTCTCATTTTAGTTACAGAGAGGAAAGAAGCAAGTAACTTACATCCATGAGCGACATCCTCTCTGATCCGCTTGTCAGCACCATGCTATTAAGACACAGCTCTTCCTCATCAAGCCCACTCAGGCCAGGGTAGCAGCACTGCTTTCCACACAGACACCAACACCCAGCACTTGTGATTCTGCAGGAGACAGAACAGAGGATGACAAATGGCAATCGATACCCTCTCTAAGAGCCAAAGAAACTAGGTGAAGGTACCAACCCTTGGTAAAGACAGACTGAGCAGAACTAGCATCTGTCAGGTCGTTTAAGTTCTAAGCATAATTCCACCTCCCTCCTTTTTCCTTCAAAGCTGTCATGAAAGACAGTTATACTTAGGCCCTACCTACTTCCTAAAAAACAAAAAAATAGGTCACTTGGATTGGCATATGTTTAAATTTTCAGTTAATTGCTATTCACATCTATCTTATTCTGCAGTATATTTAGCTCCAGTAAATTGTGAAAGATGAAAAACAGAATAGGGATTACCTTTTTTTTTTTCCTAAGGCAGCTGAAGTTTGTTTCTTGAACACAGCTACAAAACTAAGTTAATCTAGAAGAGAACAATCTGTAGAAGTTCATACACAGAAACCACATACAGTAAATCATCAAGAACCTAGAGGAAGAATACTGAAATAATTTGCCTCGTTCTTAAAAACTTTTTTTTTTCTCCTTTACTTCAATGTAAACTAGGAAATGGAGTGTGATTAACAGTGAGAGCAGTTTGGGAGTTAATATTAAAGAGAATAAGACCCGAAGTACACATCCACCATATAGTGTGGACACATATTAAATGTTCTCCAGCTGTTCAGCTTTTGGATAGTGAGAAAAAAAAAGGATATTCAAAAGAACAATTGACTCATTTATTTTTATGTTTTATTATGAGCTAATACCAGGATGACATTCAAATGTCAGATGGCACAATTAAGACAGTCTTGGTAGGAATTATTCCAGCATTCCCAAAATTACAATTTAGTACACAAATGGCATCAAATGTATGTATCACTCCCACAGAGAAAAAATGATGAAATTCTGAGTATCTTATACCAGAATAGCTTCTGCATTAAATGGGAAAAGAAAAACTGCTGGTAACACAGCTGACCTATAAACCTTTTGTGATAATGACCTGCAGAACAAAATACTCCCCTATTTAACATCTAGTAAAAAAAAATATGACTTTTGTTCAAGTTTAAGATTTAATACTTTTATATGGTTAGCCAAAACAGGTATTAACCTCAGTTTTACTATATTTTTGTAATGCTACAAAAATCCTATAAAATCAAATTATAGTGATTTTTTTCAGTGATTATAATTAAAAAAGCGCAGCTCATACAAAATAAAAAAAATAAGATTCTATACTCTAATGAAAAATTTAAGACATTTTTAAATGAACAAAAGAAAGCACTTGTTAAGCTCTCCAATATTCAATGCATTCTGCACTTATCTGAAATAGCCAGACAGGAGCTAGAACTCCACTCCCCTTAGGTCATGACTAGTAATTTTGACACTACTATATATATATATAGAGGATCTATGTCTGATATTTTTACAAATAAATACAGGATAAACCATATTGCATAGTGTGTGCTTGCTGTCTGAGTCACACTCCAAAAGTTTCACAGTTATGGTAGGGAATTAAACTTATAATCTATGGGATGAAACATTGACAGTACATGAAATTTACTTTTAAAAATGATAAAACTGTGTCTGTAATTAAGCAGTGAATTCAGACAAACAACTCTTGCCATTCTTGCCAGCCATACTAAACCAACTCTACTGGACAGCTATATCCAGCCAACCAAAAAGCAACTGTTAGCTGTAGCTAGGACCAAGAGAGATTTGCCTCAAAAAAAAGAAAAAAAAAAGCTTTAAAGTCAGTAAACATGTTACGAAACCTATGTTAACAAGTGGCACGGAGCAGGCATTGCTCGCAGTGTTGCCTCTTTGCAAATCTGTGTAATACATACACACGTGAGCACTGTGATTGTGGTTTCACAACATGTCACCAGCGGCCATATTACCAAATTAGAAATGGTAACCTTCCAGTACAATTTCTATCACTAACTTGATTTTCCTTACAAAGCTAAAAAAAAAAACAAAAAAAAAAAACACCTCCAACAAAAGGCTTATCAGGAATAAAAAAGTTCTATTTTTTTTGTCCAATCATAAGTATATTTTTGTTGGTTCTTCATTAGTATCACCAAGATATCACTGAATCCTTCTGGCTTGCAAGTTTTAGAAAACAGCACTCTGATTGGATTCAGCATGTGTAGAGTTTTATGGCTTGGATCCTATGGCTCAAAAAGATTCAGTATACACAGAATAAGCAGAATCTATAAAAAATCCCTACTGTTGTGAAACGCTAGAAGTAGACTTTGCACAGTTTGACTAAAGATAATGCAACATGTGGCAGGCAAAAAATGACAGGACTTGTATGCAGTTGCATGATCATATACACACGCACACACCATACACACTCTAACTAGTGTAAAGCTCTGCAGATATTAACCCTTTCACCAGCTATGTTCATGGAAATGCTTTCTTTAAGGCAGGAAGTATTAAGTAAGGTAAAGTTACCTTTATTTTATTCTTTGTACCTGTAAGTCATTTGTACAGATTATGACAATTTCAAAAACATAAATAGTGTCCTTAGAACATGTTTCCTAAATTAAGTTGCTAAAGTTCTGACCCACTGTGGAAGACATTCACTGAAAGGCCATATAACATTTTTTTTCCCTCATACAATCAGCGAATTTATTGCCCCAGCATAGAAAAAAAATTAGTAAATTTAGAAATGTATAATGACAGGGAACTCCCATAAGCAAAATTTTATTAAAAAAAAATTTTCCTCAAGTTCTTACCCATTGGTTACAAAAAGGTTTATTTGCTTATACTGTGTAGAACTTGCATGTGTTTCCTGTGGTAATATATCCACATCGACTGACCTTGTGTTCCGATGCACTTTTTCCTGACCTTTTATATGGGTAAGAATCTCGGTATATTCAGCTGTCTCCATCTAAGTGACTGGCATATACAAAAGTGATGTTTCCCAGTGAAATGTCTGCTGAGGACAAGGATGAAATAAGCAGGACGTGTATTTGAGCCCATGGCTTCCAGTTAAGCCTAGAACATAGCAGCACTGTGATTTGATTAGATCCATTTGTCTTTGCAGGAACAGGTATTTCAGCTGGGTAAGCAAGTGAAACAGTTCTTTCCCACCCCGCATTGCCAAGCTGGTAATTGAGTAATTTGCTTATTGATTTTTTGTTTCATGAGGAGAATCAGAACTAGAGCCTTTGCTTTCTTCACAGCAACCAATTATTTTGCAGTTTAATTTTGGGATACTTTCCATAATGAGCTGAATCAAAAAAATCTATTTGAAAAATATATATTTTTTCTTATATATATAAAAAAACTCATTAGGTTTTGAATGTGAAATACCAATTAATTTTATCTCTCATCTTTGATTCCACCCCATTGCAGGAAACAGCTTAACCAAGCTTGCATGCTAATTATTCCTCAGATGCAAGCATATAGGCATTTCATACTTTGCCTAGTGAAAGGGCTAACCCTCCTTGACACATTCACAACTAGACCAGTGATTCTGAAGCAACATCCTGACCCTTAATACTGTCAGTTTCAAGCTACCAAGCTGAAAAATCCTTGATAAGGTGAGAAGATGTCACTGCGAATCAGTTAGATGATGTGCCTAGAGTTCTGCAATACCATTTTCTAAAGTTTTTTATGCACCATTGATTGACAGAAAAAAAAAATCCATTTTTCTTTGCTTTCCAAGTCGCTCTGTGCAAGGACTGACTCTTTGATACTGTCACTTTTTAAAAGTAAACCATGCAAGCCCTCATATTTCAACTTCAAGGGGCTTATGTCCATTCTTTGTTTTCCACCTTCAAAGGCTTAAAAAATTGTGTTGTCATAGATTCATGCGCAAGTGCTCTGGTCGTTTGGAAATCATGGGAAAAGCTTGTTTTTTATATGGCCCAGAGTTTGGTTGCCGGATTGGAAGTGGTGCTGAGGCCTCTCCACAGACTGTCACATCCATTTGTTCTATTCCACTTGTCTCCATTGGATATTCCACAGGTGTCTGAGTATTTGATGCGCTGGCAGAAGCACCTCTTCCCCAAAATTCCCCAGGGGAAAACTTTACAGGGCTTTAAAACAAGAAATATAAAAATCAGAGGTGAAGATACACACAGCACAAAGGTATGTCCTTCATTCTGCAAGCAGCCGAAATGAAATGTCTGTTGAGAAGTATTTACTTCTTCCTTCCACTTCCAGAAGTTTGAGAGTTTTCAAGTCTATAATCTACTGTGGCCTCTTGTAAAGTAAAATTCTCTCATTTGATTTATTGGGATTTATTTCTAGACAACTGCAGAATTTTCTATACTAAAATGATCCTTGAGCAGCACATAAGCACTTTGGATGTTCTGAAAGTTTTACAGGAACAGTGTACCAAAGTCATCAGACTGTGAGGCTGTACCAGTTTTGCATAGCTGGCAATTAGTACTTCCTGTGCTGCCAAACACCATAAATTTATCTCTAATAATATGTTTTGTAAAGTAACACTTTAATGGAAGTGATGGGGTTACTTAGAAGAAAGGCCATATTTTTAACTACTTGCCAAAAAAGCGTATTACCAAAAAAAAAAAAAAAAGGAAAGAAAAAAAGAGGTACCTGACTGGTGTCCTAGGGCTACCTATGAATCTGCGAGGTGATCGAATTTTTGGTTCAAAAGAAAATTTCTCTTTTACACTTTCAAGTACAGATGGAGCCACGTATGTAAAACCCTGCAAAACAGGAATGAGTGCTCTGTAACATACATGCAAGATTTACATTTCTGATCACTTGCACAGTTATTACTATCATGAAATGAAAATTATAAAAATGGCAGTAACTGTAGACACATGAACTTCTACTCGCTTCCTGAAGCAAACAGCAGGACTTTAGGGAATTCCTTACTTGGATGCCTGCTCACCCAGTATTTCTACTCAGATCACAGATTCACAGAAGCATGCTCCAATTAACTAATTGTGATGTATGGAATGGACTGTCCCTGTGTCTATGAAAACACTCCCATCCCCACAATTCTTAGTGCGATTTCAAATTAGAACACTGACATTTCAGAAAGTAAGCAATGTTTGTTGGCTGTGAGTTTTAGGTTATCTATTATTTCAAAAAATGTCTGAAACAATCAAACTAAAGTATATAAAGTCCGCAAACACTGCAAACCTGTTGCAGTATATGTATTTAAAACTACGATAGTTTGCTTCAAGTATCAGATGGTAAAATTCTACAGAATTAAATTACCTGAAATGCCCTACTGTTTCGAAGTAACACTACATAACTCTCCGCAGTCACTGAACACTTGTCTGGCTCACTTACCAGAAAGACCTGGTTGGCACTTTCACTGAGAGTAGAGTCATCTGGGCTATCAACAGGTGTCTGACGTGTAAACTTTGAATCAAACTGGCTCACATCCTCTTCAGATTGCTTTGCAAAAACAAAATGATTAAGGGTTTATATTACAGATATCAACCAAATGGCTTAGCGGTGATCAGTGTAGCCTCTGGATGGAGTTCATTCCATAGGTTTTTGGCAGAGCTCTGCTGTAGTAAAACCCTGGAGTGGTGTCGGAATCCTGTCGCTGCCAGTGGGAGGTCACTATGGGCACTGACACTGAGAAATAAAGGCAAGGGGGAGGGGCAAAAATTATGGATCAAAAAGGAACACAAATTAAAAAGATGCCTTTAAAAAATGTCAAATTACAAACAAAAACTTTTAGAAATACAATGCCAGTTTCTTGCAAGTTTAACCCTGGTCACAACCAGTATAGAACAATTGCAATTATTAGTTTCTGGAAGTCTCTCTCCAGATAATTTCATCCCATTTTTGCAGATAGAGAAGTGTTTATACTGTAAGGGATGAATGACAACTGTGAAATAAAGGGCTATGAAGAATATTCTTTAATTTAGTTGAACAGACATCATTCCAAGATCCCCCTCTCACTCCTCAAGTGTTACTGAAAAGGCAGATAAGTATGTGATTTGTGGAGACCTTCATGCAACCATGGAAGTGTAATTTTAAAAACCACCTGGTTAGTAACAACAACTTGCATAAAATTTCTTAATAACAGACAAGAAAGCTATCTTCAGATACTTGGTTTGGAAATAGTAGTCTTTCATGTCATTCTGGATTTCATTCAAAAAAGGAGAGGACAAAAGGCCTGGAGTCCCCATACTAGAGTATACCCAACATTAGTGATGCATAAGTCAGTTCAAAGTGAGATTTTTAGTAGTCAGTAAACAGGGGTACCTATGCCCTTGCTGCTGTGGCTAATCGGACCCAGAAAAAAAAAAAAGACATGTCATGTAATCAAAATATAAATTAGATAAATTAGGATAATACAGGGTTATTCATGACATCTTTGGTTTGAGGTGAACTTTAATTACTGTCTAAATGTACTAGACGCAGTATAAATATTAATAAGCAAACATCCAAAATACTTAATTACATGACTTCATTTACTTCTGCCTAGCAACTATCATCTTACTTACTATATAATGTTTAGAAGAAGAAATTCAGAAATAACTGCACTTCCAAGACTGATTAATCTACAGCTTAGAAGCAGGAGGAATTAAAACTGAAGTAGAACTTTCTTCCTTCAGGAGCCTGAACAGATGGATAAATTAGCTCTTAGCTGATGTTGCCACCTTCTCACATAAGCAAGATTATATTCCAGTGACAGCTGAATACCATGACTGTAGAATAAGACAGAAAAGCATGAAGGAATGTTTTTGTTTCTTAAATGTTGATATAGCATCTCAGAAAGAAAAAAAAAAGAAATCTGCACTTAAACTAGTTTCTCCCTTTAATTTGAAAAGGGTCAATCTGAGAACCAGTAACCTAGGGTGATACATTTAAGTTTTAAAGTTAACAGAAAGCAATGGTATTCTGGTTTGTAAGAGTGAATGTTTCTGAGTTTCAGATACCACATTGTTTAAGACCTTTTCTAAAGGTTTAGGAGGAATATCTCACAGTACTCTTGAGTACATACCAATAAGGGTTTAAAAGGAGGTTCCACCTTTCGTGCCAACAGCTCATCCCAGTTAATGTGTCTGAAGAACGGGTGAGCCTAGAAAAGTTAGCAATAGCACAGTCATGCACCAGCCTTCTGAGTAAAAATTGCAGAAATTTAAGATTAAAAAGTTAAGATCTAGATTTTATCTTAGGGTAAGATCTTCCAGAAATAAGATACAACTGTTTTTGTTAAATGTTACTGTTAAAGCAAATTAAAACAAGACCAAGAATTAATAAGCATGTTCTTTTCAGACCCTCCCTGTGGTGTCTTTCCGAAATCACAGATAGGCACAGCATAATATATCCTGCAACATTACGTCAGATTAGCTGGAAGACGTGAAAATTGACACCATACCTCCTAGTCAGACAACATATGTCCCTATCACGTTTTCCTTGAAAGCATTAGAAAAAGACAGTTGACATGCTAAACACGTCAACATTTTTCAACTTTAAATGTTAGATACCTGAAAATAATGATGAAACACTTTATTAATGACAACTTATCAGAACTGTGGAATGACTCTATAGTAGGTTAATCTCACCACAGAAAGTCAAGCTGGAAGAAATAGGAACTAGGTTTTTGCTTAAGATTTCACTGTGTAACATTTAAAGCCAATTAGTTACACTTATCCCCTGAGAGTTGTACTAAATGTAAGGGCTAGCGGGTTTTTCATCAGATTCCTAGAGTAACATCACTTACATGGTTGACTGTCAAATTCAGAATTGTGAAACTAGTAAAAAAGATCTACTGGAAGACAGAACTAAAGAAGGAAAGTTATTTTCCAAATCTCAAATTATCTAATAGGCAGACAACTGCTCTTTTGTTAAACTTCAAAGATCTCATGTTTCAATCACTTGTCATGCCGAGTTGCTTTTTTGCTCGTTACACTTCAAGACAGAAACATTCTCTTCTCCAATGTACCCACTAAGCTACTGTATATTTTCAGTGAGGTAATTTAAGAATTCTTGAGTTAGCAAAAGTTACCTGAACTTCTCCAGCATCTCCAGGACCAGCTCCTAGACGTGAGGCAGCATTTCTTTTTAGCAGCTTAATGAGAAATAACATCCCAAATTAGTTATGCCATTATGATTAGACTAGTCCTGACACAAATCATCGTGAATGTGTACCATGCAGAATGAATATGGAACAATCAGAAAATCTGCATTCATCAGAAAATCGTATTTTCAAGGAAAATCACTTTCTGTGCCACACAAAACCAAGACTGACTTAGTAGTCAAAACAAGCATGGATTGAATAGCCACATTATATTCCTATTTTCTACATACTTGTGTAGTACTGACATTTGTTAAAGTTGTACCTTTTTAAGCAGATCTCTGGCTTCTTGTGTGAGGTAGGGAGGCAAGTTGAGTTTACACTTGAGAATCTTGTCAATTGTTTTCTTTCTGTTCTCCCCAGTGAAAGGAGGCTAGAAAGCACCATTGTAATGGAAGGAAAAATACGATTTGTTTAGGTCTCTAATTTGTGCACACAGAACTCATTTCAGTAATTTATAAAGCAGATAAAATTACTGCAAATGGGACTTCCAGCTAATTGTTTGGATGAGAGCAGTTCATGACTGTAGTCAAAGTATAGCCATATTTTAGTTATATTTCTTATTTGCAGCCTCTACAGTTATATACATATTTATACATGCAATTGAATTAGAATATGCATAACTTCAAAAGCTATAAAGAGAAATACATGCAATTATAACTGTGCACCTACTGCTCCAGTCAGCATGTCATACATTAATGCCCCCAAACTCCACCAGTCCACAGCACGATTATGCCCACTCCTCATCAAGATTTCAGGGGCCCTATAATAAGAAAAATTGAAAATATGAAAGTATTTTAACAAGCTTAACTAATTCTGCTCACTGCTCATTTTCAAGTAAAATTTCCATGACTGAACATATGAACAACCAGTTAAAAAAGGCAAAATTTAACCACTACCCCCAGCCCACAGTAATACTTCTACGTTTCATCTGGCAGCTCACATGTATTCAATTGTTCCACAGAATGTGTGTGTGACTGTTCCGTCATGAATAGATTCTTTACATAATCCGAAGTCAGTCAATTTTACATGACCTGAAATCAAATAAATAATATTTAAGAACACAAATGCTACTATTCTGACATATATATAAGATACATTAAAAAATATTGTTAACATCACTATGCTATAACTCTGAACTACCTCAATTGTCTGAGGAAGCAATTCAGTTCTAAACCAGAATGAGGTAATCACCCATAAAAATAAAGAATAAGTTGTTTAGTATAACATGAAAATCCTGTATGGTACAGATTGCCAGGCTAAATCAGTGTCATACAGTCAAAGTAACTGTGCATTCAGGAATTGCTGCTAAAGTGTCAACAGCTCCATCAGTCATATCATCTGCAGATTATTTGGCATCCTACCTAATTCATCCCTTCCTAGCTAATGTCTTCAGTTATCCCTGTTACTGAAGTGTCAGTAGAGGTGCAGTGGAGACACAGATCTTTAAATAGTTTAAAATGAACCAGTAGAATTATGCTCAAATAAATTTCAGAGATGCAGAAGTAGCAAAGCAACCATTCAAAAAGTGCCTGGGTCTATATACATAGAACTTGGAGCGTGCTGGATCCTCTCCATTAAATCTGAGGAAGCTACGTCTAAAAGCAAGCAATTAGCTTTGGCAGTTACACAGTTATATCAGGAGTGATAACGAACACACCATTGTTACAAAGAAATTCTTGTAAGAATGAAGTGTTGTGACCTTTAAAGAATTACTTTCAAAAGACCGACAGTGTAACTATTATTACAATTTTACCTTGATGATTAAGCATGATATTTTCTGGCTTCAGGTCACGATAGATGATTCCTTTTTGATGCAAGTGCCCCAGTGCCATTGAGATTTCTGCCAAGTAAAAGCTGGAAGAGAACACATGCCACACAATTAGATACATTCAATCATGGGAAGCATCTTAAGCACTAAGGCTACTATGTACACAGCAATGATTCCTTGAAAGTATCATTAGAAGTGTTGGAGAGAATAAGCTAGAGAAACAATGATGCCTTTGAGGTTTGTTTGCCAAAGGGCACAGACAGTCCAATTGAACTACAAAATTACACCATTAGCATTAGGTTTATCTGCTCAGTAGCTACTTTATTATCTATTTGAAGGAATCTGAATTTACCAGTTACTGCTTAAAACATGCTTCAGTCTGCATCTAGACGTCAAAGCTGAAAAAAAAAACCTGAAGCTAAGAGTGCAACTGGCAGCACCCTGAGTGCTATCAGTGGAGCGGTACTACAGCCTCATACGCACTTCAAAGCTTTTCTAAGACATTATCAGCATGTGCTGTGGGAAGATACAACCATATTTAGTTGCGTGAAACCTAATCAAAAAGAGGTAACTTCAGCTTGTTTATATGTAAAATATCACTACTCAAAAGGCTAATTCTCATTCATTAGAATAATTACCTTTATCACTTCACATATCTGATCACTAGGAGAACACAGACTCGATAGTAATTTGTCAGTAATTGGCTGGTAAAATTGCACATGGATCAAAACCACAAGCGGATTCAGAGCAAGTCTTTCAGTCTTTTCCCCACATCCTTTACCACAGCCCTGTGGAATGCAGCCACACTCAGCAACCAGCAGCAGACCCTCTCTGGCAGTAAGACTGTAGTTCTGCCAGCACAAACTGGTAAGCACAGAACACACACATCTTCCCAAAGCCCAGTTAATTGCTGTTTTCTCTAGACGATGAAATGAATGAGTAGTTACAGTTCTCCCAAGTTAGAACGAACAATTTAAGCACTCAAAAAAACCCTATTAGTTTACCAAAATAGTTTCACTTACCAAGCTGTGTCTTCCATAAATATCCCTTCTCTCTCTAACTGCATAAATAGTTCTCCTCCTGTCATGAGAAAAATTAGAAGTTAGAATACTCTATTAAAGTGCATTCTATTATTTTAGTCAGGGAAAAAACTGTTTTCCAGGAAAACTATTAAAAACAGTTAATCTATACTGCTCTATAAAGAGTTGTTTCACATAAAATGACGACAAATTCTAGGTATTCTTAATGCTAGCCTACTGTACATTTTTAAGATGTGATGCCAATAGTTAGTTGCCCTTTTATTTATCATTAGAAACCCAAGTTCTAGGTTACCTAAGATACCAAGAATAAGGTAACAGAACTTCATATACTGACCACTGAGATACTCAAGGATGAGGTAGAGTTTTCCACCAGTCTGAAAGGCATAAATTAAGTCTACAATGAAGGGATGTTTCACTTCCTCCAATATATTCCGCTCCGCTTTTGTATGAGCTGTATCTTTTGCATTCCTTACAATCATTGCCTACAAAAAGCAAGTGAGTACAAGAACAAGTGTGTAAGTACAAAAACACACTAAACAATTCAGACTTTTATATTTAGCTTCATTCTGAGTTTACTAAATCACAACACTATATATGAGTCAAAAACAGGATAAAAATTTCCCCATATCAACATAACATGACAGGTTTCTTGCCAAAGTTTAATTCTTTATTTATTTAAAAGTCAGAGAATACTTTAGATTGGAAGGAATCTTTTGAAGTATTTAAATTCTCCACTAAGAATTTAACAGGGTAAGCAATTTAGTTAGATTAATTATAATTTCAGCTATTTCTCTGTAGCAACTGTACATATCAGATAAAGACTGATTTCAGGTATATTAAATAATTATATAACTGTAACAGCTAAACATTCACATTACCTTTTTAAGAACTTTCATGGCAAAAATCTTCCCAGTATTTGCTCCAGTTACTTTTCGTACTTGAAATACCTACACAACACCGATACAGAAATTACCAGTTATTATTATTATGAACTGCATTAGCTGTCAAAAGTTAAAAACAAAGTTCTCGAAAACAGATACAAGGTCATCTGCAAACTGCAAAGCTGCCTGATGGAGAAGAGCTAATTATCTGAACCTGAACTACTTTGGAATACTTTGTACTGCCCCCAGCTGGTGAGGCCCTGCCACTGACCATGGTCCCAAGACCCCAACCTTGGCAGCCCTGAGGTTACCTTCAGGGAGGGTGAACTTTTCAGAATACAGGGTGGTAAGACTAGACCTCACCAAAGGCAGCAGGTGAGTACTTTGTCTGACTTCAGTATAACAGATTTATTCTTGCAGAAAAGAGTTCCTTACCTTTCCATAGCCACCTTTGCCAAGTACGCGTAGTAACTCAAAGCACTCGGGTCGGATCTTTTCTGGACCTCTGTTTACACTAGTTTCTGAAATCTCAAATTTTTCGCAATGTTCCATGCCACTGGATAAAACCGAAACAAGAATATAAGACTACCCGATACTTTAAAATAATCAAGAGATAGTAATCAAGCAAATTACTTACTGCAAAACTTAAGAGTATAACTGACATAACTGAATGGCTGCTTTGGAGATCTGGAGAATTCTTAGCATCAGAAATTGTATTTAGATGTGTGCAAAGCAGTAAGTTGCACCTTGCACAAAAAAAAGACCATTCCTTCATTTTAATGCATAATAAATCTTTGTGTTATACCAGAATTAAGTTTGAAGGACCACAGCCTCAAACTGACTTAGGTATTTTCACAAGATCTACAGGGCTATAGTGTGTTTTAAATCACATTCAACAGTACCAGCGGTCACAGTAAGACTTCTGTAACATAAGTAACATGCAGAAAAAGCTGGAACAAAAAAAGTCTCACTACTCTGAACATGCCACAAAAGAAGACTGGACCATAAATTAATGATGCTTCAAAATCACATATTTCTGGAAAAACACAGAGCAAGGCCAACACATTGACCCCGCTGAAGTAAATGTAACTGAACTGTTTTAACTGTCACTGCCCTCTTCTTACAAGGGACACTGAAAACAATCTGGAAATCTATACATGAAGTCAGCTAAGTGGTAGCTGTCTCATGAACTTTAAATCAGAACTTCTGAACTCTTGTCTGCTTCAGACTGCTACGCAAACATGCACTGTAACCTTTATAAAACTGACAGAACATACAGTGTTCTGCAAACAGTGCACTACATTCATAGTGCAAGTATTAGTCATATCCAATAGGTGTGTTAGGAGAAACAAGGATTAAACACAACAGCAGGTTTTGCCAGAATCTTTTTTTATTATTGTTGTTTTATTTCAAGATACAATTCACAAATTTTAGTGTTAAGAAACAACTAGAAACAACTCGAACAAGAATGACAGGATTTTCTGTTCAACTTAACAATGTAATAAAAGTAGAGATCATATACAGTTGGCATGAATAGTACAGAACATTTCCTAGCAGCAACTTACAGGTCATATTGGCCAACTCCTCCATGGTCCATGCTCTCGCTTAATTGACCCTGGGGACGGGAGGAGTAGAAGGAAGATTAATTACAACATAAGAAACGCAGCAGAGTGAAAAATAGAGGTACTGATGTATTTGGTAACTTCTTCACATATATATAATTTAATTTCTTATATATGTGTGTATATATATAATTAAACAAGTTTAAATGTCATAAATAATGAGTTACCAACAGAAGATAACAAATCTACGAAATCCTGTGCAAGAGTTGCAGAACTTTGACATATCTCAGAAAAATGACACAGGGAAACACTGGTTTACCTGACTGAATTATCACCCAATTATATATTAGAAGTAACAATTTCATCCCCCAAGTGAACCCTAAAAACGTTAAGGCATCGCATTATTATTATTTTATTATTATTTACAGTTGCTCTTCCGTTGGAATTTTAAATACCTCCTTCAGTTCTATGTGAATTAGAACCACAGTAAAGCCTGAACTGATGAACTGGGATTCACATGAACTAGAAGCAAATAATGAACCGAGGCAGCTTTATTATTCCATATTGATAATAATCAAATCCCAATAGTGATGAAAAAATTAAGGTTGATTCTGGTGTTAAACACCTTTTCTGACCAATAATCATTAAGACAGATTAATGCATAAATACTAGCAAAGAAGGCTCTAGCAGTTCAGCACCAGGACAAGTCACCATCAAGGAATGCAGCTCAATTTCGAAGAGATATTTTCTTCGAAGAATTTTCAACTTGATCCCTTATGCACGAGAATGCCTTCCTCTAATTATGGCTCTAGATGGCAAAAGAAGCGCAAACCAGGCAGACAGCTGGAATGCACACAAATAGAATTGAATGGGCAAGCTTCTAGTAAGCTTTAGACTATAGTTTACAGTTTTAGATTTATAAATACGCACACAAATAGAGACAGCAAGTTAGCGAGAAACAGCCTGGAATCTACAGACTGAATACAGATATTATAACGAGTGACTTGGGTAATTCAGGGAAGCAGAAAAAAAAAAAAAGAAAAAAAAAAGATTTGCAAATAGCAGACCAAGATATGGAGTGTATGTTAAGATATCTGGTTAGACTTTTGGCTTACAAAATCATATTATAAGCTTTCCCTTGCTTCCAAATCATTTGACCAACAAAGCTTACTGAGGCTGCTGTATTTTCTGGGTGGGGGGTAGTCTAGAGGGGAATTTAACTCCTGGTGCCACCTACAAGCAATTGCCAAGTCCAAAAGTTCAAGTCTGTTTCCAGGTCAGAGATATGCTAGCTCCCGTCCTCTCGATACCATTTATTATAGAAATCCAGCCAACTGACATCTGTTTCACAATAAAACCTGCTAAAGCTGCCCTTGACCCTACCGTTAGACAACAACAAACACAGAGAATAAACACCCATCACGTTCCCAGAACAACTTCTCTTCCCAAGTTACCCAAAGGTTCTGGCAAAGCCTGTACAGATTGCGCTTGCTGCTGTCAACTATGGTTTTCCTTCTCAGTATTAACATGAACAAAATTTACTTTAGATACCACTCAACTATTTTCAGGATTTCTTCTTGTTTCAAAACCAAAAAACGCAACAGCATTCCAGCTGTGATGCTAGAGGCCCTTTAGTTTGTACTTATTGTTTCATTTATTACAAGCTATAAAATAAAGGTGTTTTTTTCACCATAATAATTTGTGCAAACAGCTGTACATTTTATGAGTTAACACTCCATTTAATGGATTCTTCAGGTTTTCAAGAACAGCCATACCTCCTTAAAACTACAACTGCTCTGTTCTGGATGCTACTAGGCTCACAGCATTCAGGTGGTGCTGTGGTCCAGCACCACTGAGATTAGACAAAACACCACAGGCTTTACATCTTGCTCACTTTCAGTTTAATGATCTCAGCTGCTCTGGCTGCAACCTCTTTCTGATGCTTATAACACAGTTTTTCCCTTACGCTTTCCTGAAACACTTCCCTTTCTTTCCTGCTCTGCTGTTCCCTACATGTCAGTCCTGTTGTAACATCAGGTCCATTCGAATCTTCACTTAATTTAACCCAGGAACCACATCATGTTGCCACCGTACATTCACATTCACAGAAACTGCCAGAAATATTTCAGTCATGCCATCTTTTTCAAAATCCACAATAACTAATAAAACATTTAAATCATCTCTCATGACTGAATTATTAGAACGTGAGAGAAAAAAAATTAAACTTTCTTGCCTTCCCCTTAGAACCTGCCCTTGGCAGCAATAGCAGTGTGATGCAATAGACATTTTTAAAGCCAGACGCTCTATTGATTACTGAGGTGACAAACAGTGCTTTTCCTGCAATCTTGAGGCCTGTTCATGCCTGCAGCTGTCAAACATCTCCACAGCTTACGTGCGGTGTGGGAATTCCAGCTGTGACAGCGGGCATCCCAGAGACTCTGAGCAGTGTTTTAACAGCATAAAATAAACGTGGCTGCAGTTCAAGCATCTAATATAGAAAACAATTATTGATAACAGTTTTTTAGTACCACAGCTGCTTAATGGAGATGCTGCAGTAAGACTGCTGGAAGTTTTGACATAACCCACAGAGCTGTTACAGGGCGGCAGGCTGGAGATCACAAGGTGACCCGGGGACGCCGGCCGACCCGCAGACGTGAGGCAGCGCTGCAAAGCTCCGCTTTTAATTCTGGCGCCAGAGCAGCGCCTTCACACAGCCCCACACAGCCCGGCGGCCCCGCGCTGGCGCTAGAACGGGGCAGGGCGAATAAAAAACAAACCCAGCGCCGCGACAGCCGGGCCGGGGAGCGCGGAGCTGTCCCTGGGGAGGGGCCGCGGGCAGCGCCAGGCGGTGGCGGCCGGGGCAGGGCGGGCGCGGGGCCCTCACGGCCGCGGCCTCGCCCTCCCCGGCCCGGCCCCGCCTCAGCCGCGCTCCCCTCAGCGCCGGCCCCGGCCGGGCGGGAAGGCCCCGGGAGCCCCGGCCCCGGCCGCAGCCCCAGCCCCAGCCCCAGCCCCGGCCCCGGCCCCGGCCCCGGCCCCGCCGCTCCCCTCAGCGCCCGCCCCGCGCCGCCGGCCCGCGCCCGCCGCTCTCACCCCCTCCTCCAGCTCCTCGTCCGAGCCCGCGTCCTCGGGCTGGTCCAGGTCGATGTCGAACACGCCCGCCATGGCGCCGCCGCCGCCCCCTTCCCGGCTGCGCTGCGTGCCCGGGGCCTGCGCCGCCTCATGGGCCCGCACCCCCCAACTCCGCCACGGCCGCCATCGCCGGCTGCCCGGCCGCGCTGCGCATGCGCCCCGCCGCGCCGAGCATGCGCGGAGAGGGACTCGGCCGGGCGGCCGGGCGCGGAGAGGCGGCCGGGCATGCGCAATGCGCGTCCTCCTCGCTCGCTGCCGGCACGGAGCTTGCGCAGAAAGGGCGGCGAAGCCGCGGGGAGAGAGCATGCGCAGAGCGCTTTGTGAAGCCGGGAGCCCCGCCGGGCTGCCCGGAGTGCCTGGTGAGCATGCGCGAGGCGGGCTGTTCGAAGGCGCGGCTCGGGCCGGCTCGGCGGGGAAGCGGCTCCCTCAGGCGGCCGCTCGCGCATGCGCAGTCGCTGCCCCAGCGCCTCAGCGCCTCAGCGCGGGGGGGGCGCCGAGGTCAGCCCTGAGGGGGCGCCCGGGGCCGGGGCCGAGTTTAGGGCCGGGGCCGGCACCCCGTGAGGGTCCCGCTCCGCCGGGGGGGGTCGGGGGATACCGGGAGGGAGGCGGCGGCGAGGAGAAAGGCGCCGGGAGCGGGCGGAGGCCGGGCTGTGTGAGGGCCGGGCGGCCCCGCCAACATGGCGGCCCCCCGGGGCGGGCCGGGCCCTGTCAGCGCTGCGGAGCCCTGACGGGAGGGCCGGGAGCGGGGCCCGAGGCTGTGAGGGGGGCTGAGGGGGCCGGGGGGGAGCCCTCAGTGGGTGTCGTGTGTGCTGGGGGGGTTATCGGGGAGGGGGGGCTCGGCCCCGGGCTGGCCTGAGGCTGGCGGGTGCCGCCCGGCTGCAGCGCCGAAATCGGGCCCGGGGGTTAAAAATTTCACCTACCTGGCCGCAGCGGGGGCCTCTGGCAGGCGCTGGCGGCGTTCCAAAGAATGCTGGTGCAAAGTGCTCCAGCACAGCTGGGGTGGTGGTGGAAAATAGCCCGGAATAACGGAGTCGGTTTGGAAAAACAACCAAACAAACAGTTTTTTTTTTGTATAAATAGAGAAGTGCAAAAACAGCTACTGCAAAAAGCTGAGTGGGGGAAACATCAAACATACCAGTACTGTATCAAAAACTTTTCTCTGCGTGGTGGAAGTGTAGGGAATCCCACTGTCACCTCAGCAGATTTTGGCACCAGGCGCACAGCAGTGCAGGACTGGAAGTCAATGAGACTCGGGGACAGGCTTCATGTTTCTTAAGCCCAATGGCACTTACTGTGTTTAATACGCCTTTAGAGCCTAACCTAGAGCTTTGCTGGATTTATAATTAGTCACTTCTACCCTGCCTTATTAAGCAAACATTAGAAAACTTGACTCTCCTTGCCGTATGGTTGATCTCAGCCCTGTAGACAGACTGATATGTTGTCAAGTGCCACCTGCATTATTTTGACACTCAGAATAAAACGCTGACAGTCAGTATTTCACCACAAATAGCCAGTGGTTATTGCGTAGGTCTTTCATCCTCACTAGAGGTTGTCAGAAATCACAAAAGTGATCAGAATTCCACTTATCAGAACTTTTTTTAGCGTCTGTTTTCCACAGTTACTGAAGGCATACTTTTCTTTTTAGGGTTAAGCACAAGGTGAATAAACATGTCACTAGTGACAGTCCAGCTCGGACAGTGTGGTAATCAAATTGGTCGTGAGGTGTTTAATGCTATCTGCAGTGATGTCCATGGCACACACGGATTGTGTTCCAAGAAGGAGAATGAATCCTACCACGATGCATGTAAAGAACGCTTTTTCATCGAGGCAGAATCTGGAGGTATGATGTTTTAAACATTTCGTTTCCCACAGAGGGTCTGGTTTCCAGCCTAATGCAGATAAGAATGCAGAAATAATAAAAGTTTTCCCTCCAGTTTTGAAGAATTGTTGCAACCCTCCGCCTTCATGACATCACTAACAACCATGGAAGTAAAATCACTGCGCAGTAGAGTGCCTGAGGCCACAGAGCAAGTCTGCCAGTAATGCAGCTGGAAACTGAACATGTGTAACTGACCTTCCCTGCCAAACACCTGCATTTTCCCCTGTAGATAGTTAATACCTGGAATAGGGCCTGGATTGTCTGAATCTGATGTTATCAAACGAGATTTCTTTCCTGAAAGATCTGTGTCTGTAGGGTTCAGATCCATCCTTAGAGCAATCAATGGTTCTCCAGAAATCCAGGACACTGCCAAGTTGTTTTCTGTACTAGGTCAGCTTACATGGATGGAAGGAATACAACTCGGTCCATGATGTAAGTCTATCTTACACAACAGGTTGTAACATTAGCACTTAGTTTTGTTTTTCTTCCTATCCAGTACCTGTTGCCCGGGCTGTACTTGTTGACATGGAACCTAAAGTAATCAGCCAAACTTTGTCAATAGCTGCCAAGTCTGGCTACTGGAAATACGATGATCATTCGCACTTCTGTCAGAAGCAAGGGTCTGGGAACAACTGGGCAAATGGGTATGAACTCTCATTTCCAGCTTCACTAACAAAACTGTAGAGACTAATGAGCTGTCTGCACTCCCTAGGATTGATACTCTTGCAGCTGTGTGAGGTACAGAGTATGTAACAATTTATTTTTAAGGTAGAAGAGCAACATACATTACAACAAAATTTCTACACCGCTTTTTGCAAGATAAAATTGTTTACAGTGAAAATGTAAGGTTTTAGAATAGAGTGGATATATTTAAGGAGAGGAAGCAATAAGTGCAATTTATAAACAGATGTTTTGCAAAATAAATATCGCAGCAGAGGATAGTTTGCCACAGACAGAATGGGTGACATAATTCCAGGTTACATAAGTAATACAAAGAAACGTATCCTTTTTTGAGGCTGACCTTACTGTTTTTATTTTGCTAAAACCTGCCATGTCTTGCTCTTTTTCCTTTTAAAAGAAAGAAAACCATCTTGTTCCTTTTTTCCAACAGTTACACTGTTCATGGGCCTAGACACAAAGAAGCAATCATGAATCTGGTACAAAAAGAAGCAGAGAAATGTGACCGACTTGGTGGATTTTTCACGATAATGAGCATGGCTGGTGGTACAGGATCTGGTTTAGGAGCATTTGTGACACAGTGTTTAAGAGATGCTTTTCCATCCTCATTTATACTAAACCATGTTATCTGGCCCTATGGCACTGGTGAGGTGAATGTCATTTTTCCCAGAGATACTCTGCAAGTTCATAATCACAGACATGGAGAGAGAGCAATTTAAATAAACTGTTTAGTTTTGATGAGCAAAACAAAATATCTGCAAGTAAAATAAACTAGAAATGAAAAACAGTTCACTTTCTGAACATTAAACTTGACAAAGTAACATAGCTAAAAAATTGCCTAACATTTGGTTATGCAGTTTCACAAAAAAATAAAATAAAATCCAAATTTATCAAAATTACTAAGATCTCAAGCTAATAACAACAAAACATTTAAGATTACTAATATAATTTCTAAGGAACAGTGCAGTTTCATGAGAAGCTCTACAAGCTAACTATACATTTCCTGTTACAATAATATCTGAACATTATAATCACTTCGCAGACAGATTCTATTCTGAACTGATATGGGTAACATGATTTTCACAGGTCTTGTTCTCTTTCCATCAAACAGCTGTGCTTGCTCCTGACCTCATTCTGCTCTTTGGTAAAGAAAATGAGTCACTTCCTAAATCATAATTGAGGAAATGACAGTAGCCAGAGAAATATAAACTAGAAAGAGATTAAGTTGTTTGACTCTCATTTGCGTGCTTTTTTTTTTTTTTTTTTTTTTCCCTGTTCAGGTCATTGTTCAAAACTACAACTCTGTTTTGACTCTGTCACATCTATATCAGTCATCAGATGCTCTTCTTGTTCACGAAAATGATGTCATCCACAAGATCTGTGCTCAGCTGATGCATATGAAACAGATCTCCTTCAAGGATGTAAATCAAGTCATTGCACATCAGCTGGGGAGTGTTTTCCAGCCCACTTACACAGCGGAAGATGGCTTACACTATAGCAGAAACCCATTAGGTATCTAACTGTAATATAACCACCTAATGCATTCTTATTTATCCTTCTGTACCCGTTTCATTTTGTGAATTTAAGTTCTTCAGTTTCCTTCCTCAAGTTTTTGGATACTTCCCAAGGCTTAAGAAAAGTGAGGAAAAAGACTAAGTTATTTAGAAGTTCAACCCCAATTTTGTAGCACAGTCAAAACTAGATACCCCAGCTTCTGGTTTCAGTGTTTACCAAAAGAACCATGTTTCTCCTTTTTCAACTGACTACAGCCACCCTTGTACCTATTTGCATTTCAGAGGAAATTTCTGCCGGATGGTAATTTTGTACTGAGTTTTTACATTTTGCATTAGGTTAGAAGTAACCAGTCTCTCTTCTGTTGAAGAGAAACAAACAATGTCAGTTTTGTGAGCAGCTCAGAAGACAAGCTAGCGTGCAGTTTGGTAGCAACAAGCAATTGGCTGACATTTGGGATTAGAGAAAGGTACCCATATTGCCAGGGGTCTGCTTGTAAAATTAAAATTTCTCATCTTCCTATTAATCTTTTCAGCAGTGTATAGGGTTTTTAAGATTTCAAAACAGACTATGAAGCAACACAAATCACTTTAGAATAAGTGTTGCTAACTTGCTCGTATAGAACTCAGTAGTAAGTAGGAAGAGTTTGCATTTTGTCTGATGCGTCTGTATACTTGCTAAATGTAAACTTTATATATCTTGTTTTGTTTCTTAAATTACTAGATCTTTGTAAAATTCCTCATGCTCTTCTCCCATTTTAACTACCCTATGTAATAATTTTGTCAAATATGAGCAACTGTTTTTTTTTTTCTTTTTTTTTTCCAGGAGATTTAATGGAGACATTAGTTCCACATCCTGAATTCAAGATGTTGGGTCTTCGTAACATACCTCAGATGCCTGAAAATTCCCTTGCATATAGCACATTCAGTTGGCCTGGACTCATCAAACATCTAAGGCAAATGCTTATTGCTAATGCTAAAATGGAAGAAGGTAAATAGCATTCACTCATCTTCAGCATCCATCACTCTTAAAGCATACATTTTTACAGTTAAAACAAAGCTTATTGTTTTCTGGAGCTCACTGACTAACTTTAGTCAGTCAGTTCAGAAACAAGTTGCTGCCCTCAGACAGCAGGAATTTGCCTCTACATAGCCAGCTGCTTCTATAACTACTCAGCTGCCACAGCAGCTCCTGGCTTGCTTCTGTTTTTGCTCCCAGACATCTCTGTTAATTATAACTACTGAAAATATGCAAAGCAAACCAACAGTTTTGGTCGTGTACTTAATTTAAATGATACATTTGGAACATTCTTTGGATCATTAGTTTTGCTATGTTTTTTTCTTGTTACACCTTCTACTAATAAAAATCATATGCTTAGCTTTCCCATATCATTTACATTGAGAATTCAGTAAAACTTCCAGTTATGCAAAGAATGGGCTGGCAGACTGCTAACTATAGAGACAAGTATCTATTTTCTCTGGTAAGACTAGTGACTGCCAGACAAATACTGCTGGATGAACTCTGTTTTTCTCTGAGAATTGTGTAATTGCTGCTTAACTAACATGTAGAAACTACAAACCCTAACATGATCTCAGCTTGGGGCAGTGTTAGTTAGCTAACACTCATCAGCTAGTCTGAATCCGTACTTCATGAAACATTAACTTTATTTTATATCTTCTTTGCTAAAACCTCACAGGTATTGACTGGCAAGTACAGCCGCCACGTCCAGGCTCCTCTGTTCCCTCCAGCCATTCCACAAACAAGCTGCCGCATTTCAATACTTCCATTGCCAACCTGGTTATCCTGAGAGGAAAAGATACGCACAGTGCAGACTTAGGTGAGAAGGAAAAGAACAATGTCATAGCAATTCATTTCACATCTCACTGTTTCCTTCACAACCAATTCTGATGAAAGTGAGAAAAAAAAAAAGAAAAAGAAAACTAGCAGGGCCAATATTTCCTCTAGAAAGATTTTCATGTCCAAGGACATGTTGTGTAATTGGTTAAAGCTGTTGTATTTACAACTTGGATTTCTGTTTTTCCTAAAGCATTCCAGGGAAGGAAGAAGAGACTGAAGTCTGTATACATGTTAGAATTCTTAGCTGTGTTGTCTGAAAATGTATTTATTCTGGAGTGATGAGCATAGCTCACATATGAAGTACTGATACAAGGGTACACTCCTAGATAACGTAATGAATCTGTTTAAAGCAGTTACATTTGCAACAGGCTGACCAGTCTGCAGACTTTTTCAAAGCCTGGACTGAACTGCCAAACCCTGATTGGGTCACCCAGGACTACTGAGATCAAGAAACAACACCTTGTAACTTTACATTTATCAAAATGGCTTTCTTATTTCTGCTATAGGAAGTTTCCGAGATCCTTCATTATATACATCATGGTTAAACCCTCAGGATGCTTTTAGTGCATGGAAAACACCAAGAGCATTTAACAAGTATGAGAAGTCTGCTTCTCTGGTTAGCAATAGCCAGTTCCTGCTGAAACCTCTTGACAATGTTGTACGCAAAGCTTGGAATATGTTTGCTTCCAAGTAAGTGAAAATAATTGTGCTCATTTCATTTCGAGCTGTTGTTATCTTCAGAAGTAGCAAAATCACTGTAATAAAACTCTTTTTCAACAAAGTAATTGTGAATAAGCATAAACACTATTCCCACACTTTAGTGGAAACATTTTTATGCTTGAAACATGATGGCAGGGTGCTTACCTTACACAGAACAGAGCTTATGTTCCATGGATAAACAACAGTACATATTCTAGGGCTGTCAATTTGACCATTTTCTCAATACTAGAGCTCCCAAAATTTATAGCGTTCCAGACTGACCATTCTAAAAATAATACACAAACTCTTTCAGTGATCATGCAGTTTCTAAATTGTATACAGACATTCTGGACATTCCAGGAAATAAGTTCCTAGTTTAGTTCAAAAATATTCTATTACTCAGGCTCCAATTCCATTAGTTTGATTTTTCATTAGAAACAAGAAATCTAAGAAATAATTGACTCTTTACTTTGATCACCATAAACCCAAAGTTACCAGGTGTCACAGCAAATGTCTACTAATTCTGAGTTTCTAGCACAGGAATTCTATGTCTAAAAGTCAAAGGAGAAAGATCGCATCTACTAGCTGCGTTCTTGTTTTTACCACCTGCTACAAAAACACCATTGATGAGTAGTAAGCCATCCTGCACACACAGGCTTAGGTTTTGCATCTCAAATCTATCAATTATTTTCTCATTTAATAATCACAGCTCCTTCCGTTTCCCAGTTAGGCCCATTTTGTTAGATGCAATTTTGTCTCTCAACCAGTATACAAAGTAATAAATGCTATTAGAAATAAGTCATGACTTATCTGTAACTATGAATTACAAAACGAGTTCAAGAGAGCAAGGTAGAAACCAACCATCATTTGAAGTTGTTACAGTAACTATACGGCCTGATTTCATGTGTCAGAGGTTTCATTCATCTCTAATGTCTTACAACTTTTCTGCTGTGACCTCCCACAGAGCCTATGTTCACCAGTACACTAAATATGGAATTGAAGAGGAAGACTTCTTGGACAGCTTCACAGCTCTGGAACAAGTTATCTCCAGTTACACCACCCTTTGATTTTTGAAATGGTCTCTTCCTGAAAGAATCTAGCACTGGAAGACCTTCCATCAGCTTCCTAAAGTACATAAATTACTGGACTATAACTATTTTTCAGTCTTGTGAGCACTGTGTGACTGTGTTAGAATAGTAAGAACTGAATGGGAACAGAGTATATTCATATGGGCAGATATTATTTATATTTAATATATATAATAACTATTTTTCAATACAGTTACCTGCTGTAGCTAAATCTTTGAACATCATTTTTAGTACTTGCATATTTATTTTATGAAGACTTTCAATAAGAAAGGATTTTTCTCTAGGCATTCTGGCTTCTCCCCTTCCAACTTTTCATGTTAACACTTTGTCCTAGAATGCTTCAATGTTAATAAAAATGCGCAGTCTTGGAATTATGAATCCAAACTCCATTTGTTTATTATTCAGAAGCCAATAGACTGCCACTTTGTCGTTTACAGCAAAGTAAGGCCTAAATTCTACTTTAAGGGCCTTAATCATGACAAAACACTGGAAATTCTGAGCCATCTGAAAAAAAAAAAAAAAGAACAAAAAAAAAAAGAACAGGGTGTTCATTTTCTTGGTATCTTCAAATAATATTAGAGATTATAATGAATTCTATGCTTTCCTGTCCATTTCACTGTGCCATGTTTGTGCTACCTACTACTTTAAAACAACATATATAGCATATTGGAGATCTTGGCCATTTGTTACAGGTTAACTATAGGCTTAACAGAGAAAACTACAACTTTTCTTCCTATGTTACAGAGTTAGAAGCAGGTAGTTTATATCTATTTTTTTTTATTTAAAAAGACCTAGAAGGAGAATTGCTGGTAGACTCCAGATGCAAGTCCCTGCAATATAGTGTAACATAATGTATAATTTCAAAAGTTGATTTACGAAACAGTGTTTTGTATTTATTTTGACAAATTTTACCACGACCACAAGGTGGTGCCACTGCAAAGCTGCAGCACGCAAACACTAGCACATCAGCCAGTTTCAGGAGCAAGAGATTGCAATAGTACATGGGGGCATGTACTGGAAGCCTTTAAAATAAATACTTTTTTTTTTTTTTTTTTTTTTTTTTTTTTGAGAAATGGACAATATCATAGTTCCCCTTTAAGTCTGTGCTATTTTCTGCCAGGCTTCATCTTTAAGTAAAGGATGAGCAAGCCCATAGTACGGCTAACAAAGCCCACACAGAAGTCTTGCCCTGTTAGAAATTCTGATTTAGATTTTAGATCTTTAATGAATTAACACAGTAGCAGATGCAGAAGTGGCTTTGTAATTCTGCTGAGCTTCAGTTAGTGGGCAGCAGACACCGTACATTACTCTTATCTTCATTTCCTTTCCTGGTTTCATTTATTTCTTCACTTTTGTTCAGGCCAGGAACAGGAGCACTAAACCCACCCCAGGAGCAACTGTTCTTAAAGTAGCTCTGGCACACGAGATCTGGAACGGCAAACAAATTTGTTGACAAGATTCAAGTAACTGTACAATTGAACCTGAAGTAAGTAAGTACCGGGGCTAAGTTCAGAATTGCTCAAATACAGATAGAGCAATAGCTGATCACTGGAATGGTTTAGTTTCAGTGCAAGCCACAATGGATTCTGATAAATTTCATGGCAGTTTATAGATAAGCAATATTAATCTCTTATATGTTCAAAAATAAATTTAAGGAGCCTTTTACTAGTAGGGGAACTGTCAGCACACAACATTAAGAGTTGAGCCTAGTCCATGCAGAAAAATTACCTGTGTAAATTAAGAGCTATGTTAGTGCTTCAGTTCAACATCTGACTCATTAGAGGATCGTTTGTGGGTGTGGTTGGGGTTGAATGCAGGAGAGAAGGAAAACAGGAGAATGCAGATGGGGTAAATATACCTGGTAACTTTTCATATAAAAAGACATTTACATTTATGACAAGAGATTTTGAAAATACTCTTCTGGAAAACCACAGTACACAATCCAACTCAGTCCGGATTGCTTTCTGTTTTCACTCGGCTGCTTTAATTCCTGTTTTAGGAACACCCTCTCAAAAGGGGATGACACAATAATCATGGTTCAACTACTCAGACATGCTTCAGGCCCTATACTGTTTGGAAGTTTAAAACTACTTCTATAATTACATTTTAATATACAAGTATTTATGATTATTTCATATTTTTTCACTAAACTACTTCCTGGCAACTCGGAGTTAGGGGACTATTATGATCAGAAGGGCTTTTCTGGTCTTGTATTTTTGTCGGTTTAAACCATTGTCTTTAACTTCAGCATTTTCACACAAGAAACTGGAGGAAAGATTGCATAAGACATTAAGATAAACAGAAGGGGCAATTCAAGTTTGCAAGGAACAAAGGGTCAGGAAAGCAGACAGTATGGTGAGGTTCTCCCTCTTTCCTCCTTAAAAAGGCACAGGATGTTTAGCAACATAGAAATAATTTTTCCTAGTGTTTTCAACAGATAATGCTATCAGACTAAGAACTTCTTCCAGTATCAGAAATGAAAAATATTCATTTTTGAAAAAAATAATTAAGACCCAGGAACACATATTCTTCTTCAGTGTTACACTGGATAGGTAAAAGATTTTAAAAAGCTTATACAAATAAGTCCTTCCAGAAGTAAGGAAGAGAGTAAGTTTTTGTACTGCTACATCAAGCAACCTTATTGCACAAATAATTTTGCATTATCTCTACATATTTATAATTCTGAGCATGAAGCAAGCAAAGCAGGCACTTAGTGCAGCTGTGAACAACGTAGAGCCATTTATCCATTCTTTATAGCCACATATATTATTTATGGCTTATATCACTTTCAGTTAAAAGAGCAGGATATTTAGGTTTCCTTAAGTTTGGCAGAATTTGGGCCACATCAGGAAACACAGCACACAGCTGAGGCTTATATCCCTAAAGCAAAAATAAGGATTTCCTTATTTAATCTCAAGTTACAGCATATGAACAGCAAGGAAGAAAAATACTACAGCTCAAAGGCAGCACTAGGCCAGCAAGTTCGTTACTGCTTAACAAGGATAATTCTGCAGTAACTTGTTCACAATTAGGATTCAGGGAAAATACTGCTTCCATGCAAAAACAACAATTTTCAAAGCAGCAATAGAGGCTAAAGCCCATCAGCCAAATTTTGACAACAACAGACTTCTCAAAACTACAAGGAAACTGGAGGCAAAAACAGAACTGTAACTGTTGTATTAGCTGCTCTAGTCCCTTTTGCTGGAGAAGAGATTGTTAGGAATTATTTTAGGCCTCTCTAGGCTTCTTCCTGTCAGTGTTTTTCACTGCTGACCTCAGTTTTGAAATTCTCACACCCTTTCCCAAACTAAGCCTTCATTTTTTGATCTATGGCTGGATTCCTCTATTTTTTCCCCAGGATGTGGAGAGGAGAGGGTCATAGTGACAGGAAGTGAATAACTATTACTAAATTTTCATCATCTAAAGTTATATTAGAAGGTAAAATAGTCCTTTTCTATTTTATCGAGAAAATTAATTGTGTAAAGGATAGCCTGAGCCTGGCAGAAGGCCTTTATTTCATTAGAAATGTAAATCAGTGAGGTAATCAGAGGTCAGCACAAGCCAATGGCTCACCGAGGCAGGGACAGCAGAATCAGTGGCCTTGACCTAGCCAGTTTTAGGTGAACTACCCACAGGATGTCTATAAACCATGGAACAATGCGTCAAATCTCACTATTGTTTTTTGTAATGGACAGGTGCAGCAAGCACACTTGGAAGTTGCTTGAAGGACTAACTATAGCAGAAATATTTAATGAATGGGGTAACTTTTATTTGGTCACCAACAAACAGGACCAAAGTTTAACATGTTACAAGTTCTTAAAAGGCAGTAACAGGCAAGTGACAGGGACCTGATATAAATACCATTTATTTGGACTTACATGTCAGTGCTTATAAGGTAAGACTAATTACCAGTAGAGAAATGACAGAACTTTACTGAATATGTGTAGGGGCTTTTAAGAGGATTACCTGCACTAATTTACCAGACAGGAACAGTTCTAGATTAAGGGCAAAAACCTGTGGTTTCCACAAAGACCAGGACTCTATTGGTAAGAAAGAAGGAAGTTATGTATGAATTACCAGCCAATACACAACTAGGAAACATTAAGGTACAAAAGGGCATTGAATGAATAATTCATTCCCTTCTGCATTTGTTAATAAATTCAGTATAGGTAAATACTATGAAACAACAGACCAAACATCCAAAATTAAGTATTCTTTGATGTCAGACTGTCCAAGTCCAAGTTTTGCTGTACACCACCTTGAAAAAACACCTAACAGTCATCAGGAACATGATTCATGGATCTGATGTGTTATGAAAAGCTTCAGAAGGAACTGAGCTGCTGCCTTTCCTCTACTGCTTTCAAGGGCAACCCAGACACTCCTTTACCAATACAGCAAATTCCAGCGTAGGCTTCCTCCACAAGCCTGCCTCTGGGCTTCCTACCCCACCTCTGCCCACGCTCCAGAAGCATGGCTTGGACACTCAGACAGCCTTTAACCCGCCTGGATGTAGAGCTGATAATCCTGAATTTTAACTATAGAGCCTTTCCGGCTCTTTCAGTCGAACTGGAAGTTCACAATGGACCCTTCTGATTTCACATTGTATGAATCCTCTCCCTCTAGACAGCCACTTCCCCTCTGTCCGGGTGGGGGTAATGAGTCACCTACCTCAGTGAATCAGCAGAACCTGCTTAACCCTTTCCCAGAAGCACGAACAGCTGCAAGTAGGGTGGTGTTTCCAACGAATTTCATTGCCAGTTATACAGGGCAAATTGGAAATGCTGAAGATAGCCTGAGATAAGAGATAAGAGAGGCTGCTTCTGCAGGAACCAGGAAATTTCAAGGCAATTTTTGTGTGTATGTTCCATGACAGCACTCATGGTTGCACTACAGTGAATAAATGGAAGAAGTTTAAACCTCAACCCCATGGCTCATACATGCCTGAGAGATTCTGAATGGTGACTGCTAAGAGAGTTTAGCAGCATAAAGCAATGTAACAGGCCTCCGTATGGAGCCACGTGAATAAGGTTGCAGAAAGTCTTGTCTGCTTGTCTTAGAAGCAGTTTTTTCTTTTCTAAATATGGAGTGTTACACATAAGAGAAAAATAGGCAAGATGAGGACTTTCTCTAGGCCAATATTCCCATTTTTAAAGAAAAAAAATAAACTAAAATAAGCCACTGGTTAATAGAAAAAAGACAGAAGAAACATTTCTCAACACTTCTTGTTTGAGCTTCAGTAAGCTGTGAGCTCGTTTCCCTAATTATACATGATGAGAAATTAATACCACTTAAATGGTATATGTGCATTTAAATGGGTGCGTTCTCCAGAAATGATTATTGTACATATTTGGTTACACATACAGTGTAATGTTTATTCAAAGGCTCACAAAAATACACTTCAGTTGCCTGAGAATGGTGTAATTGTGGTCAGATGGCATGATTTAATTTGAACTTTTGCCCAGCAGGCTCCAATATGTAATAGATCATTTACTGAAGCATGTAAGCAGAACACTACTGGAGGAGCCAAATGGAAAGCAGCCTTATCCCACATGCTGAAGGTGTAATAAAATACTGACTCTGTACTTCTTGGTTGGCAAGGGCAGCTGTAGGTTCATTATAATATCCTCAATAAGAATGGTCAGAGCTGGGCAGTAGTTCAGAGCTACTGCTCTCCAGATGGCTCAGAACAATACCAAGTTCGAGAATACGTATTCCCTTGTAAGCCTGCTTGCTGCTGGATGGCATGCATTCTTACCACGTGCAAAGAAAACACTGGGAAATTTCCTCCTCACCGCACTTTGAGCAACTTCAACCTGTATTACAACGTGACTCTGAGTCACCTGGACAGCAAATGTTTCATACAGCTATTTGACACTGTAAGTTAGAAATTCTCCTTCCGAGGCTGAATTTTGGTGGAGAAACCTTATACTAGTGTTTGGCAACTGATGAACAGAAATCCAATTAAATACTCTTCTCACAAGAAGAAAGCTTCCATTCCCTCCCTACTACTCCTTAACTCAGGTTTTCACATTATTTTCCTCTATAAAGATTTAGTCAGGCTTCTCCACAAACCCAGTATTTTCACAGTGAAGTATAACTGTATGCAACTAGATCTAAACCTAATGCAGACCGTGAAAGGATAGCCTATTTTTCAGTGCATAAAGGAAACTGAACGTGCTTTAGTACACATGGGATCCTGCTCAAGTCGAACAAAACTCCAGTCAACAGTCAAGCCTGAACTTGTCCAAAAAGTGCTAAGCACCAAGGACAGTCAGGGCTACAAGAAGAACTGAGCAGATGAGCCACAAGTAACCATTTTAAGCTAGGACTCTCAGGCTCAGGTCTGCCAAATAGTTAAGCGCTTTCATTAGTCATTTAATCAGAACGATCAACTCCCTCAGAGCTGAAATCTTTTGCCAAAGCCCCGCACAGGAGACTTCCACACTTCACTTAAAAAACACCAGGCTCCTGGTGAGCAGCCATCACATTTTTAGTTCGTGCAGAAGTGCTGCAGTGTGATTTGCCACATGCAGAAGTGGTTAAGACAAGTTTATATACAACTGTTAAGTGAGCCAACAGAATTAGGATCACCAATTGCATTAGCAAAGGTCTAGTAGAAATACTGCTTTGAACTTTTTTTTTTTTGTCAACCTTTACTTTGAGCTTAACTAAATACTTGCTTCAGGCATCTTAAAAAGTTTCTCTTCCTGCTGTTCCCCATCTCAAGTCTCCTTATGCAACAGGCACGGGCACATGTGACCAGGTCACAAGAGGTCATCTGGACTGAAGTGAGACACGAGGATCAGGGAATCAGAAATGCAAAATTTGTTTTTATGGAAATATTCTGAATATTACAGCTATCAAGAAAACAGCTGCAGCAAATGAGAAACACGGCAGAGTTTTTGTGGACACGGCTGTACAGAGTTGTAATCCTAAAGGTTCATTTTTCCTTTAAGCAAGTCCAGTTTCTTTCAGATGCAGAAAAGAAATGCCGAGCACTCAAAATTGCTGTTTCAAGCCTTTTTCAAGGCTTTTAACAGACGGAATGAACCTAATAAACACATAGTCTCAGGAAAGACAAATGGTCCCTTAAAACTCACATGGTTCCTACATGCAAGTGTGAGCCTCAAATGAAGTATTTGTGGTTTAGTTAGCATGAGTTAATTTTGCAAGAGAATTGCCAGTCTCTTTCCTGACATGTCAGAAGGAAAACAGAGATACCACAAAGTCACTGCATACAAACAGAACAAGCTCTGGGAAAAGCATCTGATCTTTAAAAAAAAATAAATATTAGACTTTGTCAAATGGTTCAAAGCAGATCTTAACCTTCCCAGGCACACAGGCCACTGGTGGTGCCCAACTAGCTTGGAGCTCTGGCTGACACCTGCCGTATCAGTGCTTCCTTCCAAAGAAAAGACTTTAGATCTTAAATTTCATGTAGGTTGGCCAGTATCCAAGCAAATTCATGGGTGACTACCTGCAGACTGATGTCAGCAATCCTGTGATCGCGTAAAACCAGGCTGACACTTCAGCGTTGATAAGTTTCCCTAGATTTGAGATGCCTGAAATCACCTGCATCAAACGCAGTCCTTCCCCCACAGGATCCCTCATGGAGGAGGAACACAGGAGTCACAGAGAGAACTGACACCTTTTACATGGACAGAAAAGCAGTTTGAGGACACCAGGAGATGGGTGCGGTTTGCAGATCAGCTATCAGAGTGGGGAACAATGCACTGAGCTGACAAGTCCTATCTCCTGCTTTTCATCAGGAAATAGCAGCTAGTTTCCTTATTACCAACTGCCTGGGCAACTCATTTAAGTTTCTTGGAAAAGCAGAACAATTAAGCCGGCAGTAACTCCCTTGAAACACGGAAGATGCAGCACCCTTACATATCCATATCTGAACAGCTCGTCAAATGAGGTTTAAAGAAAGGTGACCTTTGATTTAATGCTAATGTAGTCAATACTCTTTGAATCATACCCTGAGTGAATAATAAAAAACCCCTCCAGCAGTAAAAAGGTCAGCAGTAAAAAAACAAAGCTTGGGCCATTTAACAGGTTCACAAGGGCATTTCTTATTTTTTAATAACACAACTGAACATCACTGGCAGTGAATGGGCTGAATGACTTCAGAGCCCAACAGGCTCTTCAGTTTGGATTCAACACACAGCCATACTCAGCTTTTTTGACCAGAATACCCTTTGGCTGAATTCCTGCTGCATGCCAAGAAGCCCAGCACAGCTTGCTGGGCAGTTCCTGTCTGCTTTTACCTGGACAGCCTTCAGACATGCGATGACAGTTTCTGCACTTTGACAAGTGGCCCATGTTGTCCCAGCCTCTCCTATTCACGCCACTACCAAAATATTGCTGTGCTGCCTTTTTTTTATGAAAGCTGAGCAGATGCACCAATAAGCAAGTGAAACAGATAAAGAAATGCCAGGTTGCTAGCATACTGTGCCCTCAATTAGAAACCTGAATGACAAAGCCACAGCTCAGAGTTTTTCTGCATAATCCCTTTAAAAATGAGTTTGCAAGAGCATATGCAAATATTTACCCTCTATCTGGTTCTGAACACATTAGCAGGCTGTTACACAAGGAAAGAGATTGCTTCACTCCATTTCCTGAAGAGGTTCCAGCAATCCACCAAGGTTCCAGCAATTAAACCCTCACCTGGACCAGTCTAGGGCGAGAGCCCAGCAGGAAGCCCTCCCTGGCTCTCCCCCCTTCATGCTCCACTTAATGCTGCAATCCAGTCAAGGCTGGGTAAAGTACTGTGTAGTTTTTTCTTCTTCCCCTCCAAAGAAACAAAAAATAAAAAATTACAGAAAAAAAAAAAAAGAAATTTAAATCCCAGAAGAGCAATTTCAATTACTGCATGTGATTACATTGAACCTTTTAACTGCTGATTACAGAGCTGTTTTTTTAACCATGTGCTTCAAAGAAAACTGCAATTATTTTACCTCCAATGAACACACCCAATCACCACTTATTTCTACACCTGCAATAAATTTTGTCCACTAACATTTATATTTGTGCTTGATGATCACAGAAACATCCACAGTATTTGTGCTTGCAATTAGTGCTGCCTGCAGCGAGGAGGAGGCAGATTCTAACAAATTAAATAATGAAATCCAAAAGCACAGCAGGGAAGGATGTTCAGGAACAGCATTAAGCCATCTTCAAGTATTAGTGACAAGCATCTCTTAGCATGACAGGCAGCTGGGTGATTTTAGAGGGAAGGGCTTTAACAAGCAGCACTGTGACACTGGGGCAGAGGGAAGGACTTCCAGGCAGAGACAGGGAGCAAGTCTCCCGGAGGCTTTTACGGAGCTAAATGTGGTGTGGAACTGGGCAATTCCATCTGACACGGCCCGTCCCAGTCTGCTGGCCCAGTGCGACTGTTCCTGCTTGGTTTACATCAGCACAATCCTTCTTGCCCTGATCAGGTACATCGTGGCTGCCCCAGAGGGGAACATGCCAGCCAGCGTGCTCACGGCTCAGCCAGCCTGCGGAGTACATCGAGGAGGGACGAGTGACAGGTCAGGTGGTAAGGGTGCAAAGAGGGGATCCGCTGTGATCCTGTCTGACCTCAGCTCTGATGCACTGTGTGGAATTGCTGGCCAACTTTCTGCTTAGTTTCCTATTTACAGGGAGTGCATTCGTGAAAGCAGAGATTTAGCCATGTTCCAGAGATAAGACTAAAATATCTAACACCTCAAGGTCATCTTTTGCTTGTTTAACCACCCATTAGTTGTTATGAGGGCTATTTACTTCTGTGTAGTTTTTAATTCCAAGAATAATTTATTATTCAGTGTCTAAACTGCAAGAAGAATCAGATAAATTACAGTGACACGTGCTAAGGTTGCTGCTCTTGTGACAGAGCTCTCTTTGAATCCTTCTCTCACCCATTTTAAGCTACCTGAGTGACTGCTTCCAGTGTAAAATTGAAAATATATACAACAAAATGAAACTTTGGGTTAAGGGAGCAAAACACATTTTCAGCAGAAATGCTAAAGGCTCCATCTCTGAAGCCACAAAACGCAATTGGTAATTTATCTTCTATATTCACACTCACTAGAGAATGCTTGAAATAAGTTTCACAGCACAACAACCGAATTCAATATACAAAAACAGAAACAATCCAGCTGAAATAAATACGGGAAATCAGTTATTTGTTTATTTAAGCAAACATAAAACTTTCCATTTTCAAATCTCACTAGGTTTGCATAACTTCCATTTCTATGACTTGTTACCTTTTACCAAAATCACACTCTCAGTGACTGAACAGGCAGAAGCAAGTAGAATGAGCAGTCCCTTGGTTAAATATTTTTAGAAGCTTCAAAACAACAGCATAGCTCATCAGAATGGATGCATACAAACACGACTTGCAGAACAGTATGTATATATTTCTCACTGTATGTGTGTAAACATATGGAAATACAAGTGAGAGGAAAGCTTTCAGTCTGTCTAGCAATTTTTCAAAACTAATCGGTAGGCAGGGAGGCATAGTTATAACAAGATGCTAAGGCATTTAGAAAGGCATTAGTTACTGGGTCAAGCTTAGAAAGTTGTTTTTTTTTTTCTCCCTTTGTAATTATTACAATTTCCCCATCTCAGGATGACGGCATACAGGAACCTAAATAAGTAAATTTCATTTACTCTCACAAAAGACCATGAGACACTACTACAACTGTGAAGTCAATGCCAGCGTCCTTGGGATGAATGGCAGATTTGAGGAAAAACCACTGCCACTAACACTGGGGAAGGCTGCAAACAGCTGTTTCGTTAATCCAAACACCCTGAAGAAAAATCAAAGAGCTATGAACTGGTGGCACAATCTATTAGAATGTGCCAAATTAACATTTTAATAGACTGAAAAAAGTAAAGTATCAAAAAGAGCTATGATTTTTTTTTTTAATAGGTATTGTATTAGAGTAAGTTCTTTGCTACATTATTGTCAAAGACCTTATTTAGGCCAAAAAGAAAAAAAAGCTACTATGGCCAAGAATTAAGAAATTCCATTCGTCTTTTAAAAATCTTTGGGGCAAATGAATGGCATTTATACTTTTAACTATCTCACACTGCCTTCCAGCACTCGGAGGTTTAGATATTTAATGTAGTCAGCAGCTCTACTGAGAAAGTCCATATTACAAGCCTCCCCCCATTCACTCAGTAAGAATGTTCAGAGTTATACATGAAGCATACAAAATAAACATTACAAACCTTACACACAACTGAGATGAACCTTGGAAAGATGCTTGATGCATACTGCTGCACTGCGAGACTTCTGCACTCATTTCCACCGGAACTGAAAACATTTATATGCTACTGATGTTCAATGAAAACAGTTGGAGATGGATGAGCAAACGGTCAGATGAAAGATACCAAAATGTCAGACAGCCTACCGACTGTTGTTGCCATGAGATCCAACAGTCAACATCAGTCTGATAAGCTATCCGACAGGATGGTACAGCCATGGAGATGTCACGACGGTTGGCAACACAAGAGGACATTCAGGCAGGATTGAACATAATACTTATTCTCTCACCTTGCTCAAGAGCTGCCCTACCCTAATACAGGGATAAATCTGACCTAAGCAAGAACAAAATCTAGCTACTTTGTGCTCATATTCCACCTTTTGATAACGCTAATTCAGTCAAATTTTTGTTAATGCCCCATAGGATAAAAATGAAAAACAATAGATCTGAAGTTGTTAGAGTTGCAATACATACACTGTAGCAGTGGAATGGGCATCTACTTACTAGACAGAAGAGATCAGTTTTGGTATGGGTTATGTCGTACACATTACAACTGGAACACACCAATCATGTTCTATAAATGTCTGAATTTTAAAGCAGAACCGTAAGGTTCCCTATGGCTCTATACATCATTGCTGGGTTTGACACCAATTCTGTTCTCAGATGGAATCTTTGCTCTTCATTGCTCGTGGTGCTGTGATCAGTGGCAAATGTCTACAAAGACTTTGTGCTAACAAACACAGCTAACTAGCTAATTTGCCTGCGTGAAACATACTTCAAGTTATTACCAGTGAGCCATACATCAAGTTATTTGCTTTCTACTTTCTTCTGCTAAGTAAGAAGTTCTTAAAGAAAAAAACAAAACCAACCAAGAATAAAGGGCGGTTTCAGCACCATTTGTGCAGGAAGGATGAGTAAAGCATGCACTTCATGGGATTAAGGCTTAATAAAGAAACTGAGTATACAAAAGTGGAGAGGAAAAGGAACAGTTTAAAAAGACTGACACAAGAAATTCTGGAATGATCAAAGATGACTTTATAAAGTTTTATCTTAACTTCATTCTAAATATACAGAATAAAAAATGCCAGCTTCAGCATTTTGACATTAATCATATCTGTTAACATCATGAAGATTAAAGGGTGGCTTTTCCAACCGAGAGCACGTGCAATGCAATGGGACACTGGAGAATTGAGATGGAATAACCTTACCATGAGGGACATGCAACAGTTTTTACCCAATCTGTATTCATTTATATACATTTTGATGGTCTTGAAAGTTAAGGAAAAAGCAAAACAGCCACCCATCAAAATAAAAAGTTACCCTCAGGTCAGCCTGAAGTTAAATCAGGAAATATTAAATTGGTTTTGGAAGTAATTTGGATGGACAACATCTGTGTTAAACATTTCACATCACATTGTCCATTCCATATGTCCATAACACAACCCAGACATGTAAAGCATTTATACCTTACCTTAATATCTTTAAGTTTGTCAATGAAACGTCTGCTCTAATAGTCAAATTACTTTCAAAATAAAATAAAAACCTGTTATAGTTGAAAATTGATGTTAAAAAGTTTTTCCCCATTTTGAATAATGCTGATTTTTAAATATATGGAAAGATGTGTCATTTTTCATGTCTGTTAAAACCCAGCCCAAGGGTTTTTTCTTTTCCAAGCTCATTTGGTTTTTTCTTCAGAGTACATCTTCTGTTGCAGTCGTTTGGCATAGCTTTGGGCCATGGAGTTGATTATAGATAAGATAAAATAACAAACCATGACAATCACCAATTTTTCAAACATCCACGATAGCCAGTTTTCCCCCTGAAGAGACAAAGACAAAACAGAATAAGGAGGAAAATGAAGATTAGTGGACAGCACAAAGGCAAATTCTCCATTTTATGGGTGAAAGGGATAAGCCCAAACATTTTTTTGGATTATGTAATTTATCAAATTAAAAACAGGAACCAAGTGCAAGCTGACAGGATTCCTGCAGGTCCCTCTCTAGAGCTGACTTTAGTCCCTTGAAAGACAATGCAGGAGGGGTTGCCAAATACACCGCAGGGCAGACGATGAATCCTTGATCATTACTCGTGTGCTAATGAAGTGATTTATTATTCCTAGCATTGTTTGGACTTCACTAACAATTCATAGAGTTTAGAATTTGCAACCCCTGACTGTCATTCCCTGTCATATTCAGTGCAAGGAAAACAATAAGGTCATTGGTTAACAATGTTTTTTTTCCTAAACTGCACACACTGTGCTATCTTCCAATTCAGAGCCAATTCTTCCAGGAGTTACCGCGATGACCTCTGCAGTCCCGCTTTGAGCGTTTCCACAGCTTCTCTGAACTGTGGGCTTTTGTCAAAGGAGGGCAGCACCGCACCGCACAAAAGTCACTTCAATGCTCATATAAGGCGTCTGAGTATTTAGTTCTTCCTGACTGAGCCTCCCTAATTTCATCTTTCTATTAAGAAACAGGCAAAGAAACATTTAGAAGGACAGCTACGGATATTAAATGTGAAGTGTGAGATAAATGGATGCTACCTCACTCTGCCTTCGCACCCTAAGGGAACTCTCCTTGAAGTTACAACATTCCTCTGTCCCCACTGAAAATTATGGGGGGGAATTGGACTTAGAAATTTAATTGAAATTTTACTTTTTAAGTACTTTGTGTGAAAGGAGACTTCTGCCCCTTTGCACCAACTCTAAGTACCGTATTTTCCTTTTCCTTTTGAACACTACCACTTGGGGATTTTGTTCCTTTCCTTGGTCATTAAAGCTGCAGAAGCCACCGGCTCCTGGAGCATTGCTGCTGCCCGCAGTTCAGTATCACTTCACATGTAAATGAGACTTTTTTTTTTTTAACTTAAGTTTCTCTTCCAAAATAGGCACACTAATACAGAGGCACAATGAGCCCCTGATGTTGTTTTAATGCTTTTTGTATTCTCTAAGAGGTTTCAATCCAGTTACATAAAGTTATGGTATTGTTTTTAATTCCCAGGTTCCTTTTAAAATTAAAATTTACTAATCCCCTGGGCCACTGCAAATCTTTGAAAGCAGAATAAAGAGTTACATCAGTAAAACTGACCAGCCAAAGACAGAGCTAAAGGAAAAGTTAACTGGGGAGGGAGGCAGAGAGGCTCTTACCTGTGGCACGCCACTGTCAGATTTGTGGTGAAGTTTTATCCTCTGAGCTTCCAAATATTCTTGAAATGGCTTCTGAAGAGAAGGACCTATACTTGGAATAGCACTGATGCAAAGTTCATCCCAGAGAACAAGACAAAATAGGGGAAGAAAAAAAAAAAGAAAAAAAAAGAGATATATGTATATATATATATATATATTTTTTATAACTTACCACTTGACCCAAACAGAACAAAGTTCAGACTGAGCTACAGCTCGGAAGGGTACTGCTACTTGGGAAATCATAACCACAAAAATAAAGTGAATTTTATCTTTTAGCTGGTATTTCAGAAAGGAACGTATTTCCTCAGATCCTCAAAAAGCATTTAAAAAGAAAAATATTTCAGAGCAAATCAGCGGTAATACACTGGTGGTAAGACAGAAAGAAGCCGTGAGCTAGAGCATTTCCTTAAAGCCCGGGAGAAGCCAGCTGAGGCTGTGCACTGATGCAGTGCTGAGAATAAAATGAATGACTTCTCAGAAGTCCCACATTTATCACCAGCAGTTCCTGTAAGAACTGGTTTGAACCGATTAATAAGGAAATGACTTGTGCTTGTGTCATCCCTCAGTTAAAAAAGAAACTGCTCGCCCTATGACTTGCCCCTATCTTCTCAAAGAAGACGGCCCCTTTCTCAAACTAAGTCCTTATTAGGACAATCTGTGCGTCATCCTTACCCAAAAAGAATGCATTAGCAAATTCTGCAGGCACCTCCCACAAGTCAGTGATTAACAAAGGAACAAAGAAAGAACTATGAACCCTGTTCTGAATCATTTCATGGTTTATGGCAGATGACTTGCACAAAAGCTACAATACGTTACCAAACACCTTGTTCTTACACTAACGTATAAAGATCACCGATAGGCTTGTGGCACTAGGAGCACTCCCGGACCTCCAAAGCAAAGGTGTTAACGTGGGACAGGCAGAGCAGCCACCACGTTCCAGCCTGCAAACACCGCAGCCGATCCAGACCCCAACCAAAACCAACGCAGGTGATTTTTCTTTTGATCTTCACACCACACTATTTAGCAGGAGGTGCGAGGAGCTTTAGAAATTGCCCCGGCACACAAAAAAGCTGAGGTGTTACACAGAGAAATTAAATTACCCCCAGCAGCAACGGGTGGTGGTGATGCAAGCGCTATCTGAGAGCACAGTCCCAAAGTTTAATCCACATTTATACACCCAGCACTCCTAACAGGAACTAGGGGAGATTCCCCATCGCTGACAAACACCATCTGATTTTCCAAGAGAACTGTTTTTTGTTTTTTTTTTTTAAATATTATTTTAAAGAAATTAATATGATATTCTACATTTAAAAGTCTCCTTAAATTTCATTGCTACAGTTCTCATTCTATTATTTCAGGGAGGATTTAGGATTCAGTCACCAAGACATACACAGACAGGATTACAAACCCATCACCTCCTCCCTGAATGGCTGCTATTGCTACGTGGGGCTACATCTCAAATTATTTTCCTCAGTCTCCTGTTCTGACATGATTTTAGCTGTTCCATCCTATAGCCCAATTCAAAAGTAATAGCTTTCTAATCTTAAAAACTTATGAAAACGCACAGATTCAAGAAACAAAACAGCTCACTCTGAAATTTATTTCCTTTACTACAGTCGGGGCAAATAATTTTTTGAAAATATTGACTAGAAAAAGAGCGTGTCCCTCATGATTCACCATAGCGATGATACAAATGGGTGAGTAAATTTTGTGCCTGGAGTGGTAGATTTTCAGCCAAAAGAAGTGTTGAGACTAAAGCACGTCTAGTACACATTTTACATAAAAACACGTCAACTTTTTACAAACAATTTCCAGTTTTGCAAAACCCACCCTTAAGAATCCCACTTTATTTGTGGTAAAACACTCTCCTGGTGACTCGCTGATCACAACGAGTCACGGCTTTAAAGAATTCTGGTCTGGGCTTTCTGTTCTTTTTTCAAATGGCACTTGGAAGCAGGAAAAGCTACTGGAGGTAATACTTCACTTCTAAAATTTTACATGGGTACAAAGTGAGGAATATTTAAATTATGAGAATAGTGATTAACAGAATACTTATTCAAAATCCTCCTTTTTTTCTCTTTATTTTTCTGAAAACTGAACCAAGTCAGTGCCCAGTGAGCATTAAACAACAGAACAAAAACAAGAAAACCAAGTTCAGATGGCTTGAAAGGATTCGGGTGTATCAATGCTCTATTTCATTTTTTTCCCCACTAAAAGCATTCAGCATCTTCTCTTTGTGAGCATGATTAAAATTAAGTGTATGACATCCCTTTTATTATAGCTGTTTTGAAGAACTGTAAAATCCTGAACGTAAGGACCTTCATTTCTAAAAGTCTGCATCACTTTGCACATTCACAGACATCTGATACTGAAAAAAAGTGCAGGGGTTTAACTAAGTAAAGTTAAGCACAGCAGCGTCTAGAAAATAATCTCCTCTGTGCACCCACAGTATTAGATATAAAATTCTCAAACTCCCAGCTCAGTGGGTTAGTTCTGGTTACTTGTACCCTTTCAACAACATTCTGTGATTTACTGAACCAGCCAACTTATTTGTCACCTAATATCGAAGCATAAAAATCATTTTATGATCTGTAAATTAAAGAATAAATCCCCCAGTTTTCATTTAGTTAGTTAGAACTGAGTGAGAGGTTCCCCTCAGAAATATGAAGTTCAGCTCAGCAAGGCATCAAAGGGGAAGGGGGGAGGCTTCAGCCTGGATCTTTAGGTGCTACACTTCAGCCCAGAGGCAGGTAAAATGCAAAAGGAAGAGATTTGCATCACAATTCTGCGCCACTTAGCACTGACTTTAAGATCAGACTTTTTTTTTTTTTTTTTTTTTTTTTTAAAAAAAAAGTCTTCAAAAGGCTACCGCAGTTTCAGGAGCCTCGATGCAAACCACAGGCACCTTTACACATCCGACTTGAAGGAAGATGCTGGAAGATAACCCCGTTGTAGGACAGCCTGAAACTAATTCCTGGCATTTTCCTTTGAAAATAAAGCCTCTTGTCTTTCAAATAAGGAGTAGGAGAGGATGACAAAAGAAAAGAAACTTGGCACACCACAGAACTGAGCCACGCTTTGTAGTCTCTATCTGACAAAACAGAACACCCCCAAAAAAAGACCCACACCATCCCTGTAAAACGTAGGTCGTAGCGAGCTGCTGGGGGACTTTACCTTGAAGCAAAAAAAGTCATTCACTAGAAGAAGTTATTCAGGCAGAGGTTGTCTGTCAAGCAATGAACACGTTTCCCGAGCTGCTCTCTGGTTGTCACACAATTTGCAGTTAGCAGCGAGGTGGCTGCACTGCTGCTGTGCTCCAGCCCCTCAGCACAATTCAGCTGAAGAACAAAGGCTGGCTACAGCTTTACCAAAAGATTCTGATTTTATTTTATTATTTTTTTTTGAGAAAACAAAACTTTGCAGATATTTTGATCCATTAGTAACTTCAGAAAAAGTTAAGCACTCAGCTCACAATTTGCTTTAACTCACGTTCATTCTCTGCTAAAATTAAATGTTTCACAAGGAATTGAAAGTTCAAACAGACTTCAAAAATTTCACTAGTCTTTGTTAGAGCTTAAATATATCAAAATCACATTTTAGTAAAAAAGATTATTTGCAATGTAATACACACAAGCACCCATCAAGAATTTTGTTTTCACTGCTGAAGCCTGTTTTCAGATGCATTACCTGGTGCTTGTAACTGAACAGATGCATCTGCTCCTCCTCTCCCCTTGTTATTGTTAATTAAGAGCCGTGATTTCTATCTAAATGAGAATGTCATAATAGTTTTCCACAGATAGAACAGAATTTCACAGCTATCTGAAGCACCACACTACACAGACTACACAGCCAGCAGAGAAGTTCCAGGATTTGTTTAAAAACACACCAAGGGTGTGCATATTCTGACAGTATTAGCCCTAAAACTTATCCCAGTAACAGTGAAGCTGTTTTCTATAGCACTTTGTGCAATTCAGTAATTAGCTTTCAGATTTAAAAGAATGACTGACAATATTTGAACCGCAAAGGCATGAAGTGGTAGGAAAGATTTTTAGGAAACTTCTTTTTGTAACAGTCTTTTGAAGCACAGGAAGGAATTTTCTCAAACACGTGGACTAAGCACCAAGTCCAGAGGAAAAAAATATTTTTCCTATGCTAAATTAACAAAAATTATCAAGTTCTTCAGTACTCCAGTCAACTCTGCTTTGCTAATATGAAAACTAAACCAATTTGATCGTAGTATTTGCACTTTTGAAAGGCAAATTTATCATCTTAATAGATCATAAAGGCTACAGGTTATCCCCAACTAAAAAATTTCACAATCCATAACCTTCAGTCTGTGAAGGTACAAGTAATTACAAGCTGCACTAAATACTGAAGCACAGGTCTGTATCTAAACGCCCCATTTGTGAATCACTAACCACTGCTAACATTTCACAAAAATAATCAATTTACAGTTGAGGATACACAGTTTCCATCTCCAAAAACCCCCGCACATGTGCGTGTTTGCCCACTTTTCCAGAGACAAATGTTAGAATTAGCAAATGTTTTAAAAAAACTACCAAGTTGCCATGGGTGACACCCATTTTTAGAAGATGAATATGGTGGCTTGTGCTCTTTTTTTAAATGTCAATAAAAGTTTCATTTGTAAGAGACAGCAAGCGATTAAGCAGCTGATTAATTTTAAGCAGTTCTTAAACTCCATTTCCTTTGATTGAAATTAAAGATGTCAATAAGACCTCCAGTGGCATCCAGTTCTCAAATTTTTACTCTGTTCAGCAGCTCACGGGAGCGACTGGATCAGTCCCTCAGTTGTGATGACCAAGACACGTTAAGCTCTGCTCTGTGAAATCCTGGAAATCCCTTTTTATCATGGCAATGACCTGAAGGGAAATCGGAACCGTAAGCAGTGAATCAATGGCACACACACGAGCCATCAGGCTCCCAGGCCGAAGCACATCGACGCCCTGCTTGGGACGGTGATGCGGCATTGAATCACAGCCCCAGCCCCGTCTCGTAGACGATCTCCCTAATATCCACAGCTTAATTTGGAAAAAATGTTTAACTTCACACGGGGATTGATTTTGTCAGGCTCTCTGGCTGTCAAGTGCAGCCCAGACTGCCAGGGTCTGGGGGACACGATGTCACTCCCCTTTTGCTGAAGTCTGGCTATTTGGGCTCGGCCAGCTACAGCAAAACATCCTCTTAGGAAATGCCGGCACTCCGATTCAGAATGAAGACAACAGGGAAGAATTTTTAAATAACAGCAAACCAAACGAAGAGGAAAATTTCATTGTGTGTTTTGTCAGCACAGCCCCGCGCACATTCACTATCTCATCCTGCTGTCCGGGAGCGAGCATGGCCTGAGGCCAGAGATTATCTCCTGCTACAAAAAGGGAGTTCAGTGGCACTGAAGAATGCGATGAACTGAAGGAGGGAGTGTGCTGGGATGAAGTCGTCCCTTCCAGAACCTCCAACTTTGTTTTTTTAAGAAGTATTTCAATTTAAATTGGAGCAGCTATTGACAGCCAGGCCAGGGGACCAAGCACAGGCTCTCACCTTTGAGCAGCTAACAACAGCTGCATGCAAAACAGCAACAACCATCGCACCCAGTACCCATTCCTCCCACACTTTGGGGTCTGCGTTTGATTCACACTTCTGTGTTCCCCATAAGAACACGGCTGAACTCCATCCTGCAAGCATCATGGCATTAGTAGGAGGCCCTGTGTTTGGTTATCTCAACTCTCCGTCCCCCAAGAGAAACTCAAAGCTTTGCTCCAGCACCACCAACCTCTTAAAAGTTTTATAAAGCCTTGAAAAAGAGATTCTAGTGGAAACGTTTCTGTGCCACCAGACAAGTACAAAGCTGATTAGTTTGCATACTGCTCGCTCTCTGAATAGAGCACCTTTCTTCCTGCAAGTTATCTGAACCTGCAATGGTTAATTTTTTTCCAGACAGTGATCTAAACAGGCTTAACGGTTAGTATTTTAATGAGCTGTCATTTCCTGTGCTGATAAAGATTCTCACAGTATTTAAACCATCCATTTCCCTGAGGCTCAGCCAATACCAGGACCCTGCTGCCGTGACTCAGAACGGACCTCAGCCTCCCGGCCTGACTCAGCCGTGACAGATTACGCTGCAGCGAGTCTGGCCGGGCTCCCAAGGTGCCCGTGGCTCAAAGAGAGCATTCACAGCAAACCTGGGCTCCAAAACCAGAGGGAGTAAGCACAGCTCCGGCATCCCCCACTGCCGCTGTGGCTTCAGAGCATTTGGCGACAGCTCGCTGCGCCCTGCAGCCACAGAAAGTCCATCGCCTTTATGGCCAGGATCAGCAGAGACACTGAGGGTTAAGCCTGGCAGATTCACTTGGTTTTACAAGATGAGGAAAGAAAATATCTGACTTGGAGATTACTAAGCTAAAATTGTTGCCCGTTTGACGTCATTCCTACCTGGCGCTGTGCTCCAATACCCACGTTAACCAAGCCGCCTGCAAAGCATTTTCCTTGGGACATTCTGTTACGCTAAGGCCAATGCTCTCAGAAGTAGGAATTGCAACATCTCTGACCTGGTGGTTCTTAACTCTGCTCCACATTGCTCTTTGTAAGGAAACTTCTCTGCATTTTAAAGACATAGCACGATTTTGGGACACGCAATTTATATAAAAAAAAAAAGCTTGCTTGTTTAAACCCTACAAGCCTTTTGCAAATAAACTTTTTATAATTCTGCTGTGATCCACTGTAAGGTTTTCAACACCAAAGCTACTCAAATTTCATTCACATCTGTGTCCCTTTCAAGACGCTGACGCCTTTGTTGTGCAGAGCTGATCTATTGTGCAGGGGGTGTAGTACGAGGGCACGGTCCCACAGGTTTCCGATATACCTGTGGGAGGGGAGCCAGTGATTTATGGTACCGAAGTGTCAGGTGTGTTGCAATAAACTTCCAAAAGCACTTGTATCTCAGGAGATTTTAAAGTCACTGCTCGCTTATCCACATGCTCAGCCATTTCAGGGTATTTTCAATTGATTTCTGCTACAGAGGTCTTAGTTCAAATGCTGATTGGAAACTCTATTTCAAAATACCCTGTAACAAAAACAGGATACGGCCACCGGATACGGACTTTAGGGCACATATGCAAAACAAAGGTCCCCGAAGCAGAAGGTGTGGCTGGCAGAGCAGGCCTGGCCCCTGTGCTGCTGCTGCTGGAAAGCCGAGCGCTGTGAGGCCGTGGAGGTCACCTGGCGGGGCCGTGCTCCGCGGTCATCCCCTGCTGAAGGCCCCCAGAAGGCAGAGGAATTGCAGGGCACGCTCTGAATCAGGAACGGGACTTGTTCCACCTGAGGACATTTTATTTCTGGTGCAGCCCTTTCTGACTGTAGCTTCTTGACTTGCTTATATTCTAAAGAAATACCCTAAACTGATACTTTTTTTTTTTCCTTCAAGAATTGTGTACATCTTGAAGCGAAGTTTCCAGTTACGTCAGTCGCCATAATTCCCCTCGCACTCCTTTCCTACAGGGAACATCGTGCTCCTTGCAAGAATCAGCTGAGATTAAGCCATGAAGCAAAGAACTACGGCACAGCAAATAGCAGCAAACTGGTTTGTAAAGGCAAGGGTTCAAGTGCCTGTTACCAAAAAACTGTTTTGCTTTAAGACATGCAATTATTCAAACTGGCAGCCGTAACTGGTAAGCATTAAAATTTGTTCCAGAAAAACACCAGATTAAGAAGCCTTTCAGTACCACTGATATTCTGGGCAGCTTTTCAGGTGCGAGCTTGTTGAATTAGAGCTCCCAGCGTTAACAGGGCTTACATGTCTCACCCCTACAGCACGGCATTAAAATTAACTTCTAAATCCGTGGAAGTTCACAATTTTATTATTATTATTTTTTTTTTTACATGCGTTTCACTGCCTTGTGCTAAACTTCAAATTAATTTGATGTCTTGGTTCATTAACTCATTGACTAAATTAATTTCTACTTCTCTTAAAATTAGCAGAACATCATTTGCTACGGGCAGCAGCTCCCTTCTTTTGCTCTAAGGCTTGCCTGCTGCAGCCCAGGATCACTTAGCACACCGGAGGAGCTGCTCCTGGCACTATCAGGGTGCTCAGCAGGGACGCTGTGCCCGCAGGGTGTGACTGTCCCGAGGAGATGCACCCACACCACTTGCCACTGAAGTTCAGCTGCTTCTGAGGTGGAGGCCACTGCTATATAAAACACATTTCTGTATTTTTTAGATTTTTTTCCCAGGTTCCAAAATGATGAGCTCGTTTCCACCAAATACAAACAGACCACGCTGAATTTAAAAGATTAAATTTTTCTCATTCTAACATTTACCCCAAATTGATGGCAGACGGCGGTGTGGATGGTATGCGTGGTGTGAGCTTTGAGTACTGCTTCTTTAGGGAGAGTACTGCTTCTTTTCTGGGAATTCTTCATGTGCATTTGAAACTACCACTTCAAAGAAAATATGTTCGTGCTTAAAAGCAACGTGCTTGGTGTGCCTTCATAAACAATCCCGCAGTTGTAGGTAAAGAACAAATTAAGTGAAAAGCCTTAAGAGACAGAAGAAAACCCACAACACATATGATAATTAAACATTTTAAATGAGCTCAGCATCCAAGTATGTTACACGGATGATCAATAAGTGACGAGAATGCAAGACAGAGCTCTTACATGCCACCCTTCCTCACAAAGAGCTCATGAAAGTAATACCACTTGGGAGAAAACACGATCCTCTTTGAGCATTTTTGACAGCAATAACACAACTTTAAACTATTAACTGGTAGAACAGGTTGATAATTACCGGCCTCGGGTAGACAACCAGGATCTTTGGCTCAGCTTTGATTGCAGGACTCCTGCAAGCTTCGGTTTCTGAACCCCTTCCATGCCCCCTTCCCCTCAGCTAGCACTGACCCCGCTCTACACCACGGCTTGCTGCAGCACAGCTGCCGCTTGCCTTGCTGCTGCCACCACCCATCCTTCCTATCACTTTTTTTATACTGAATAATGCCAATATTTTCTTTTTTTTTTTTTTTTAAAAAAAAAACAGCTTCTCAAATTCACACCCCTTTATTTCCCTTTTCTCTCTACATTTAATTAATAGAAAGAGTATTTTGTGATCCTTTTGTATGAAGGCCTAGAGAGATGTAAAACCAAATCACCCTGAATCCTATTAAAGCACAGCATCCAGTAACAAACGCAGACAACTACTGAGCTACAGGCAAGCTCTACAGGTAAATCATTTTTGCTTTTTAACTAGGAATCACATAGTTAGAGACATTCCCACTGGCTTATAAAATCAGATATTCTCAGAATCCACCTCATATCTCAGCTTAATCTCCTGTCTAGATGCTAGCTGTCCCACACATGAATATAGTTGTTATTTTGAAGTATCATGCTCAGACATTTCCTATTGTGTAAAAGCAGTATCTCAGACAAAGGTCTTAAGTCATATTGTTGGATAGAATTTGATTAAAATTAAGTTACTAACCATTAAATAGATCTATATTTTAATTTAGTTTAATGCAAGCTATTGTTTAACTTATTCTATACTTCACTCTAGAAAGAAATTGATGAGGTAATGCTAGCAGACAGATTGGGAGAAGTCAAGGATACCGGGACATTCCAAAAATCTTACTGTCTCTGGAGAACATTTTTTAACTCTGACATCAACCATCTAATAAAATCTGAATCCAGCAGAGGTCTTGTGAATGCATTCTATGTAATTGGAGGCAAAATTATCTCCAAGACAGATGAAGTAGGAAAAAACTACTAGTTTTGGCTCAAAGATCTGCAGGATAAGAAATCTTTGGAAATATACCTAGCTTAGTAGCAGTGTTGATTAAAAACTAGTAGTAAATTGTCTGGTGTGATTAATACTACAAAAATCTAATGATTGTTGAAATTAGCCACATTTCTCATTTTCTTCTTTAAAATATTGAAAGCAACAAATCGATTTGGATGTTACAAAGCAGACGCCCAGTCAGAAGATCAGGAAGTAATAAGGTCAGGATTTGTTTCATTAGTAAACAACCCTAGAACGTTTCTTTTAACAATCCTTTTTCTTTGTATAGCATTACTACTTCGAGTCTACATATTTTAAAAGCAATTATTTCCAGACACTCCTCTCCTGAAAGTGTTCTCGAGGAGTATGGCTTTATTTTTTTTTAATTTGAACTCAGCTATTAAAGTTTGGGTAGCAAAATATCAATCAGTTTGCCCCACATGACAAGTGAAAGACCTTGGAAAAGGAAAAACTCCTTTAGGATTTATTTGTGATACCCATATTAGGTTAAAAAAAATATTATTGAGATCTAATTTGTTGGATTACCAGGCTTTCACTGTTAACATCAACACTGGATTTGTAAAAGTGCACAGAATGTGATGACTGAACAGGTAGATGAGGCAGAAGTCTGGCACTTCAGTCTTCAATCATCAATCAAGCCCATGAAGGCAACATCTAATATATTGTTTTAATATATATATTTAAGCAAAAACGCAGCTAATATCAGCTTAATCTTGTTTTAAACCAAGATTTTCACTTAAAAAATAAAAAACAGTAATCAATTACTAAAGAACTCCAGGGAAAAAAAAGACAAGCTTTCTCAAAATTGGCACAGTTTACCCATGAAAATGCTCATTTCTCCTACGAAAAATGAAGTTTAACAGACTGGAGATATAATATTACATAAAAAAACTTTTCAGCCTGACATTTTATGACAAATTTAGTATTTTATATAAGGCAATTCTAATTATGTAAGATGTTTATCATCATTTTGAGACACTGCAAACATCACAACAGTCCTTTCAGTTTTTGTCACAGGATCCCAACACAACACTGAAAAAAAGTCAACAAAAACCAGTGCATTTGCACTCAACAAGTGTAGCAAGCTATAATTAATTGCTGTATCGTATTTTGGGGTGAAAGTTAAATGTAGATATCAGATATTCAGGCCATCTGACCTTCAATGCTATTATGTTTCTTGAAGCACTTGAAGCCTTTCAGGTGAGGAATGAAGTTGCATAGAAAACCTGAGCTAGCAGTTAGCCAAAGGTGGCACTTACAAGCAAAGCACAGTTTTCAGCACATCTGATTTAGCTCCTCCAGTATTTTTCCACTTAATGAGTGAAGGTATTAGTGTGTTAAAGAATTACTCACCCAATTAGGGACACCATCTGCTCCACTATATGTTTGCTGAATGTTATAATAACGAAAAGTTTCTGTAGGAAGGAAAACGTCAGTTAGAGAAATGTTTGATCAAAGGGGAAGCAAAGACAATGGTGTACAACAATTTATGTTCCTTTCCAATCCAACTGCTTCTCCAGCACTTAGTTTTCCCTTCACTTTTCTGTTTTTCAGTACTCTTTTCAAAAATAGGCAGAAGAGAGCAAAGCTATTTACTTTATTATTCTATTTCCTCATAGATCTCGTTTCTTGCAATGTTTTTGTAGCCTGTGTCACTAACCATTCGCATCCTCCCCAAACTTAAATTCCCAGAAGCTCAAGGTCATTTTACTCCGTCAACAATGTTTTAATGGAAAAACAGTCAGCACTGTGCAGAAAAATTCACATCCCATTACACAAACACACGGACTTAAAGATCACAGAGATGAAAAAATGATAGCCCCCTTGTTCACGTGCTTCAGAGAGAAGCAAAACAAAGAAACACCTAGTGAAGAACAAGTAAGAGCCATTGGGTACCTTCAGAGAAGACCAACTTCAGGGAAGATAGATAATCCATTGCATTAGAGAATGATAATTTGAAACAGAATAATTTCAGTAGAAGACAGTTCTGTAACACATGGCTTATTTTCCACAAAAAACAAGTGTCTGTAATTTTACCTCTCCCTTCTCTTCTGTCATGTTAATTTTTTTAAAATAGCTTTTGCTAATTCCTTGTGTCACATTCAATAGCTTGTTTGTTTGCAAAGAGCGAGCAAGACTACGTCTAGATGTACCTATACACACAAACAGTTCCCACGGTCTCCTTAAATGAATTTAAACATGATCTAATGAGAAGCGCATTCGCTAGTATGGAAATAAGGGATGTGATAACAACTACACAAAAATGATTTTGTGGTCCAGTGGAAGAGACCAGTTAAAAGCAGCTCCAGGATGGCCACTGCAGAGTCTGTTACTTCCTGTCTAGAGAAAGGTTTCATTAAAAACTTGTTCTGTGACTGTTACATTTCCTAAATTCCAAATTGCAGCAAGATCACTGAAAAAAAAATAATCAAGGCTATTGCACAAGAGTACACTTGAAATACAACATCACAGAAAACAGAATTCTAATAGCTAAACATATTACAAAATACAATGATTTACCAACAGTGCAAGAGACTGGATTTTTTTTTTTTTTAATCTTAAATTTTATCTGGGTGTAGAACACTACGTTCCATAGCAAACAATCTCCTATCTAAACAAGGCAAAAAAAATTAAAGGAATATTATACAAATACTAGTTCACTTTTCTATGTTGCCAGAACAAATTCTAACAGCACACAAGCTTAAAAGCAGAAAAAATCAGGGAACACTAAACAAAGCATAGAGGAAAAGTGTTGCTTTCACAGTAAGTGAAAGAATATTCAGATTTATTTGTTACCTTCTGTTTGAAGACTACACAAATAAAACAACCATTTACCAAAAAAATGAGAACAAAGAAGGGGTGGGGATTGAAGTCTTGTTCAGGGCAAAAGGAAGAGATTTTTAAGCAGCTTGAGGGTAGTAGGCAAATAATTTTATACTACTAAGCTTCTGCTTTTTTAAAAAGAGTGACAGCAAAGATTTCCAAGCAACAAACCTACAGGCACTGCAGAGTCCTATGGAGATATTTTAAGCTGAAAAGCTCAGCCTCTAGCATCTCTAACCTACCGCTGAAAGCTCAGTCTCTAACCATAACTGTATCATCAATTATATCACTCTACTTGTACTAACCACGCTGCCAGCAATTAACAATTGTCAGGGAATCAATACTTCATTTTTTATTTGACAAAATGGTGACACATCTTAAAAGCAAGACTCAACAATTTTTAAAGCTACTTGAGATTCTGATTGCCAAATTCAGAACATCCGGTAAGACTCTGAGTTAGCAAGAAAAATCAAACAAGCCTCTCTGAAATCAGGCCCTTTCATAATAACATGGATTGAACAGACCAAAAATCACTAACCACGCCTGAAAATTGCAGATGACACTTCCAAAAACATACCCTTGGAGTGCCTTCTGCAGGGAGCAGGGCCTGGAAGGAGCACGGCTCTCTCTATACATTCAGCTGAGGGAGCATTTAAAAAGTGCCGCTTAACTGGTAAAGGCTAGTTGCAGTGCTCTTTGAAACGAGTATTTGTTACCAAAAAGGCAAGTTCATTATGAGTACGAAGTCCTTTCAGTCTGGTAAAAACCGTAGGTAAATAACTTGGCTAACCACCAATTTCCTGAGTGGTGTAGGCAGCGAGCTCATTAGTTTGTAGCTATAAATTATTCAGTTGCCTCAGTTCTAAGTGAAGGAGCCTAGCAGATTCTTTATTGTAAATCCTCCGCACCAAATTAATTTCCATTACTTCAGGTCAGGAAAGGAGACTCCAGAATTCATTACGGAGTAACACAGTGTAACAGGAAAAAAAATAAAAAAATAAAAAAAAGAAGAGAAGTGTTCAGCCCAGAGCCCTAAGGGAGCTGTAGCATCTACTTGCCTGGATGTGCATTTTAATTACTGCTTTCCCAATCAGGGTGGCACCAAAGAAGGTCCAGAAGGGAACCAGAAAGTGTCCACATGTTATCCCGGCCAGGTCAAACAGAGGGTTTGGAATCTGTAAAGTGCAAGGGAAAAAAGCTCATGAATTGCAATATTTAACTTAGAAGAACAGGAATACTACAGACTCTGAAAAATGTACATTTTCCCCTTCTTCAACTTAATTCAAAACTCTTGTGTTTTAATACTTACAAAAGTATTAAAGTTACACCACATAACTTAAGTCTCAGAGACTTAACGAGACAATGTCCCAGACAACTCCACTGACAGTCCCTCCTCGCCCCTTGACTTTAAAAGAGCTAGCAAAGTTTTCCATGTGAAACGCACAGAAACCACAGTAAAGCCATTTTGAGTGATTTATCAAATTTTCTCACTGACAAGCACATCACTCCTGGAAGCCAGTGTTCAAAATTATCTCCAGTGATTTCCATCTGAGAAAATACATTAAAAACTGGCATTTATGGTCATATGTATCCAGTTTAAAAGCACTGATTAAATTTTATTAAGCATATGCATTTCATTTAAAATTAGAAGTTGTTTTTTTTATTGTTAAACCCTTGGCTTGACATTTGGTATTGTGATACTATCTGTAAAATATTTTTGAAGTTAAACCAAGAAAGAATCCAAATTCCAACCTTTCGCACTCAGCACAAGGGCTCTCGGTCTGAATAAAGGGAACATACCCCGTGTGTTTACAGTAGCAGTGCATCACTAATATCCTGCAGCACTTGGGTTGTTTTGTTACACAAACAAACAGGGAGTGTAGATATTTAAGCCTATAAAGAATAATAACTTTGACTGACTGAAATCTGCGAGAAAGCTTACGAGGGTTATACTTAGCTGTTATAGACTAGCAATTCAAATTTATGAGCACCCACAACACCACCTGCATAGGAAGAAATCTGAAACGGTCTCTAACCATGCCCCGAAACGGTCTCTAACCATGCCCCACTGCAGCTAAAGTGATCCTGTACCTCTGACAGCTGTCTTCGGCATAGGAGGAGGCTGGTAAATTATTTACTTATGCCAGAGCCAGATAATTTTGCTCTCCTGAGCCAAGTCTGGTCTAGGTCTCTAGTAAGTTCTTTGTTGGTTGGTTTAGTTTTTTTTTTCCCTCTGGTAAGTTCACAGCACATTTTAATGACTGCATTACTCTCACCACAGAGGGAGCAGCATGCTTTAGGTACAGGTAACTGTGGGTATCACCAGCACGTTAAACATAGCACAGTAAAAAAGTTACTTGAGTCCACATTGGGGTGTATCAGCAGGTCAGCGAGGTTTTCTCTTTGTTTGCTTTAAAAAAAACAAGAACACCACACGTGTGCAGCACTGAGAGCTGCCCGAAATGCCCAGAGATGGGAGGGCAAAGTCTCCCAAAATACAGCAAGGATCTCGATCTCTGCCTCGCTCTGCTCCTTCCCACAGCTGCCTTTACACAGGAATTAGCCTCAAGACAATAACACAGTTTTCTTATTGCCACTAAACATTACATTCAGGTGATTTCACTGGATAAATTCGCAAAGCTTTAAGCTCAATCTGAGTTTTCACGTAGCATTTAGAAGCCATCCCTTGACATGCAGCCAGGGCAGCCATTAATTGCCACTTCACAAGCAAGTTCTTCTCTTCCCTTTCACTAGTCACAGAAATACTTTCAGCTAAGACACTGTTTAAAATCCAGAAGTAAGAGGGCAACAATAATGTGGGCAGGAAAGGAGACACCTTCTAGCACAAGGAGAAGCAGCAATGAGCAAGAAGAGCCCTGAAAAAGTCCAGAAGCTGGTGGGGAAATGCACAAGGGCAAGCAGCACACATGGGGGGTGCCTTCCTCCTCTACAGGTGCAATAGAAAGGGACAGCTTCAAATCCCTCTGCTTGTTTCAGTGCCTCTCCCTTTTTGCTGCTACTCTGCCTTTATTCTGTAACCACATTTACAAATCCTCAGGTGCGCTGCAGTGGATCCGTGATTCCCCATCCCTCCCGACCCACAGCAACCTGTGTAAGCAAAAGGAAGCTGGAGCTCAGAACTCACTGAAGAACAGGGCACCAAAAGTAGGGAAGAAGTTAAGCAAATACTTAAATAATACTAAGCAGGAACTCTGAAGAGCTTACGCATCTCCTCTCATGTCTAGCAACTCCTTTCTCACGTTCCCTACTAGCCCACATGTCACCTTGTCCAGCTACCCCAGTAACTCATCCCTGCCGTCCCGGAGCTGTTCTCATTACACAAGACAGACCAAACAGCCCGTGCCGCGAGCGATGTCTCACAAGATGGTGACTAGAGAACAGTGAGTCAGAGCCAGCCAAGGAGCAGTCTCAGAGCTTACTGGACGGAAAGATTTAAAGAACAGCTTGTAACCTACGTGCCCACTCTAAACAATAAGACAGTTCAAAAGATTCGTAAACAGAGGTTGTGTGCCAGCAACTGCAATCAGCTTAATTCTTTCCAGCTAACACAGGTTACTTGCATTTGAGCAAATAGTTAACATTGTAATCTCTACAGTTTAGGAAACTAAGAGGGACTCTAGACAAGTGTGGAATTAATACCTCATCAGCTGAGCAGCTGGCTAATGGTTGTGGTTATTCCAGAAGAATGGGATCACAGAGAACCTGCAATCCCCCCTTTACTGTAATCACGTCTCTGCATTTGTGTGTGGGAGGGAAGAGCAAGGCACGTCATTCCTACCGGTTTTCATCAAGCTTCCAGGGAGAGGTTTAAACCTCAAACAGTTCGGTATTTTCACACTCCAAAGGAACAGTACTAGCCTACTTAAAACACTAAAATAGCATCAGTGGAGATGCTCACACATCTGTCTTAGAAAAAAACCACTATAAGTAGTCTGCAGTTCAGATAGCCACTACTGAAATGCTCTCCTGCATTCTGCTCTCCCTAGTTCTTAGTAATCCAAAGTCACCTCCTAAACAGATTTAGGAGGACTACTATGGACAAATATCCTGGTCAGGCTCTGTACAGGAAGTTTTTCCACTCTTTTAATTCATGTATATCTTTGAATCTGAACATGTCGAGTACTGTAAGATACAGGACACGCATCTAAAGAAATAATACAGCTCCAGCAGAAACTAGAGGTTAACAGCCTAGCTCTTGCTGTACCCTGCCAGGTAACAATCTGGGCTGGGAAAGTCACAAGAGGATAGCTGTCAGGGGAGCTAGGGCATACAATTTGATCTGCCAAACACCCACTAACAGAGCAGTGAGCATTTGCCTCTGTTAGAGAAGACATGGCCTCAAACTAATGGCAGGAGCATGCCTTGTCTGAAACAGAAACATCAGAAACTTCTTCAGTTTTAGGAATTGCTCTATCTTTCAAAAAAAAAAAAAAAAAGCCACCCAAGAACTCAAGGGATCCCTCTTGCACAGTAGCACAAGTAGGACTATTCTAAATTCACTATTTGTCAAGGCGAATGAGTGTCAAGAAGCCCAACGGTAAAGCTGATGAAAGGGATAACAACTGTTAGCTGTGCATTTATGCAGAATTCCCTGGGTTTGGTACTAATCTAGGACTGGAGTTTCTCCATGCTATTGTACTCGCCAGTACCACAACCATCCCACATCCCTAAGCACCACAGAAAACACAGAAATAACAAACAAGATGTGAAGATTTATATGGACTCAAAGCAACCCACAGTTCACAGCATTAATTTTGCTGCAGTACCATCTGTGACTACAACCCCCCTGTTAGTGAAATGAACTTACTGAAGCGCAGGCCAAAATGCCGAAGAACCCAACTTTCTGCACCAGGTTCTGGACAGCCAGTTTAGCCCGGGAAGCAAAATCCTGCCAACAAGAAAACAAAGGCATTAATGAGGCAAAACCCCAAATGAACACACCTCAGAGTGTATGTGCTTGCAACGTCCTCCATGCTTTGGGATTTTCCGATTTGCAGTTGGATGAATTTTTGCAACAAAAACAAAGTCAGTTTGAAGTTCTGGGCTTAGAGGGAAGAAAGAGAAATTGACGATGCTTGGTGTGAAAATCTGACCACCCACATGTAGTGAGTTTTTAGTTTTCCTTACAGATTTGGTTCGTCAAAACTCTGCAAGTGGCACTAAGTTCACTTTACTATGGAAACAGGTTTCTAGTACTTCTTTCCACCTATCTCTGAATTGCCAGTGCCACTACTCCACTATTACCTTATTCCTTAAGCAAAGAGAGGGAATTAATTCCTTCAATACCATCTACAATGATAAAAAAGTACTTTCTCAAAACACAAAGACAGAATACAATATCCCATTATCTGTTTGCAAACCCAGGTTCTTTTTCAGAACAGCTAACGCTAGGTTCTCTCTAAAGCAGGTCTGTAAACTTCATTAAATCTGTAGAGTTAAACCTAGACTACTCGAAAAGAAACAAAGGTGGCTGACCACGTAACATCTGAGCTATTCTTGATGAAGTCAGACTATGAACATGTTGCCTAGTTTAATTTTGTGATCACAAATTTCAAGCATATTCATGGCAAACTCAAGAGTCTCAAAGTTTACCACAAATAGTAAACATTTTTGAAAAGCAAAAATAAAGATTTCTCACAAGCAGCTTAAATTCATTTGAATGTGAGAAGTGATTTCAGGAGAATAAAATTCTTGCAAAGTAAAACTGTCCAAGAAGTTAAAAACAGGGTCAATGTTATCTGCTCAGGCTTGGCAACAATAGTTACACAAGGCTGAGTATCTTTGGTAACAGCTAGCTTTAAAAATAAATTATTAAAAAAGATTAAAAATCTACCAATATGTAATGAATATCTAATATGTAATGATTTTCCAGGAACAATATTCAATGATTTGCATGTTGTACCAAACTGTTAAGATAAATTTAACAAGGAAGTACCACATCAGTAATTAATGCAAGATAACTACAAGATAATCCAGAAGAATTCAATTTATGCAATTTTAACTTTGTTACAATTCTGTTGAAACCATCATTACGTGCAAGTAAATTACAATTACTTCACATTCCTATTAAATTCTAATCTACAGAACTGACATAACTTTTAATGCCAGATTTAAAAAGTCTGTGATAAGACCATTTGGTATGATTTTACACTCTTTTTAAGTGGTAACTGTTCACCATTTCAAAGCTTTAAAAATAGCTACATTCTTAAATTAAAAACAATTATTATTAATATCAGAATAATTATATTATTTATAGCTCATACTTGAACAAAAAAATAAATACTGTAATTTAAAGAAAAAAGCCAAATAAATGAGACTTCCTACATCTTCCACTGGGACATTTTTAACCTCAGGAGAATACAAAAGGCTTTTGGAATATCCTCCACGGGGCAAATTTGCTATCTTCAACCCAGAGTAACAATTCAGGATTACATGATCCAGCCCATGAATGTCTTATTGCAAAATGGAACACAATGAAATATTTACACTGTGTCAAAAAGCAGTTCCTGATATTATTCAATTTAACTTCTAGGATACGTGCAGTATGCACGAATAACCAAAACCTGCTCCTGGGGGGGCTGATCCCAACCTCTTGAGCTTATGTTAGTACAAACAGGTCTAGGGGACGCCTGCCTGAGACAGAAAGTACAGTTTTAATGCTTTTCAGTTAAGAGTGCATTTTTGCAAAAATTGTCATTTGTAACAAAAAATGATAGCTTAGCAGTGAACTACATCCAAAGATCTTGCAACATCAAGGGCAGTTCCTACCCTAACTAAAATTCCCTCATCATTATTTTCTAGTTAGTAAATAAAACCACAGCAAGCTAACATACGAGCACAGATAATGGGTCAGCAGCAATGTCCTAAATCCCACTGAGGATTTAGGACATGAACTGAAAAGGATGCGAGACTCTTGAGTGTGATCACAGAGCTCTCAATAAAGGCAATTAAACGTGGCACACGAAGGGATAACAGGAATTCTAACTCCTGACCAAGTGCAAAAGCAGAAATACATTTTTAGTTTCTCTACTATTTAGTTTAAAAAGTTATGCTTCAGTGTACTTTTTCAGTACCACTGTCCTTTCAATGGCAGATTATTATTATTTTTTTTTTTTTTTTGCAAAGATGAACTGAAAAAGCAGTGCCATCTCTGTAGGGATTTCATAAGATGTCTCCTCCGTACTAACAGGGCTGAATGTGACCATGAGAGTTTCAGTTCCTACTTTTTTCACCATTTCACAATGCTCATGGGGTTACAACAACATTTGCACTTCGATAAGCCAATCTAAAAGTTTTCACAGCTCTATAAATCTAATAAAGTATATTTAAAACAATACATTATTAATACAAATTATTCAGATACACCCATGATATACTTTAAGGAAGTAGTTTCTAGTCTAATTTTAACATATTTACCCAGTATCCTAAGGACTGTATTGCTAGGACACTGTTGTATTAATGCTCACAGGCTGGAACTGGAAAGAAACTCTTACAAGTTAACACTGGCAGTGCAGACGGTTTAATAAACTATTTATTATTACAATTACTAATAGATTGTATTAACCTAGTGTAAGCACAACACATTTTTCATCACATTTCTTAAAAATAAACAGCTTCCCTCATGAGATGTCTAGACTAGTGCAAAATGAAGGTTGCCTTAAAACTTTATCTCCAGCAAGACATTTTTTACTTTGAAAACAATAATGAAAGTTTTGAAAAAAGCCTAACAAATTTGTCTCAAAAAACACTACAATCATTTTTCTTACCTTATTAATTCATAATTTTTTTATTATTATTAAGTTTTTACCCAGATTGTTTCTTCAAGTTCTTGTTATTTTATTTTACATTCATTATCTATTATGAAGTACTCCATGGAAAGCACAGCTACTGCACTTAAAATTTCAGTGAGGAACTTGCAATTTGCCTTCCTTTTTCAAACTTTCCAAATAAGCCAAGAGAGATAACCTTAGGATTTTTTTTTCTTATTTCTCATGATCTAATGTAATCACAGATACAAATAATTTGCATGGCAACATACACATCAGGGTTACTACAGACATATATTTGCAGTTTTTACCCTTACTTTAATGTAAACGAGTTAAGAAATAGTTCTGTTTGGTTGCTTCCTTAAATTTCATTTGTCAAATCTTTGCAACATCTGCAATAATAAAAACCCTTAAAAGTTTCATTTCTCAGAGAATACAATCATCAGTTTCACAACTTTTACCTATTTCACAATATATTTTTTTCTGTTTTAAATCCTGCATAGGGAATAATCTTTAATTTTTTTTTTTAGAAATTAAAGCAAAACAACTTTCATAACTTACTGCTTTAAAAAAAATATTAAAAAGACATAAAAGTTCAGCTACTTACAGGCAAAACATATTCCCCCAAAATTAAAGTATCTAGACTGGACTCGACTCTCAGCTAATATGATTCATTCGCTACAACATTTCAGGATACTTTTGCTCACTATGTTCCTTTCAAAGATGATTTGTTCTTTTTTTTTTGGTTTGGAAATAGATTTCCTGTGACTGCTGCAATACAGGCAAAGGAAGGTTAAATGATTAAACATTACTTCATTGGGTTAATCATCAGATCTCAAGAACTGGAATGGAAATAAGAGGCATAAAAAGGTCAGTGCTGAAATACTGATTCACAAGTCTCAGCTGGCGGCTTGAGGAAGCTTGCTTCATATCTGCCTTTAGTAAAATGGCACATTTTATTGATAACAGCATTTCATTACTGTGTTCGAGAAGTAAAAAAAAAACCTCTCCTAAACCTCCAAACCTAAAGGGATCTAGTAAAGAGAAATTACATGTTTTGCTGCTAAGTAAGGCATACCACAATGTTCCTCCTCTAAATATGCATTGTGATACAGCGTCGAGTAGAGCCATAGTCCTCAAGTATGGACCATTTACCCCCAGAAAATAGTCCTGCTGCTGGAAAGAGTGAATGGACACACTCATTTTTTAGCTACGAGGCTTCACCTTGTTCTTCTACTTTATCTTGCTTCCATTTATAATTTAAATCTCTAGTTCTTCTTTCTGCATTCATTGTAAAATAAAATGCACAAGCTTTTCTGTATTTGATGATTGTAAATCATCAAATTAATTTCTGTAAATGATGATTGTTTCACTGGATTTAGTTATCAAGCTCTAGCAGAAAAAAATAATTTTGATCCTTTTCCTTTCATAACACTGATACAGTATCAGAACACAGAATGGTCACAATTTGCTGTTCACAGAAGTTACTCCCTTGAAAGACTGCGCAGAGGGGTCTAGAACGATTGTGCAATATAACAGCTTATTTTCTAACAAAGTTGCAATCAGTTGTTAGGAGCATCAAGAAAGCTGTGAGTCCAACCAACCTTCCTTGATGACAGCTGTCAGCCTCTGAAAGAGGCAATCCAGAGAGAGTTTGATTTGTGGTCCACAAGAACATTTCACTACCCATTTTTTTTCTGCAATAAATACATTAAATACTTTACAAATAAATTGTAAACGTGCTATAGCCACCAATATACCAATAAGGAGGAGGCCGGTAAGGATGGGGAGGCAGTATTTTAAGAACGACGCTAAAATCAATCACAATTTCATTGTGCATGCATTCTCTACTAATAAGAGCAATGCCATAACACAGGACTGGGGAAAATCAGTGATGCCAGTGTGAATGCAGTTACTGAAGTAGGATATTAATTACTTTGCCTTAAATGTCAGCCTTTACAAGTCCAAAATAGATTTCTGGAAGGCTTGGGATGGGTTATGCCAGATCTGCTACTCTAACAAAAAAATCATGAATTAACATCAAAATGATATCAAGACAGAGAAACAGGGATCTGAAGTGAATGTGTTGCACCTCGATGGAACAGGTCCACTACAAATAATGACAGCAAAGCTGCTGTAAAGAAGGGCATTTATCCTGCTGCCAGCAGGCTCCCTTGATGCGAAGGCACAACTTGCACATGAGGAATAAGCAGATAATCCCCCAGCATTTGAACCTAATACATGTTATGGATACAGTATTTTTCTTAGCAGAAACGAAGTTTAATTATACAAATAATAATCTTCAGAGGAGAACATTCTTCTACGAAGACTGAAGACAACATGTGCAGCTACCGTCTCAGATTATTAAAATTATAAATTCCTTAACATTTAAAAAGCTGCCTACAAAGACAGTGCTCCTTTTCATGTAAAAATCTGAGTTATGTTAAAAATGAGCTGCACAATATTTTGTTTCTTCTGGCTTTCTATTACAACACAATGGAATCAAACACAACTTATGGGAGAATGACCATTTGTGGTTAGGCAATGAATTCTAGAATTTCAGAGGACTGGGAAGAATTATTAACTCATTGAAATAACATATTAACTGCAGAAGAGCAGTTTTCAAGAAGGCAGATAGCTACCTATGGGCTGAGAGGTTACACCACACATCCCTGCTAAGAAAGCAGCAGCTCAGCAGCTATGTTTAATGATCAACGCAGGAACCTGGAGTTAAGACGAAGGGAACAGAGACCAAGATACAGTTGATAGCCAGTGCCTATCGCTGCAAATAGCTCATTACTCAGCGACCAGAGAACCCATTCCATACGTCTCCTGCAAGACATCAAAGGTGACAGGTCTGAGTAAGGCTCCAGTAAGCTGCCAAGAGGAATATTCTGACAGCGGTGCACGGCGGTACTGATCTCCCGCTCCCTCAGCTGCGGTGACTCTCAATGTCTGAATGTGTCTGGGAATGGCTGTGGTCCTGAGCCTTTGCTCTAGCTTTCCCCCAGAATACTTCCAGGTTAAAGCAAGTAAGGGGCAAACTGAAAAGGGGCTATTTCCATCTTGATACCTGGAGAGAAGAGGGTGTGAGAGGTAAGGTTTAAACTTACTTATCGCTAGAAACTCTGGGGAAGAAGGGCCCTAAACATTGGAAAATGAGCTGCCAAAACACAAAGTTAAAAAAAGGTTTTCAAGAATTATTGAAAGCAGCAAAGGGAAGGTGGCAGAGCAAGCACTGAAGTTTGACAAAAGGTATTTGTATGTGACAAGCACAGGACAGACATCCTGTGGTAGGAGGAAGGGCTTGAATTCTAAGCCTGAGAAAATAAATAAAAATAAACTGTACTTCACAAGAAGACTTTTTTTTTCTGAGACACTGAATCTGGACAAGGAATAGTGTAATCATATGGGTAAGTTACAAGAGAAATGCATGTCCAAGTTGAAGATGAAAACACAGTTTCAGATATTACAATATGAAGTAGGATGAACAGCAATGAAATGGGGACCTCGCCTTTGTAGGCTTTACTGAAGCACTATGGAAAGACAAAGAGAGCAGTACCTACAAAACTTTTTAAAATCTTGGATAGAGGCACTTTAATGACGTGAAGTTAATGAGATTTCAAAGCATTATTCAGAATATTTGTACACAAGGACGAGTAGGTACTATATACAAATCCCAAGGGAAACAAACACACAGGTGAATTCCTCTACTAGCCTTTGCTAGGACAAGGACACTGAGCACACACTGTTGAGGGAAATACAGATCTACTTCCACAGGTTTGTATTCAAATTCTTGAGGATGTTTGGATGTTAAGAAGGTGACGTTGCCATCAGTCGCAGTTTGAAGGAAGAGCAAGAATGTTGTTTCTGTCTTATCATGTGTGTCCCACAGAGCAGTACCTTTTACCACATCCACTGCCACCTCTCTGCTCCAATCCTCACGCCAGGTCTGTGCAGTGGCACGAAGCTACACGTGCCCTGGGACGCTTCAGTTTTGTAGTGGTGCATGAAGGCATGAAATAAAAATCTGTCAGGAAGGCAGCAAAGCCGTTAGGACAGTCCAGCTTCAGAACAGAACACCCAGACAGGTGATGCCATCTCCAGCCATGGAGGTTTTCAAGACCAGACTTGGTAATACCCAAGGAACCTGACCTTATCTCATAGCTGACCCTGCTTGGAGCAAAATTTGGACAAAGACTGCCTAAGGTCCCTTTCAGGATGAATTCTTCCGTGATTCCAGAACGAGATAGGAGTAGCCACCTCCAGAGAGAAGAATGAAGCAGCAGAACATCCTATCACTCCGGTTCCCCCACATCACACGTTGACCTCTGCAGCCTTTGCTTCTACAGTTGAAAGTGTGTGCTGGCAGTGCCTCCACCAACGTACTGGCTGCCTAAAATACCACTGCAGCTGCACAGCGAGTGCTCGTTTATCTCAGGGCTGCAACTGCAATTAGCTATTATGGCCACAGGTCTGCCAAGCTAGTTACAGTGACATGATGTGTACAGCGCCATGCCAGGACGTTGTCAACTTTATTTATTTAAGTTATAAAGTCCTATTTTGGGGGGTTTAAAATTCAGGCATTGCAAAAAAATAAAGGATACAAGATGGCTAGAATTAAGCAAGTCACTTTACTTCAGCCATCATCATCGAGAAAGGAAGCAACTTTTGATAACCAGACAAACAGACTGACCTTTCCAATCCCTTACAAAGCAAAGCTGAAGTCACCAAAGTCAGTCAAAAAAAACCAACTATATTCTTGCCCCATAGGGAATTTAAAAATAAGTTAAGGAAGAAAGCCCATATACAGAAAAAACACTTGTGTAATAAAAGTGAGCACTTCTAGACACAGCTGACAAATCCTTTTGCACTTGCAAGTCTTCCTACTCAGCAGATGTGCAGCGCTAAGCATACCTCTCGCTCATTCACCCTGGGAAGTAGCTGAGGTTCCCAGACAGCTCAGAGAAGTGGTCTGCATACCAGACTCTTGTACAACACAGATATTTAAACAGTGTCTGAAGCAGGAAAAAAAAACTTGCTGTTTTCTTATGATACCATAATTAATTTGTATCAGTTACTGAAGGCTCTCCCGGAAAAAATATTTTTGAAGCAGCTCATCTGACCCCAACTTCTGATTGAAAATCAGAAAATTAAGATCCCAATCTTTAACTTGTTCTTTGAAATATTTCTAGGCCAACTGTGTTTTAGAAGCTACTTTTCCAGCACTGTAATGCAGCCACTTCTCTGTCCATATAAAGTTTTTTTAAAAAAACTATATGTAACCATGAAATTGAGACAAACTTGAATGTTTCAGAAGAGCCCTATGCAGTGATGTGACAAGAACACCCCAACTTTACTCCCTAGAAAACATGTAGACAACTAATTTTATTTTCCTCCCCTCAGATCCAAATCTCCCATAAAGCAGCAGCGAAGCTGTAGAGGTTTATTGAGTAGCTGCTGCTTTTTTTGTACGGATCAGAGAGCTGAGAAAAGCCCATATGACTCTGAAAGAGTGAAACACAATTGTCCAGGACCAGTTTGTTCCCTTAGAAAGTTGTACCAACCATTGCCAACCCGGGCGAACAGGGCATGCAAACCCAATGGCAGAGCGCTTCTCCATACGCCGCAGCTGCAGTACAAAAGCAGCATGCAAGACTTCCAATAAACTTGGTGATAATCTTTATTAAAATGTTAATTTCTACTGCAAAGTGAGGTATTTGTTGGTGTAGAAATTCCTCTGAGCTAACAGCCTCAAACCAAGTGAAAATACTACCAAGTAATCCAGATTTCTTCAGTGGTTTGACTGTTACTGATTTATGTACTTTCACACTAAATATTAAGAAGACAGAGGGCCCTGTAAATGAGTTGTAGCTAACGGAGGTATCACAAAGAACAGCTCAAAGAAGAACATGGAAAAAAATCATCTCTAGATTACCATTAGCAAACCCTCGTTGCTGTTTTTTCCTTATCTGTAAGCAGGTGTGCAAATGAATAGAACAATGCAGGCACAAGACTGCCCTATTTTCTTGCCAGTGTCCAAAGAAATCCAGCAAGGAGGTGGCTTACACATTTGTTACTCATAGCTCCTATTGTCTACCCTGTGCCTATCTTAACTCTTTGCTACCCCTTTTCTGAGGAAGTTCCTGGTAACAACAGTTCCCTTACTTAAAGCTTTCATTCCAAAGGTTATCTCAACTCACTAATTTTGGTGAACAATTTAAAATAAAGCTAATGCTTGATATGCTCACAGTTATTATATTTTCTGTGAAAAACATCACATTATGCTATTAGCTTACTACTACCAGTCTGCTGTCTCACTCTCAAGCTATAGCATTTGTACGAAGTTTCTGGAGAGAAGCTTCAAGCTTTGATTAGTTCTGAGTTTACATTTAATTACGGGCCAAGATAAAAGCAGGGAGAGACCTCCCATATGTGCATTAACAAAAGCACCCAGCGAACAGCAGGAACGCCCGGTGTGCAGACAAGCCTCCTGGTGGCCACCCATCAGGCAGCCTAGACCAAACACCGACCTCCTCCTTGTACGGCACAATTAATAAAGAGAGGAAGCTGATGAGGAAAAGGGGTGACTGGAAGAATGAGCAAGGAAAATTATGAACGGAATTTGATGTTGGGTTTAAACAAGTTATTTCTGGGAAAGAAAAAAAAGAAGTCGATGTTTTCCAGTTATTGTATGCGACTTTACCACTTCCATTTTTATCATAACTACTTTATAAAAGCCTGCTTGTGGTCTGCTCGAACTTCTTTTTTCTTCTAAAGAATACCCTTAAAGCCTTTTGATTAAACCAGCCAGCAGCCAGGGAATCCTTTACAGGCAGGAACTTATCAGATACTGTTAGTTTAATCGTGGGAGAGATCCATTTTTAATTTGGCGATCTCACTTTACGCTGCTAATTAAGTAACATTTTGCTTATTAGACGAACCTAATCATTCCATTTCAGTGAAGTCACAGTGTCGTGTCAGAACACAGTGCTGGGTTCTCCCAGTAACCATGGCTGGGTGTGGTAGCCTACTTTGTTCTGCTTCTGCAAAGAGAAACCCCGCATTAGGACGTGGAAAAGCAATCCAGCTCAAGGCACAAGACCTTTCAGAAATGCTGGAAAGATGGGTTTAGCATGTGTCTAACTGTCACTATCGCAAAGTTCATCAGTTTAACTCCTTGCAGACAAGAAGCCGGCTCTCCGAGCAGGAAGTTGTTCGGTGGAACTCCTGACGCAATGCAAACCGAAGCAGTTGCAGCTTAGTTTAATACAAACCCTCTTGAGTCCACGTTGACAAATTCTTTAACAAGCCCTGTGGTTACAGGGAAGCTGGTTTCAGTCTGAGTCACTCCTGTTCAAACAGTTTACTGGAAATGGAGGGGAGGGGGAATTTTCAGAGAAGTCATGTGATGGCCAGACAAACCACAACCAGTAAAGGTTCAGTGGAGTCAAAAACAGGTCCCAGCAACAACCGGCATTCAGTGTGCAGATGGCACTCAATCATTTACAACGAGCTCTGCTGCATCCCAGTACTTCTATGGATTTAACCCTTTTTCACATTTGTATTCCTTCAAGGGCAAGACGCAGTTTGGGAAGTAAACAAACAGCAGCGACTGATAGTAACACAGGCAACTAGAAAATATTTTTACATGGAGATTTGGCTGCAGGGATACTGCACAGAAGCAAAGCCTAATGTGCAAATCATTAGTTCTTCAAAATATGCTACTTAATGAACCCAAACACTTACAGTCATTAAGGCTTAGATATACAGCAAAGACAGTGGTGCATTTCTCCTCTTAGCAAAGCACACCGTGACACTGCACGGGCGCATGCATTACGCATTACCGCTAAGTACCTCGAGGGAAGCTGGCATCAAGCTTCATTTTCACCAGAAACCTCCGTCAGCTTTAAGTGCTTCAGCATGACAGAGAAAAGAGGAGAGCACTTCACAAGCAGCAACTCTTAAACGGTCAAAAAGCAAAAGCCCTGCACGTGTGTGTGGAGACATGGAGCTGTGCTAGCACTGTGTTATTACCAATGTGCTGCCCCAGCACTAAGGAGCAGATTCACTTCCCCTAATTGCGAGGTTGGTTTGAACGGCTGCGCTGGAGATACTCCTCCTGCTCCAAGGGCAGCTTTGATGCAAGTCACCATTGCTCTGGAGTTTGACTGGAAGAGAATTAAGAGCAAGCAAATGCCATTTTAAACATGTATAATTCATAAATAATGTTTGAAGTATTAACAAACTGGGCCAAGTTGTTCTGTTTCTATAGCATGCTGGGCTCTGCATTGTGTGCAGCTTGGAGAAAAAAAAAAAAAAAAAAAAAAGCCCTGCTTGTAAACCGCACTCCTTCTCCAGGGCAAAGTCACCCGATTTTAAAAAGAGCAGCCACGAGGCAAGAGTAGCTCTGGAGCTCACTTTATGTAACCAGGATGGGTTGGTCAGCATGCAGAGAGACACACAGAAAGGAGAAGTGAGTGTTCCTTTAAAATGAGGGGCTTTCTCTGAAGTATGCTAATGGAAAGTCCGAGGCAGCCTTACACATCATCTGCAGGCTAATGAGTTTTCTCAAAACCTTGCTCAAGGAGACAGGTCACTTAGATTTGCAATTTATGACACAAAATCCATCACTAGACTTTTTAAAGTAAATAATATTTTACTCTGTGTGATTTTGAATGGGGCACTAAAACTTCAAACTGTTTAATACTTTTAAGTTCCTTTTTTTCCTATTGTTTTTTAAACTGCCAAGCTAGCAAGCGCATTCCCCCCTTACAGATCATTCAGGCTGGATGTTAAATTCATAGTCTATTCTCACCATGGAAGATTCTCATCTGTTTCTCAAAATTACCATTGTTTTTGAGAAACAGCAGCAACAAGCTTTCTAAACAAAACACACGCACGCAAAAACGTCAAGCCATTTGGCTTTGCCTTGTAGGCATAGAGCAGCTCAGCAGAAGTAGAAGGGGAAGCTATTCTTTAAAATCTAACACACCCAATTTCATGCCTTTCAAAAAAGGCTGGATGAAGGGAGACCTTTATACTGAAAGAAGGCTTCTGTCATTTGATGTAAAGCATTTGCGGTAGTCTCCATGGCATGAGACACTTGTCACATCCCCCATTTTCCTAAGCATAAGGCTTAAACTTGCGGAATGGGAAGAGGCTGATGTAGGTAATAACAACTGGTATTACGCGATTTAAAAGTAGACTTCATAACAGTTGATGAAGTTGCAATTACAGGACAAACAGCGATAAACTATGCTTAAAATTGGGATTTACTCAAGGTCATAGGAAAAGGCAGGCCTGTCTCCCACAGACATCTAGCAAAAACACGATTTAAGCCAAAAGCAGAAAGGAAGTCATATTAGCAAGTGGAAAAAACAGAGCTGTCAGTTTTATGAGTGCAATACAATTTAATCAGATTGTCAAAGCCTCATGTTAAGAGAATTTTATAGAAACCAAACCACAAGTGTAGTTCTAAAAGAATTTTTTTCTGGCTATTCATCCACAAAACAACATATTTCGATCCAAATTCATTTGCCAAGAAAATAAAATCAAAAGTACTGGTAAATAACACCATCATTTTCCTTAACTCGTTACACAATGCCATTCATTTACTAAGGGCAGTCAATGCAGCTAGCTATATTTTGGCCTGTCCTGACAAAACGCTCTCTAGCAAAAAATTTTCTTTTTCTGCCCAAGAATCTTAATCTTACTGCGCGTTCTGGAAAGCAGCTCTGGCTGCTCTCAGAACTTTACATGCGTATAATTTGCTGGGAGAGTTTCAGTAAACAGAGATAGCATTTCAGCTCTCAAGCCATGTGTTTGACTTTTTTTTTTTTTGCAGCTAGGGATTACTTTGCAAAGCAAAGACTGACAGTCAGGTAAAGACTAAAGCAGTTGTTTTTTTTTGTTTGTTTGTTTTTTTGCCACTGGATCTTTAAAGAAATAGAAGCATTTACTACTTAGAATAACAGAAAAAAAATCACTTTGGAACTTTTTAGCAGAGGGAGGCTCTCATAAAATACAGGGATTCCTGTTTGTATTACTAACTCGGCATTTCCAAAAGCTTTATCCATGATTTGAGGGAGCATGGGGGTAGCAGGAAGTATTTGTTTGTATTAAGGAAGTACCCCAGCAGAACAGTTAAAAGACAACAGTGAGTAGTAAATAGCTTCTACTGGTTGTGTAACAACAGTCTCATGACCTGTTTCTACCTAGTGCTTTTGATAGACAAAATACCAGGATAAGGAGGAATAATATGGCAAAGAAAATTAGTGGCAAGAAGCTTGAAAAAAAAAAAAAAAACACAAACAAACAACAATACATTAGATTTCATTTAAGTCATTATCAGTAGCTTTTGGAAAAGATGCAAACTCCTTACCTGAATGAAAAATTATCACCTGTAACATCTGACTCAGGTACAGCATCAGTTGCAAACTATGCTGTAACACAAGCAGTATTTAATCTATCAAGAAAGTAAGTCACAAGAGTAACAAAAAGGGATTCAGAGCAGTTTGGCTGCATTTTCACACCAGTAAAAATATGCTCCCTTAGGCTGATGAATGGGTCATGCACTGGCCCCTGAGGCTGTTACTGGCAAGGCAGCCAAGTATCATCCTGGGGGGATAAACTGACTGAAAATCATCTGGCCCAGGGAGGTTTTTAATGCAGCCATTCCACAATCGTAGTTGTTATAGCACCCCCTCTGTCACTGATCTGTTAGCCTACTTTTTCCCTACCTTTATTGTGCTGTTTTAGAAACTCTAAATAGAAGTAGTATTTGCAGCAAATACTTTGGCTGCACCACTGAATGTGCTTCAACAAGCTCTGTTCTCATCCTCCTGCTGCCAGAGGTATCTCTACCCGGTGGAGAATCTTCTTCCACCCTGGGAAGTCCCTTGTGAACTTGCACCAACGGATTTTTGGCCCATTCCCATTTAATTGGAATGGTTATTTACTCCATCTAGTTGTTCTGTGTTTTATTAATTCTGTTGTTTTGCACTGTTCTTACTTGTGCAGTCTCTGCATGTTCCAGCATCTCCTCAAATTCCTGGTACTCTTCATCATCAGGTTCAGCACCAGAGAGTCGGGCCGCCCTCGCCATAAAATATGGAGGTAGCTCTCCGATTGCTGTGCCAGCACCCTGGGAAAAGAATAATCCCGATTTATTTTTTTGTTTGCTCTTAAATAGGAAACATGTGATACACACAGGCCCTTAAGACATTTCAAAAGATTAGAAGCCAGAGATATGTGCTGTGTTATTCCAGAAGAATTGCGGAGACCAGCTGCCTTGAGATGCTTGTTTTCATCCACCAAGACAGACTCCTCCTGATTTCACATACGAAGGCATTGCTTTGAGACCCCACTCTCCTCCTTCCCTAGCTTAGGGAAATTCAGCTTCTCCCAAAGCAGACTACCACGCAGCAGGCCAGCGGTTCCCAAGCTGTGGCCTGCAAGGTCAAACTACGAGCTCTGTGCATCCCTGGGGCCCCACAAAGTGGCGTGCTGCCCAGCGGCAGCGCAGCTCTGCAGCCTGGGCCGTGCAGCGGGGAGGCTGCAGCCCCGTCACCGTGCTGCAGCCAGAGCCAGGCAGGCCACAGCCTGCTGCCTGCCCCGGTCCCTGACTCAGCACAGCGTTGCCATCTCACCCCGCCACACGATGCCAGACACATTTGCCGGCATGTGACAGCCCTTGCTCCTGCAACGGCCCTTGGAATAATCTGGGAGCTCCTCCCCTGTGCCGTCATGCAGTTTACTTACAGTTTACAAAGTCATGAGACTTTGGGCGAATGTTTATTAGAAAACAGGCTCGGGTTTTACTGCCGCTACAAGCAAGGAAACTAAGGTTAAGCAAAGCTTGAGCTCGAGTTTCCTCTCTCCTTAAGATGGAATAAAGAAAGCCAAGAGAAGCAGAGATGAAAGCATGGCTCCTTTCTCACCACATGAGAATTATATTTGTTTTCTCAGGACATCAAATGACTCATTTCAGTCTTGTGGGTCAATGCATCATTAACCAAAGAAAAAAAGAATAGGAAAGAGACAACTAAGATTGAACATATGGATAAACATAGGCTGATGAAACAGGAACTTGGATTAAAGTCAGAAGAGTTTAAATATAGGACAGGTAATAGCACAATAGTTGGGCAGCTCATTGGAAAAGTGCTAAAACTTAGCAGCATGCAGATGGCTTTTCTTTCTTAGGGTCAGTAGTAACAAACGCTTTTCTATTCCTTTGAAGCTATGTAAAAGCTTTTCAATTTCCTTTGTTCTCGCTCTAGATGCAGCTGCATGCAAGGGAGAATTCCAGCTGCTGTGGATATTCCAAATCAACAGGTTGTGGTTTTAAATACCGCTGTTCTCTGCAGTTACCCGAACTGTTAAAGTCGCAGTTTGAGCATATAAAGTACACAGCCTCACATGTTTACGCCTTGTTTTCCACTGAGGAAAAAAATCTAAACAAGCGCAACAAGCTGAACTTCATTAATCTGCCGGTTTCTGGCACGAGGGAAGATAAGCCTGCAAACAGTAGCAACAGCGTTTCAGAAAAATTAACTTGAGGTTATGTTCTCAGGGTGATGCAAGAACAAAAAGTCACATTGCTTCTCCAGGCTCTGCCAATTTGCCTTGGCTTCATTTTGTTAACCGAGGAAGAGGTTCGCATGCGTGTACTGGACATGAACTTTCTTTAAATTGGTTAAGTCACATGCTCATTACAAAACATTTCAGAAGTGCAACAAAATCATATGATTTCATGTCTGCCTGAGACAGGTTCCTTAAGTGCATTTAAAAAAAAAAAAGCAAGCAATTAAGGGATACAAACCAGTAACTATTTCACTTCTTTTTGTAACATTACTTCTCTATTTTCACAATTTAACATTGAATGCAGTTTTACTAACATACCAAAAAGGTAAACGCTCATCAAAATTCTTTTATACAAGTATATTCAGAAAAGGAAACCGGGAAATTACTCCACTAGAAAGAGTCTTTTAAACAGATTTTTATCCTGGCCAGGACACAGACTGCCTGTTCTGCTAATCCTGAGCAATTAAACAATTTTATTCTTCCCCCTCATTTCTTGTAAAAAAAAGAAAAAGAAAGAAAAAAAGCTGCAACACATTAAAAATGTAGGGCACTATTGAATTCCTTGTCCCTGTGGGATGGAAGGCTGTGAAAACTGGCATACACCTAGCAGATTGTTTTTGAGAGTCCTTCTGCAGGCCAGGACTTGTGGAGCCAATTTTTATAGCGATTTAAAAAAGCATCATTTTCATTTCACCTAATAATTCCTTAGATACGGTGATATTTAATCCCAGTAACACTTATTATCAGCAGAAATGGCTATCACTGACATGCAGGGGACTAGTAATGATTTTAATCTCTGGAAAAAGCTGTACCTGGTTTAAGTTGGCTGAAACAGCTGCTGATGTTTTTGTGATCTGAATCAAATCCCTTGTGCAGATAAATCCCTGCACTCAGGCCTTGCAGGATATCTAGCCTGGACAGCTTTATAGTCAGAGGCCTGCAGAGTCCCCAGTGGGACCGTCCTGCTTTCAACATTTTACATGAAAACTTGTATTCCTACCACCCTCCTGTCTCCCTCCAAACAATCAAGCAGATTGGCCAGGTTTTACTTTGGAGCCTTTCAACATCATTTCACTTTACAAGTCTAAAAGAAACAGGCTCTTGGTGCAAGCACATCTGTACACATCCAGTAATTCCTTTCTTTCCAATTACCCAGCATTTATCAGAAGTTCAGATTTTAGATCCTACTAGAAGCTGCAGTTTTCATTAAAAAAATGTTGTGAGTTCATTCAATCATACCCAGATCTGGAGTTATACTTACTATTCCTGATTTCACATTAAAAGGTGAAAAGATATTCAATTCAAAAATTTTTAGTAAGGGTCAGAGTTGCAAAAAAAAATTAGCTTGCTTTGTTTTCTGGAAGTCACTGTTACTTTCCAGTTAAGTAGAATTCGTTTTTAAAAGAGACAGAATTGAGAGTAATTTTCTTCAACAGCTTCCATAAAACGTGAACTGGAATTAGGACAAAAGAAACATATTGGAAGAAGCAGCAGCAGTTGCCAACTTGATTTGGCTTACAGGAAATTAGCAAGCAATGTTTATGTACTCATGAAACATTCCAAGAAAGCATAACATTACACTAGACACCACTGGTAGACAGAGGATGCTCCCAAGGGAAAATCTCATGGAGACAGAGTTCAGTGGAAAGGTAGCTGACAGTGAATTTGAAGGCGAGAAGAAAGAAAGGCGGGGAAGAGGGGGGATACAAAACGTTCTGGCATGGTCCTATTTCCTTGTCCTTTCTCTAGCCTGAATCAAGAAATGCTGCTCACATGAGACTGAAGATACCATTTGTTCTCCAGACTGGCTGCTCAGAAGGACACAAGATTTCAGTGTTTGCAGCTCTATTCACTGATTTCTAAACTAGTTAATTCTCCTCATAGTTCAGTTATTTTAAATGCTGAAGATTAAGCAATGCATGTTTACCCCGAGTTACATTTTTATTTTGCAACCCTAGAAACGTAATTGTAAATGCCATTTTTATTACTCTAGTCTTCATTAAACAAACTTAAGCAGAGGGGAACCAGCAGCAAAATAAAAAAGGAAAAAAACCTTGTATTTATGGTCTTATAAGTACTTGTACTTCCAGCCACTTATCAAGCATTCAGGCAAATCTGTCCTCTCATTCGAGAGACTGAAATTTAAAACATACTTTGCTTCTTGAGAGGGCTGTAAGTCCACTTTCCCCATTATTTTGACATTGGTACTGTTGTATGCTACTTTAGTCTATAACGTGTACAACCTAAATTGTAATTTTTTTAGGTAGCAAAACTGCTGATAATTTTAAAAGTTGTTAACGACTGAAGTTGCCTTAAGATACCTTTTCGTAATATTGGAAGGTATCTGGGAATACCAGGGCAGACATCAGATACTGTGTATTTTCAGAGTTTCCTCTCTGTACACGTGAACTGGAAAACCAAATATTTAATAATTAAATCAGTCAGAACAGGAAGCCAGTAGTAAAATAGAGTTAATTTGGCTTGCAGTTCACAGCAGATACATCTGTATAAACTACAATTCCCAATCACCTAGCCATAATGAAAAAAACAACTGACCAAAATCCTCCAAAAATCCAACTATTAAAAAAAAAGCTGCAAAAGGAATGAAAGGAAAACAGAAAGGAAGTTCTGATGACAGCATTTCCTAAGACCTTGATTCAGTTAAAAACTAACCTGCTTTCCTGTTTGAAGCAAAGAGTTTGCCATGATGGGAACAGGCAGGGAAACAAAAATAATATACAAAATTTTATGACATAGCACTATATTTAATCTATTTTATTGATTCAACCCAAAAAAAAGTCTCAGCTATGATATTAGGGTCTGAGTCCTTCATAGAAGTAACTGCAAATTCACTCAAGTTATAGGCTCAAAATTAGTGAAATTTATTGCTTAACTGCATTCAGTGTACGACCTGACAGCTGTGAGACCACTGCTAATGCAGATACCCCCTCTAAAACTTACCTTTTGCATCAACAGCTTTGAAGCACACAAGTATTTTCTGCTATACTGTAGAAAAACAGTCAACACCACAGTTGACAAAAGACAATCCTGTAATAACCTACTACTTTGTTTTAATAGGAGATTAATACTACAGGGGATTAATACCATACAGCTAGCACAGAGAAGGCAGGTCAGAAGGAAAGTAACTATTTATATTGCAGATATGTTACTGTTGGCAGTGTAAGCCATCATTATTTTGCTCCATTCAGCAATTTTTGTGTATTGCTGAACACAGAAATTAAGTGCATAAATTAAAATTCCTTAAGTTTTATAAAGCAAAGCTTACCCACATGCAGGCCTCCAGCCTGACTTTTGAGATGATAGCCCAGAGAGAGATGGATCCGTCAGTTGCCTCCTCATCGGGGCAGATAATTTGATCCGGGTAAGGAGGCTCAGGAAAATTAACTGAGTTACATTCATACGCAGCAAGAGTAACCGATGCTATGTGTGGACCCTGAAAAAAACACAAAGGTAATTTCAAATGCAATTTATGTTAGTAGTAATAAAAATTAAAATAAATACACTTGTCCCTGACATAAAGAACCAAGGCTAAAACTTACTGTTTCTCACTTTAGACATTAATGATATTATATACATAAAATTACACTTCAGGTGGTCTAGAAAGCCATTTTAGTTATTAATACTCTTTTAAAAAATTCCCTCTTTTCAACAGTTAACATTAAGGAGTCTTTCAGTTCTTGCCGTGCAATTGTGCACTAGTGTGATGTTGCTAAGACAAAATAAGAATTCTTACTTCTTAAAACCGGAAAATTTTCAAAACTTCAAAATGGTCTCTTCAAGGTATTTATGGCCTGCAACTTTATTAGAGCAGGTGTTTTGCCTATTGTTGTTTTTAGAGGACGATTTAAATTCCACGTTAATTTTTTTTTTTTTTTGGAACACCTGGACCTTATCACATCTTCCAGTGGACCTTTGTAACTTTTGGATCCTTCTCCAAAAATCTGTTACTTAACTTGTGCTGGTTTTTCTATGTATACAAGAAAGTGACCTTACTGCTGTTTGCTAAAATAGTCTGAAATAAAATTCAAAACTGTAATGTTATTTAAATGCCACGTAAATGAATTACTTCTGGTCTCCAACTAACAGTAAAAGATTTTTTGGACAAACCTCCAAACAAAATCAGCATCAAAATCCATTCAGGAATTCAACTGCTACATAATCTCACAATCTAAAAGGATTGATGTTATTGTATTACAAAAGAAGTCAGAAGCGATTCCATAGTCTCTGGCCTGAGCAATAGATGTTTCAGCTAAAAGAAATCACTTAGCAAACACCTAGCAAAAGGTTGGGGACAGAGTGTTGGGAGGGGAGGAGGGAAGAAAGATAAACTAAGCTCTTTGCATAAAATCAGAGATATAAATCTAAAGTTTTCTTTACATGCTGAATGTATTACACAAACTAACTTCTGCTATTAATTGATGGCTTTTGACATCGTTTTAGGAAAAAAAAAAAGTCAAAAATTTTCTTCTACATTTCTTCCTTTAAATGAGTCGTGTGCATTTGATTAGATCAATAAGGAAGGCTGACAACTCTCCCCCACACTAGGTTTAATACAGAATAACGAGGGAAAGAGAAAGTATGATTGACCTAAACACTGCCTAAAAACCCTGCAAACGGCTCCCAAAGCTCACTTTGAAATGCAGGAGCGAGAGAGATTCAGAGGACCCTGCAGGCTTCATTTGCACATTAAAGGGTGAAATTCTACAGCGCCATGCCTCACACAAAAGGTGAAGCAGCTTCACTGCCTTCCCTAGACTTACTTGGAAGAAGGCTTCTGTTGCCTTCGTTCATGCCAACATTTCAGGTCTCACTGTACAGACCAGACCACAAGACTTCCATAATTACATTAACGCTACAATTTATTTAAGGGCAGCAAAGAATGGTGAAAAAAAAAAATACCAGTTATCTATTTCTGTACGACAGCTCTGACTACTGTTGTCACATGTACACAATTCAAAATAAAACCAGTCATCTGGCATGCAATTAGTAGAAGACATGCTGCTCTAATACCAAGCACATTCTTTTATTTATTCCTTGTTGCTGTACAGGATACTAATTCAAGAAGTGCTTTTAGGCCTACTTTGGGTTCTGCGAATGCTCACTATCTATCGAGCTGAAAACTGAGGCACAGTCTATCCCAAATAAAAATAATCAAAGGTTCATTAAAGTAAAATTGAAAAAGAAAAGACCCAGAACTTGATACACAAAAAGCAATGTTGATATAGAAGGAGGAATGAACAATGAGAGGTAACACGTGCTACAGCCATTTCGCTAGGCCGCAATGGCAATGGCCTCATTTTTGGTAACAGCTGCAAGGCACTCCCTGTCCCCCCCCAGTTTCAGATCTAAAAAGATAGTGTATCTCTGTCTTACTCATGGAGGACAGAGGCAAACAGAGAATTGAAACTTCCCTGAAATTACAAAGTACGTTTCTGGTGAGCCTGGGAACCTTTCTCCACCACACAAACTCAGGGAATTCAGTTCCATCCCATTCCCCTCCCCGATCTGACAGCTAACTTGGGACAAAAAGGTCTCTCATGCCTTCTTCCCTAAGTCATGGTTTTCACCTGCATAAATTTGCAATAAAAACCTCTTGAATATGAAATTTGCATGGAGGAAATCCCCATGTACTTGACTTGTAAATGACCATTTCCTACGTTCCCTTGCGAGTAAGGGTAAGCTTGCTGCCAAGGCAGTGAGGTACGACGTGTGAATCAAGAAGTACGATTTTCAGTTCTACAAAATTTGGAAGATCAACCACACTACAGCGTAACTACAGCCAGCTGTGATGGGAGACTGTTAGTTTCAGTTTTATAATAGTAAGATACAAATATAATCGGTACTGTCGCGAGGCCTCCACCCTCTCTGCCAGGTTTCACTGACAGAGTTACGAGCCCTTCTCAAACTGCACACAGGCAGCGCAGGGAAGCCACTGCACTCCCAGGAGACTGCAAAGACAAAATGCCTACTAGGAGACTGCTGCTGCATGACCAGCATGCTTTTGCAGGAGCTCCTTGCCACGAGCAGCTCCTCCCAACAGCGTTGCCAGCCCTGGATGGCTTCAGAACCTCCAAGTGTCACCTCCTGTTAGGAGAGCTCTCCCAGTCCTCAACGAACATCTGCAAAAGGAAAAACTGTACAAGGAGCAGCCAACGGGAAAAAAAAAAGGCATTTCACAAAGCTGCTGTAAATGGCCAGCGAGCCACCTGAAGACTACGCCAACTGAACATAATTCTTCCACTGCAATGTAAACAGTTCTATAATGGAAAAAAGTTGGAGTTATGGAACCCACAGAAGCCACATTTTAACTGGAATAAGAAATAAAGCATAAACAGTTCATTGAGAGTGATGAAGTGTGGAGTATTAGAATTCAGAGAGAGCCAAAGGAGAGCAGAACAATCCCGTGTCCTCCTCACAGCGGAGCCCAGCTGTCCTGCTAGTCGAACGGACAGCATCGTGCAGCTTGGCAGGCTGCACGCAACATCTCTGACATCTGCTTTTGTTCTAGCTCTGCTCTGAAAGCTCACATCGAGCATCATGCTTTCACAAAGCTGGTTACCAAGCACCTCACAAAACAATGGCTGGCTAAACAGGACCATGGGTGCAGGGAGGGGGGAAGAGTGGGAGGGTCACTGGGTGTTTCATAAGAGAGGTGCCATTTTGCTTTATATTTAGCAATAGCTATGGTTTAAACTCTGAAAGGAACAGGGAACCAACTTCAAGCAGGATCCAGGTGCCATCTTTGCAAAAATCCCACTCAAAATTCACTCAGAAGTTTTCTTTACACTCCTCCCTGGGCTGGAAGGATTCATTCTCATAAAATTTTTTGACCCTCTTCAAACAATACCTCCCCACCCTCTCTGCCTCCTCCTCCACGTGGAGCTGCAGGCAACGGTCTGCGTGTTACCTCTTTGCAATAACTCAGTTTATTTCAACACTTCAGGGAAACCTTTAAGATATCTCCTCTTGGACTCCAACTCCACCTCTACCTTTAAAAATAGCTTTGTGAAACTACTTCAAACCCTCTCATACCAGACAACAAATATAAAACCAGCCGATTTAGTAGACATGCTGCTTGCCAAACCAGGAAGAGTCGCTGAAATTCAAGGCATGTAAGATCCTTGAACACCAACTGTCTTTTTGTCACCCTCTTCCAATGATTTTTTTTTTTTTAATTGCAGGAGGCACCACCAAGGGCTAACACAGAAGAAATTGAGAAACATTCTGCTGACTCGGGCGAGAAACATTTGCTTGCCACTACTGACGACCAGAAGGAGCCTGTGGTTAGGCTGGAATGTGATTTGTTAGAAATAGCTGTACAATTTACAAATCAAACGAGACAAGAGTTGGTCATCGAGATCAACTCAACATAAATCTATATTTTAGCAATAGTAATTTAGGGGAGTTTGGAAATCCCTATCTACACAACTGTAATGTCTTCGAGAAGGCAACCTCGAACTCTTGAACTCAAAGGCCTTCAGAGAATTTTCAGTTTCGTGATTGAAGTCACCCAAGTTAGAACAGACACTGCTAATCCTTAGAAACAAGTTACTTTAAATGCCATGTTATGACATGTCTAGAAAGCATAATCTTTTATTTATAAATCACACTTGGAAATTCATCACTGCAAGTTGAAGTTAAAATCCTTACAAACATGTTGATGTGCATTATATTTATAGCACTGAAGTCCTCACCATAAGGAAAAACGACTGAATATACAATTAAAAGTGAATCACATTTCACATTATTAATCATTCTGTGCATCTAGACTGTGAACAAAACCATAGCTTCAAACTCCTTATCAAATGTTCTTCTCTCACGTGCCCTTCACAGAACAGCCATCCTGCCCAAGTGATATGAGCACAACAACAACGACATCTAATTTTAACCTTTTTTTATTTGGGGAAAGATGTAATTTTAGGCTGCTTCTAATTTAGAAATATTTCACAAAGAAAAGTGATACGTCTGCCAGCAAGAAAAACACTACTCTGAACTCATTGCTGAACTTAATGTACTAAAAATCTGTTTTCCTCCATGGATACAGAGCTTTTCATACCAGGTTCAAGACTCAGCCCTTCCACAGGGGGGAAAACATGTCATTCAATATTTGATTAAGATAAATTAGAAAAGCAAAAGCTTGCTTCTCATGGGAAACATCCTGCAAGCGTTGCCCCAGGCTGCGACTCATCTCATACTTATCCACGAAGTCATTACACCTCTCCAGAAAGTAACACCAAGTTACAGCATCTTTTCATCTCCAGGAGCAGTGGACAACTACCCACCAAGAAAACCGCCCTGCAATTACGAAAGACTGGACCTAGAGGCGGCTAGAAAATACATCAATCTAGTCTGTCTGCCTGTGTTACAAGATTAAAGTGTCTCGTGATTTTATATATTGCCTGGTATGCAGTACAGGATGTCAAAAGGGTCTCAGAACAAAGAAGGATCCCAAAACTAGAGCATCCTCAAGTGACATAACCATCCCCAGGCGGTCAGGGCTGGCTTTAGCACACCGCCATAGCATTTCAGGCAATGTATTCATTTTACTGTCATGTGTCCATTCACAAGTTTCCATTCCCACTTCAGTCGAGCCTTGCCCTGGTGCAGAGCTGATGGAAATTCCAAACGATGAGCCACAAGCTCCAAATATAAGTGAAGAAGAACCACAAGGGGAGCAGGCACGTGGTACCACTGAACGCATAACAGGGCCACGTTGCTGCTTTGAGGAGTAACATGAAAAGCAGACGCTTCATAAGGCTATGGTCATGCTACTTTCTATAGGAGCCATCAAACGGGGTGATGTCAGGAAGAGGCACAGTTGGAAGAACCCAAGTTCATACTCTGGTGCTGACAGAAGACAAAAATAATCTGTCAGCATTTTCTCCTCGCCCTTCCCTAGCCACCCACTCGTTATTACTGAAGAATAAATCACAGAACCTATTCAAATTGACACTAGGAGTGATGATTGGCTTTAACGGCTCCAATTAGAGATCGCTTTGCACTGTTATCATTTTTTCCAGCTTGGCTCAAGGAAGCAGAGACAAGAAAAGCACAAAGTTCAGGCCGTGCATTAAAACACAACAGAAAAAAAACAGCAGCGACTCCAAGAGAGCGAGTGAGAGGAAAGCAGAACGTGACCTCCCAGCAGAGTTATCAGGCGGGATCGGTGACAAGGAAATCAAGAGCAAATAATGAAAATAAGGTGTCAGCAGCCGAAAGGTGAAGTCCATCAGCCTTCGAAAGGAAGAGCAGGGCACACAATCACCTCACTAACCCCTTGGTGCAAGTTCAGCTTGCTCAATACAGCTTAAACGTTAATATGACATCAGTGGTGTGCAGACTTCTGAAAAGCCACAGTAAGGTAGCTAATCCTGCACAGATGGAGGAGCTTCACGTTAGCTGTTTATTACCACGGTTCCAGCTTTAGATAAACTGTCCAAATCCTGACGTGCACCGCTTCCAGCAGCGCTGGGGGCCATATAAGGAACTCGCAGCCCCACCGCTTCGGGTTCTGACTCACACGGCCGGCAGCTCACGGTGGGGCAGTGCGGGAGGTTATTGCTTCCAGCTGCTCCACTGGCCCCTGCCACCCTCAGAGATGGGCAGGGGACAGGCAGGGGCTGCTCCTGAGTCACCAGGAAAATGCCATTTTTCATCTTAGATGTTTTAAACACGGGGAAGCCACCAGATTTAAGAAACTCCCACGTTGCTCAACTAATCTGGCAGCAGCGTCCTGGTTAACGCGTTGGGCTCTTCCAGTTCATCAGTGCATCATTAATGTAAGTGCAGTGCGAGCAGAACAGAGCCCGTGTGAACTGAAAGCAGGAGTTCCCATCAAGGGATGGTGAGCAAAAGTGATTTTTAAGTTGTGTTGATGCAAGTAGTCCAGGATGTTTCAGCTCATTGTAAAAAGCTTGGGGCAGCTGGAGGAAGTTGGTTTAAGGAGATGGAGGAAACAAATGAAAGAGTAAGAGTCACATGCGATCCTCACACCAACAGGCTCTGTTTCAGCTTCACAACTAACTCCTGTCTTCTGCACCCACCACGTATTTTGCTTTCAACTGCCTTAACTCAATCGCAGTAATCTGATCACAGATTTTAAACAAAACCATTTTTTATTTCATTTGCTATAGGCTTGCAGGTTGACATGTGAATCGAAGAACAGCATGGACTGGAAATGAACACCTCGCTTAGCAAAAATAATACAACACTGGCAAGGGGAGTGCTGCTGCGCCTGCCCACCTGGCTGGGGCAGCTCAGCTTTTGTTTCTCCCTTTTTTCTTTACATGCAGACCCGATAATTTTATGAATTATTCACAGTTGTTTTGAATGATCCACATGAAAAGAGCAAAATTTCTCCTGAGGTTGACAATCACTAAGAAAACACTCCTGTATTAAAGTAGCAAATAAATGGGGAATGGGAGTGAATGAGAGTATTTTCTGTAGATTTTGAAATTACATCTACATCACAGAACTGAGTAAGCCCTGTTTTGTGAGTTTTCCTTTTTAGAACTGCTTTTGCAGTTTTATCATGAGTCTCCTTACGAGCTTAGCTCCTGGAAGTGGATAGCTAAAAAAATCAAGTTTAATTTTAAAAAGCTTTCAGTAGTCCTGGCAAGAAAGAAAGGGGGTGTATTTTGTTTGTTTGTTTGTATTTAAAAAAAAAACAATTATCACCAACAACAGGCTTGTTTTTTTTTTGGAAAAGCTAATGAGCTCATTATTGCACGAGCTGTCTGGATTTCAAATGCTCAGTTTGGGTTAGAAACTCAGTTCGGACACGGCCAAAATGCGAGTCATTTCAGCTGCAAACTACCGTGCTTTTGGGAGGCCAGAATGTGACCTCTCGCCAAAGCCAAACCCTGGAACCAATTCAGGACAAAAGCAAGACATTGAACCCTCAAGCCCAGATAAACCCAAACTGGCTCTCTAAAGCCAGGCCCGTCAATGAAGGCACTGTCTTTGCAATTCCCTTCTTTTTAAGGGCAGTTTTCTGTTCTTTTTTTGGCCTGAAATCATTGTCGTGCTCTTTCACTCCGCTACAGGACACCCCAGGAGGAATTAAGTGACAAAGCCACACATTGCAGTGCTGAAAAAATCCCAACTCTTTTCCGACCTCCGCACAGAAAGCATTCCTATTGTACCTCACATTTCCTGTTTGTGCTAGTCCGCAATCCGGCTACCAACGAAAGCCTCCCCAGCAGTTGCTCCACTTGGCTCTACCAGCAAGCAAGCGGAGATCCACGCTTAAAAAACAAAAACACAAACAACTGCAGACAGCCAAAACCCGCTCTGCACTTTTGACCTGTAAGGAATTTGCTTCCATTCATCCCCCGCCACTCTGGATTTTAACAGACCGTATGCAGAAAGGCCGTTTATCGGCCAGTTTTCACACGAGGCGTTTTGATAGGCATTAACTCTAAGCTGATTTTCTGCGCCTCGGTCGCATCTTTTGCGATCCGTTTGGTGAAGCGAAAGCAGATCACACGGAGATGGCAAGGGCAGCGCGGCTCCAGCCGAGCGCTCCACCTAGTGTCGCTGCTGCCAGCTCGTTCACGTCGCTCTGCAGCAGCAGATGGACCTCTCCAAGATGCACAAACAAGAAATTCCTGACAAGTTACCCGCAGTCATCTTCTTCTGGCAATTGGGTGATTCGTGCCATTTGTATTTTAACGTAGGAACGGCATAAAAGAAAACATAAGGCTAAAAAAAACCAACCATGTGCTGCTAAAACCAGTATCTGGAGTCGTTAATCATAATAGTTTTATTTCCTACAGAACCACATGGTGATTACTATTTTTAAAGTGGTGTTTTTAAAGAATTGTGAAAAACCTTTAATGGACTTTGGGAAAAAAAGCCAGCAGACTTGTTTTGAAAGTGTCAGAATAAAAAGGATTCTTGGAAGAGTGGCCTGCTTCCACATTTCTGTGCTGAGACCTGCTCTGTGCCAGCCCTTAGCTCACTGCCAATTTGCAGACAGAAGATTATTTCCCAAAAAGCCATGTCAAATTTTACATTTACTGCTTGCGACAATTCTGTCCAAGGGGACAGAATTAAACTAAGAGCCAATGCAGCAGATAACGTTAGCTCCTTTATAATCTATATAGGAAGTTCTCGAATCACAGAAATAGCAATAAAAACCTACGAGCAAACTAACAAAATTGACCTTTCCCTCCTACACCACAATGTTTTCAGCGGGAATGTTCTGACAATGAACATTCTGGTGACCCACAAAATCCAAATCAGATGTGAACGGATATAAAGCAGGGGCAGTAATGTGCCCCCAAAGGGAGACTGCTTTGGATTGTAACCTCCACTTTAAACACAACTGCTAGTTCCAACTCCTGTCTTCTCAGCTAACCCCAAGATCTCTCCTGCAACTTGAATCCACCTCACTCCACATTGTGGCTGGCGTGAGATGCTCCGAAGAATCCAGACAAATGACAGTTTTCAACCCTGGAAAAACAGCCACCCAGGCCAGAGTCATTCCTATCCTGCAGCTATTGCATAACTATTTCTGCGAGCGATTTGCCCAGCTAACAGGCTGCGCTTACGAGCAGCTTGATACGAAATAGCTGTGTGCAATATGCAGAGGGCTATATTTAAGAAAGATGCACCTGTGTCACAGCTGAAGCAGTTCAGGCACTGTGCGAACAGGTGCCTACATGCCATCAATTCCTGCCCGTTGGCCCTTGATGGCAGAGACAATGCTGCAAGCATCAACAAGAGCTCCACAGCACATGGGTGGGCCCGGCAGCATTGTTCTCTAAGCATGTAATTGCATTCCCAGCAATCTCACTGTACATACACATTTAAAACAAGCAATTAATTACGAACAATTTTAAAATACTTACTGAGTCTTCTTTTTACTGCCTGCAAATCCAGGCACTAAAGCAGAAAAGGATTTTTTTTGTTTTTTTTAAACTTTTAATTTCTTTGAATCAACATAATCAAGAGATGTAATTAAAGTGCACAGAACATGTAAAGTAGGTATACATTACTGTAAAATTCAATAGTGATTTTACCACCTGAACTATATTTTACTTTTAGAGGAAGGTGCTGCACAATTAAAATAGCAAATTATTTAAAACTCCCCCTTCTGAAAGCCAGAGATCCTAATTGCTTTGTTTCCAAACGGATTAAATACAGAACACTACTCTGAACCAATTTACCTTAAAGTTACACCATCTTAAGTTTGCAATCCCTGTTCCCTTTCACACAACATGCAGCCCTAAAATCAGCAGATATTAAAGACTGTATTACTCCATTGATAGTAAGTTCCGTATACATACTGCTGGCAGAGCTGTATTGACAAGAAAATTATCAGTTCTGCTGCTTAAAATGGCAACACGCTCTCAGGGCAATAAACTTGTGTTCTTACACTCCCACTGCCATCTAGTGGCACAAAGCCCGTATGTTCCACCAAGTTACGAACTGTTCAATGTTCGGGCACGTTTAGTGCCAAGGAAGTGTATTTTTTCTGAATTTACAGTCCTTGCTCGTCACTAAATCTTGCACAGGAGAAAAAATTAAAATGCATCCTTGCTTCTCTTACTGCACTCACCGCCTTTATGCAATTCCCTCAACAGAAAAATATTCATCTCTATTATATATTTAAAGCAAACAAACAAGTATTTCTCCTGTATTGATACACATAGAAGTTGGTGGTATGATTACGTCTTACTCTATAACCACCTTCTAATTGAGTGCAGTCTGTTTCTCCCCCCAAATTGTGAAATCTTACCTCTTATATTCCAAATAAATAACTTCACTACACCTGCAATAAATACCTCTGCTAAAAATATTAAACTAATTTGCTTTTTCTAGGTGATACTTCTCATTGGAATCTCTAAAAGGCTGCTCACTTACATCTACTACAGACACAATGAAAATTATACTGACTGTTAAACCAGCGAAGTAATATTTTGTCTACGTGACTTAAATGTCAGGCCAGGTCGTGACCTAAATGTACCGACTAAGTTCACACACCCCACAGGAAAAGTTCAGTGATATGCTAAATTTGTTTTTTATTAAAGTAACTTAGAACCAATAAAAAAAATAAATTTTAAAATAGAGTAAAAGAAAGGTCATTTCATTCCACCTTCTTTCAGAACTGCAGTGCTGTCTTATAAAGACTTTTCTTTATAGGACAAAATTATCTTGGATACAAAGATGATTTGTCCTGGATACAAAATGACAGCACTTGCTATTCTGCACCAGATCAATGTACAACAAAGAAATAACCCACTTCCAAATGCGGTTTACAAATAGTGGAAAATATTTCTTATTTACTAGATTTCTGTCAACACGTGTAAAAATTGAGAATAGAACTGTACAGAAAGCACGCTAAACTGCTTCGAAGGCTGGCTAGATAACAACATCTTTGGTTTGAAGAAATCAGACTATCAACAAGTGAGTCAACTTAAGAAAACAAACAAGCAAAAAAAAAAGACAAAAATCTATCATTTAAAAGTCTTACTTGCTGATTTAAATCATGATCTACTGATTTTCACGGCAAACTTGGAATTACTTTGCTTTCTCTTCCTTTCTCTGGCCTGATGAGTAGCCAGTGATCCTTCCTGCTAAATTTTCACTCCCACCTGAGGCTGGTGGAGCACCCAGGCTGAGCTGAATTTGTGAGCTTTACTCCACCTCAGGCACCACTCAGTGTTGAGTTGTCTCTCCAGCGAGGTGGGCACCTTGGTTCATGACTGATGATTTTGATTGATTCTCCATCTGCAGAGCCCATGTGTTTTGGTGTCCCTAAGCTATTATCATCACCTCTGCCAGTCAGGAGGATTCCTACACTGTCGAGTCACTGCTGTCCAGGCCCTCTCCAGCATTGCATGCAAAACATTCAGACTCTGTTCATTGGCTCTACTGAGTTTCTATTTCCAATCGTTTAGGTTGACAGCAATATTTTTGCCTAAAAGGCTGTGTATGCAGAAACTTGTTTCTGTTTAACAATAGTTTTATTTCTCCCGTACCTTCTACCTCCAGAATCTTTAGGAGAGAAGCTCCACCAACAGACTGACACAACTGCAAATGATGCCTACACAGATGTCACTAGACCTAACAGGCATTGCTTTGCTGTGTGGAAAAACACGAGTTTCTTGTTTCCTGTAGTGCTTTCTGTGTTAATGATTAAAGCAGTTCTGAAAGTAAACATCTGTAATTGTCCCAAATACAAGATGACATTTGTTGCATAAACTGGTTTTAATTATTTTGTGGCCATGAATCCTTTTCTTAAATCCAGGACAGTGGTTTCATAAACAAGGAACTAATCCAATGGCCAAAAGCAAAACACACCCAAACATTTCCCTAACTTTCCTAGCTAAGTCGAGATAAACAACATCATACAAATTTTCAGAACAACAGAGACTATTTTATTATTGTAACCAAACATTCTTCTTGCTATTATTTTCAAAGCAAAATTAATACAGACTGAACTACAAAACAGTTGCCTATTTCAGCGGTTTCAGCTAAAAGAATGATCATTTTAAGCTACTGAGAGCATGCAGAAATTTTTAAAATGGAAACATTTGAGCTGCACACACTAGAAAATGTTTTTATTTAAATTAGTAAATGAGAGCATAGTGCACTGCAGATTTTGACTCATTGTTTCGAAATGAAGGATAACAGCAGAGTAATATCTACAGTTCACCATGAGCAAACAGCATAAGCTATACAATGTAGAGTAACAACATTCAACAGAGCTTTGCAGCATTACACTAAGTATTTTTTTTTCCTTCAGAAGTACTTAACATTTAGGACTTAGGGAAGATTCTTTATTCACAGATCTTAAAAATATGCAAAAATTAAAATAAATGATTCAGAAAGAACATGGAATAAAAATATCCTTACCAAATAGAGCAGAAAGGTGTGAAGACCTGTTCCAAGTCCAACAGAGGACAGAATGCCTAATCCTACCCAATAGGCACACCAGAAGAACTTTTTCTCCATATACCGCACATACTGAAAGAGAAAAGTCACAAAACAAACATGGTGATGTCCCTTGGAGGAGAAAGTTAAAGCTACAGACAACTATCTGCATTAGTTTGTATTAGAACAATGGAAACAGAGTCCTAAATTCCTCTATCTGCAACGTACTGCAATTACAGCACAGGTATATGTACAGAGAACAACGCATTTTCAAAAGAAAAGCCCCCACACCTTATAATCAGCAAGGTTCCAAGGATACAGATGAAAAATTCAGTTTCAGTAGTGAGGACCTGAAAATCCAGAATAGGCATACAAGGTTCACACAGGTAAGCAATAAGCGCCAGACAACATCTACTGGAAGCCAATCAGCAAGCAGACAGGTTGGGGAATTTCCTCAACAGATAAGTGTACAGCCAGGTACTCTGCAGGGACGGGAGGCTGTATCTCACTCTCATTGCCATGAGAGCAGTAACATAAAAGGACGAGCAAGGTCATTAACTTGGCTATACCACAGCCCTGAGAAGAGGTGTCCTTTAATACCATGCATGGATCAACAGCACGGGTGTGAAGTTTACCAGCCTTAACCAGGCTCCAGCCCGCCAGAGTACAAAAAAGTCCTGAAAACAACCACTGAAACCACAAGTATATGTAGCTATTTTGAATTAAATGTTTTGGAAGAAAGTGGCTTACATATTCAATTATATGTTGATGGCACACAGAGATGGGTAGAGAGAGGGTTTAGCAGGACATGGATGTTAGGTAAGAAGCTCTGGAGGAAGGGGGGTGGACAGATAGCTGCTGGAGCACACCACTGAGACAACACAGAAGAGAGCTCCAAGCACCACTGGACACTGCAGGCACGCTCCCCTTGCCCATCCCAGAGGCACAGGCTTCTGCTCCACCAGGCTCAAGGGAAGCTCTGGAGGCACTGCCAAGCCTCACTGCACCGCAGCCCCAGCCAGCTCAGGGGGCACGTGCCTCAACACCAGTTTGTAAGAGCCATCTAGTGGCAAATGTTGAGTGCATCAAGCTCCAGCCTTGATACTGACAAAGCCACCAACCAGGAAAGTTTTTAAATGAAGGAGGTATTTGTCCATCAGGAACACGAATGGACCACTGACCTACCAGCTTCCAACCTGCCTGGTGTGTAACTGCTTAGGTCTCAGGCATGGGACTGAGCAAGCAAGGATGCAGTGAGCTGAAGAATCTCATTTCACTGCATTAGGTGACCCAGCCCTGGGAAGCCAGGACTCCTGTTCCAGACCTGCATGTTCCTCAAGCAGATAGTGACAGAGCTCAGCAGTGTATTTGTAAACAAGTTCTCTGAGACTGGGAATCTGGTGATTTGCGGAGTGGTAAGGTGAGTCAGCTGCACAAGGAAATGCTCTGCTGGGTTAAAAAGGGCTGCCCCAGAGAAAACCTGAAACTCAGGGAGAAATGGCAAGGGGAAAAGCGTAGACAACACCATCATGTTACGCTTAGAGCAAGCACCTACACTTCAAGTGATGTAAAAGCATCAGTCTTCACATAACCCAAGACAACTACGTTTTTAAAACAGCCATTGTAAGACAAAGGGAGTATAAGAAGCATCACAGAACCAGATTTGAGCCACGAAACCATTCTATGCCTACACGTATGCCTGAGCAGGTCAGGATACCCTTCCATAGCAATAGAAACGTTTCTTGGAAACCAATCAAGTTCTCTCATGACTCAGTTTAACATTTTCTCAAGAGTTCCTACTACTATTTAAAGCTTGTTAACAACAGATGTGAAAGAATGCTGCAGCATCAGAGGTGTGCTTATTTAGGAGCAGATGAGAAGTGAACACCTACATATGCAAGAAAATAGATGAAATGATACAGCTGATCTTCCCCCATCCTTAAAACGCAACTCATCCACACATGACTCAAGGGAAGTCACGACATGATAAACAGATAACATTAGCAAGTAGGGGGTTCAAAAGATGTGCTACAATCTCGTTAAGACCCTATTCAATTTCCCAGGATGTCTACTTTAGCACAAGGACAGAAAGTATTAACCCCAGGAAAGTAACCTGAAAGCTTCATACCTGTTGATGTCTTCCTTCAACATAATACGTAGCTGTAAGCACTGCAAGCATCAGTAAAAAAGCCACCAGGATACTTCGTCGATGCCACAATCTTAAAAGACAAATGGTGATTAGTGTTTTTCATAATTTAGCATGCATTTCAAAGTAACTTAAGTTATCCCTGTAGAGTGGGTCTGTGTGGATGTAGTCAGTAGGCAAAATGACAGCTGAGAAGTTGACTGTTATAAAAATGTAAACCTCCCAAGAAATAGCTGGGGAGCCTTTAATCTTTACAGAAAAAATCTCTAGTTCACTGTCAGATGAGAACCAAGTTCAGATGTTGAAAAAAAGGCAAGTAAAAGGCAGTTTCAAATACAGGACCACCAAGAACATTCGCGGTTAAGCCAAGTGCACAGCAGGCACCGGCCCTGTGCAGGAGATGATCTGTGGGTGGGTAACAGAAGTGCTGATTCCAAACTGTGCTGGTGGGTAGAGCCACAGTGACAGTAAAATGAGCAAACCTCAACATTATTTTGGTTCTCTTAATCTGCTGAAGTTAGTACCTCTTGTTACAGCTCAAACTTTAATACATACATTTTTACTAATTATGAAGCATTAGGAAGCTACTACAGGTAAAGGGAAAAAAGCATTTTTATGATATCCAGTTACTCTTGCACCTGCCTAATTCTGTAAGGTTACAATAATACTGCTTCACACATACGTGGCCACACACAGCTGATTAAAGAATATTTATTATTTTCTGGGAAACACTATTACACTGTCATCTAATGCTATAAAGAAAAGGAAGTGCTAGCATCACTTAAAAATCACTGACACGAAATAGTGAAATAAACGTAATTCATCTATTTAAATAGGCAGAAGGAAAGATTGAAATACGGGAAGTGTAATACAGCAAAACAGTAGCAAATGTTTCATATTAAGCAGGCTGAAAAAAAGTTCCTTTAATCTTCCTGTAACTGTAAAACATTTGTGCTGCTGCTTGTATCAGTACAAGAATTGGATTTCCAAGCAACTGTCATTTAAATCCCAGTTTACTCAAGTGGAACACAGGAAACCATTAAGTGTCAACCTGAGGTCATCTTCATAGTTTAGAATCTAGTCGTTATTTTCTGTAAAGACATTGTCAATTTACACAGCATAGCTGTGGCTGTGAAGTTCTGTGTTGTACAGTGGCATACAACACAGACGTGCTGCTGATGCACAACTGAAGATGCAAATGCTATCTGTAACAAACTTTTGTATCTAGGAAGTCAAGCAGTAGATTAAAGTAACACCTCAAATGTTATTTCTGCTGTGCTTAAGTAAGTAGTTGTTTCTGACAATCTCCAAGCAATGTTAAAATCTGAGAAGGCAGTTTTCAAAGAATATTTCCAATGATAGCTGAAAGCATGTACATAAAACAACTAAACTTTAGGGTTAGATTATTTTGGGTGAGAGAAGCACATGGGGATTAAGACTACGCTATCTAAATCTGCTACTTCTCATTCCAGAACATTAAAAAGGAAAATAGAAGCTTGTCTCAACATATCTTGTGTGTCAGCACCTCAAACCTAGCCCAGAAGAGTCAGTGGACATAGCCTGTTATCACCAATCTCAGCTCACTCCCAAAAGGAGCAGCCCAACAGCTAGAACCAGGGAAGGTGCTATTAGATCCTGTCTTCTGACTGGGAAGGTGATTGTAAAGACAATCCCAAACATAAAGATTCCAGTTACCAACACAAGCACTAGGTGGTTCCTACTCTTGGCTTTTTTGGTTGCCAATTTTATTCATGTTTGCCTTTTGATACTCCAGAACATCCCAAGGCTAGAGCTTTAAGAAATAGCTATGCGTTTCAGCATTAGTAGATGTGAGGCAATTGCAAGTAGCAGTCCTAACTAGAATAAAAGCCCATTTTATCCAGGGTGTAAATGATGCTTAGGGAAAGTGCTTCAATAAATAATTTCCTGCTGTGAAAGGGACCACTATCTTAGAAGCAGTTCTCTAATAGGGTGTCATAAACATCACTGTAAATCCCACGTAACCCTGAACCCTGCCCTAGCTGAGTTATTTGAAGATCATTAAGTGATACTAACACATGTATTAAAAGATCAGTACTTAACACTGCAGTCTTAAGTACAATATCTCTTGCCTTCAGGATCCCTAAACACTGTCCCATTCTTTCAAATTGGCATATTCAACTCTTCAAGAAGGAAGTTGGCAATTCTCTTCCATCGAGACCTTACTGTATTTACACTTATGCAATTTAGGCAGAAGGTCTGGGTACACAGCTGGAAGCGTGGTATGTTCCAGTAGCCACCTTTAAGGGACAAAAATAAATATGTTTTCTAGAAGAAGAATTTTAAAGTAGTGAATCATCAGGAAAAGTGAGATGTCAGAATGACCTACTGAATCAGAGCATGGGTTTCCCCAGAATGCTTAGTAGAAGTTAAAGAAAGTATCTTTACTTTATGGTCCATTCCTTCAAGTTTATTAGTGTTTCCAGGAAAAAATACTGCAAGGTAACAAGCGGTTGTCTCCATAGGACAATATTCAACCTCTCTTCTCGGTCCCTTCGCTTCCGTTCACCCAACAAAGAGGAGTCTGCAAAGCAAAAGCAACAGAAATATAAAACCACAGGCTGACGGTTCAAATTCCATCCCACCCAAAAATATACTGATTATTTTTTGTTGGGAAGTTAACATGGGCTCCCAGTCATCTTTTCCACTTATCACAAAGCATTTGCTCCAAGGGCATCGGAAATCTGGTGACCTCCAGCAAAGGAAACACGAATGACTGTCAGCTATGTGGAGGAAAAAAGCCACCAAGAACTGGCTCAGGATGCAAAGTCTGTTAAATATATTAGCATTTATGCAAAGCACTGCACTATTAGCTACAAATCAGCGAATCCAACAGGTCAAATATGTCTCTACTGCCCAGTACAGAGACCACATTTCACTTTGAACTTCTGAATTTGGTTCTCTTCCAAAGCTATTCTCAGACGTCTCCAATCGAACTAGATTGGATTACGTGTGCTTTCCACACACTTCAGTCCCTGTGTAACTGGATAACGGTATCTCTCCTCCCCGTCAGAGGGCTCAGGCTACGTTAAGCCGTGCCACCCTGCTCAGCTTCTCCAAAATGAGTCCACGAGACAGGAAGTGCTCCCACGAGAAGGGCCTGCCTGTAGACCACAGCCCTTCGCTAGGCTGACACTACACTTTTGGTTGCTTTTAACCGCAATAATTCGGTTATATTGCAGTGCCTGACACTACGACTACAACAGCAGTTACTGTGCACTGCTGTACAAGTATAGAAAAAAGGATCTTCTAATAAACATGTGTTATTTTGTGCTCACAATATAGTCAGGATTAATAAAAATCCTTAGCTATTTTTGGATGAGGATGCTTTGTTCAAAGGCTGTCAGGCTATGGAGTGGCAATAATTTTAGCACTTTTAAAGAAAATGAATTCTGAAATTAGAGAAAAAAGCATGAAACATTGGGAAAATACAGAAAACTAACTTTTATCCAAATACTATTCAAATTTTAAATTAGGTTAAAACTGTTACATATAGAAAGTGAATCTAATCTGAATCCCTGTCACATTGTAACCCAAGATGTTTTATTTCAGTAATTCAAACATGCTGCCTTATCAGATGTTGGTATCTACATCAAAATCACATACCTCATTAGTCACATTGCCCATTTAATTTTCTTTAGCTGTATTCTTTACCTCTAAAAGCATCAGTTGTTTTAGATGAACTAATAGAAAGCCTGCAATTGCAAGTGCTGGATAACATCTACATTCCCTCAGAGTAAAGTCCCAGTGAAGTAAAAGGCTTAGATTTGTTCCATGCATACAGGCATACGCTTCTGTAAATCCTGCCACATTCCTTGCTTCAAGAATCTTTGTTCTCCACTTTTTCCACTTCATACATCTAATAAAAATGCTTCAACCTTGTTTTTTTTTGTTTTTTTTTTTTTTTTTTTAATTACTTTGTAGGTTCTTAGAAAAGGTCATCAAAGACGATGGCGTAAGACTGTACAACTTGAGAAATCACTTGGTTACAAAACTTAATTAAATATGGAACTGGCACATTCAAGGCTGACAGGAAGCAAACTAAGATGATAATTATACCATACAGCACAGATAATTCAGTGACACAAAGATCTTCATGAAACATTCTCAGAATTTTTTTTTTTTGCATGAATTCTAAGCATGAGCCTACTTTGGACATACCTGTAGGAAAAACAAAGGCAAGGCAGGAGATGAAGTAGTTAACTGTCTTTCCAGTAATTTATCATTGAAAAATGATAAGCTACAGTGAAGCTAAGTGTCAATAGAAACAGTAGAAATTGGGAGACTAAAAAAACACACACTGGATTTCTCCCAAAGCAGAACTCTCCTGGAGATTATAATCAAGTACTAACTCTTCAGAGCCAAAGGGTGGGGCTGTGTAGCCTGACTTCCACAGCCACGTTTGTCAGCATAGTTCAGCTTTTCAGCTCTCAGCTCCTATTAGTACCCGAGTCAGCTTTACAGGGCTCATATGTGTGTAAGCTACAGAATAGGAATGCAGAAGGAAAAAAATTGAGAGAAGCTGAATGGAAATACACAGCATAAAACTATTCCCTGGCTTTACATTACACAGGTTCTTTTGATTTCAGATTTAGAGGTGATTAAGTTTCCAATATTGATTCAGGCTTCTCTCCTTGCATTATCTGGGCACGAAGTGCACCAACAGATTCCTTCTGAGCATTGTGTTGGCCATTTTACACACCAGGTTGACCAGCTGAGAACATGAAGTCGTTTTCCACCTACCTGCAAAGTTTCCATTGTGCTGTTCTTTGATCATTCCTGTGCGTCTCTGGTCACAATCTGTTCCATTCTCTGCCATTTCATAGATCAATCACGTACGGGGGATCTAAGAGCAAAACAAAACCAAAAAACACAATGTCTCTATTTCTGGTTACAAAGATTCCATTTACTCTGTAGTCAAGAGATGCACACAACCACCCAGGAGTTCTCCAAATCACAGTTACCTTGCATCGCGCTGTTAAAAAAGGAGAAAGTGTTTCCATTCCCACAATGACAAAGTTTAAAACATTTCCACCCACAGAAATCAGATTTTTTTTCATTTTAACGACACAACTCCCTCGCTTCTCTAACTGAAGAAAAGCTCGTTAAACAATTCCTTCCATTAACCAGCCCACTGCCTGGGCTCCACAAGAAGCAGAACTTCGCACAAGCTTCAGTTCAACCCCAAAAGAGAAGCTTAAGATTTGATTCCCGTACCAAAAAGCATCTATCCTGGCAGCAAGATCCCACGTTGTATGCAACTAGACCTCAAAACCTTCCCATTCTAAGAAAGTACCCCTCAGTATGGTAAGAAACAGAATTCCATCTCATGGTGTACAGTGTAATAACTAAAACAGGAAAGGAAAGCTCTGCAACTGTGGAAAGGAAAGCTTTTTGAAAAGTGTATGCACTCTCTGCTAGTTCAGCCTCTCTTTGTTGAGATCAGCCTCAAAAACCCAAAGAGCTGCTGTGGTTTTCCTTGTCCAGGAGAGTAAATAGTGCGGCAACTGGAAGCCAGCACGAAGCAGAATGTTGCAAGACTTTCCCTCCCAAAAAGAAAAAAAAGAAAAAGACCTGACCAGCTAACAATTCTTATGCAATCAAACATAAGAAGCAGCCAGTCAACCCTTTGCTTTAAAAACCCCTTGAATCTTAAAACAGTTTCTGGAATTTTATTTAAAAAAAAAAAAAAAAGAGTCCCGCAAAGCTAAAGCATGCCATTGGCGTTGTATTTCTCCCCGTAAGCAAACCTGATTTACAGTTTTTGATATGCTGCTTTTGCTGGGAAGTAGTACAATATTCAAATGACAGGTTATATAAAACTGTCTACTGCAGGAAATTAAAATTTGATGGCAAAAATAGTTCCCCTTTGATTTATGTCAGGCTTAAGAGCCAAGCCGCAATTCAGGTTTGGTAAACAGGAGCGAGATCTCCGCTTTGATTCACACTGCAATCATTTTGTCTTTATTTTTTTTTTTTTTAATGAAATGTTAGAAGATTTAAGATACTGTTTGTTTCGTAGTTCCAGGGTTTCACAAATTAATTTTATACCTGTTTAGTAGAACACATGTCTGATCCTCGGGCTTAATACAATAAAACAGACTACAGATAAAATTGCTAGCTGTGGTTATTAAAGAGGTTTTACTTAAAACCCAATGGTCAAACAGCATCGAGGTCTGAGGAAGCAGTACTTCCTCCACCAGCTTCTTTCTGAAATGAGCACAAATATAAATGTGGCTAGTTCAGCAAACTAGTAGGAATTAACCGCAAACTAGTAGGAACTAACCTCTTGGCACGTTACAGTTTTTATTCATTGAAACCTGGGCCCCAGAAAACCCAAACCACCAGGGGAATTAAGGGCACAGCCTTGCAGAGGTTTGCCTCTGAAGAACGCTGAAGGGCTCAGCCAAGGACAACGAAGACTGACCTGCTACAGCGAGAGCTCCACAGCATCCTTCTGCAGTCACTCGCAGCTGAAGCTCTGCTCTGAACTGCTACTAAAGAACCACAGAAACACAAACCTCTCTCCTCAGGCCAGGCTTAAGGCAGCAGCCTGATGCTGGAAGACAGAGGAGTTCCAGCAGCACCCAGCTGAGGACACCAGGCCAGTCATTCCAGCGACACAAGGATCAAACATTTCACCACCTCCCAGTTTCCGCAGGACAGTAAGGCCCTGAAAATAGTGGAGCACCTTCCTTCTGGTGACTGCACTTGAAAATTGAAATTGGACGCCTGCAGTTGCAAGTTTTCCTAGGAAGGCATTCTACACCAAGCCACACACACACAAAAAAACCCCTTCTGGTTCAGGAAACATTGGTCTCATTTTGTTGGTGTATACATAAACACCCATTAAAAAATTTCAGTGGAAGTCACTTGCTCCTCATTTTGAAATTCATCTTTTTTTTCCTTCCTTCCTTTTTTCCCCTTAGATTTAGCCTTCAAAACTGAAGCGCCAATTGGTTTGTTCTCTGCATTTCGCTTAACTACATTTCAAGGAAGTTAATTTGGGGTGACACAAAGCGCTGCCCATGCTCAAGTCTCAGCTGTGCACAACACTTCATCCCCACGAGCTGCATCCACCCCAGCCTGTTAAATGTCTCACTGACACTCAGAGCCAGCAGTCTCTGGGGTTCCCGATGCATTCATGCACACGTATCGACACACGTATCACAGCTTTCCCAACCTCAGCTCACAGAGCCAGTTTCACCCTGTCTGCTCGGAAAGGCATCAGTCTGGGATTACCTTTGCCTGGCACTACCTCGAGTGCACAAACCAGTATTTACAACAAAGATAAATAACCCCCCTACACAGGTGTAGGGTGTATACTCGTTAAGAAGGCCCCAAAGTTCAGGCACCCTGCAGGGGTGCTCTGAGGACTCAGATTGAAGAACAGAGTTGGCTGGGAGATCTGGGACCTACCGCAGGGCAAGTTTGGCAGGGCTGTGATTGGGAAACCAACCACCTGCTGGGTTCAGAAAGAACTTCTCAATTTACCAAAGCCTAAAGAGCATCCTAGCATAAGGAACAGGAGGGTGTGCATCCGGGAAGTTTGCTCCCTGATCCGTTTGGCACCTATCAGAACCACCAGTCCTGCACCAATGTCTCCATGTGGAGATCAACTGGAGCAGGAAAGTGAGCCAAAATGGAGTTACCCTTCAGTGACCACGTCCACATCCTCAGGTCTATAACAAATCTGTGAGAGCCCGAAGAAAATGAAATCCCAGCTGTTAAACAGCCCCCGCGTCTTATCAACCCTAACAGCCACAGAGCCTAGATCCAAAAAGAAATTCCCAAGTCTGCTGAGTAGTTAGCAGCAAACATACAAATGAACTATTAAAGGAGCGAGGAAAACAACTTCGAACAGTTTTGATATCAGTCGCTTAGATCATCTGCTAGAGCTGTGCTCAGACAAGAACTTCTTTGTGGGACTGAACAAACAGCCCACAAGCCATTATTCAGCTGCAGTGCAATCCATAACATTAAGTACAAAAAGACAATTATTGCCAGTCAAAACGTAAATGGACCAACAAAAAGGGCTCCTCACGACTGCGACTGGCACTTCGCAGCCGAAGCGAACAAAGCGTAACAAGCTTGGAACACAGGAACATTGGAACACTTGGAACATGGGAACTGATGCTTCTGCACGCCGTGACCACAGGAAAGGACAAAAGTCTCTTCTTTCTGAAGTCCTGGGCAGGCTGCTGGAGCTCCCCGCGTTGTGTTGCTGCTTTTCAGTCACAATAAAGAGAACAAAAGCTGAACCTTCAGAGGTGTAACTGACTGCACTGAGCCACACAGCTTTACACATCTGCAGCACGGTTTTGTTTCAGAGATCGGATGCTCAACAATTTACACAGGGAGTAAGCTCACTGCTCCTCAGCCAGTAAAGGTTTTGAGAGCACTCTCCTTCAGAACTGAACTCCTTCAGACCTCAACGACTGCCTGCACAAGAACACGTTCAGATAAAGGACGAGACCAGTCCCGAAGCGAAGCGTTACGTACCCCTGCAGCTCCGTGACACTGCGCCACTCTTCACCACGTCTTCTGGATTCAAAGCCAGCGGAACAGACAACGTCGTCCTTAGCTTTGCAGGCACTCAAGACCAAAGTGAGTGCTCTTCCAAACCTTCTGTCCCTACAGAGTACGGTAACGCTGCTCACCATGTGATACAGGGCTGCCAGGGTCCCTGACTTGAAGGTTAATAACTTTCCTAAAGCCACAGAAAATATAAGAAGTACCTGCTTTATTTTTCCAGTCCTTTAGCACTCAGGGGAAGCATTCAATTAAAATAAATTAGGACACATCTGAAAGATGGTCAAAATCTCTACAGACGTAGCTATTACGGGCTACTTTCCTATGAGTGCATTTATTCCCATTCTAAAAATGTTTTTCTAACTAAAGTAGTTTAAGCCCTCAAAGGCAAGGACAACCAATTCAGTTAAAGACTACAGGTCTGCATTTTGTGGGTTATGCCCCTGTGCACCAGACCTATTTTCCAACTCCTAACCAGATGAAGGTTTCGAAAACAAAGTCATTTTACAATTTAGAGCTAAAATTTCTGTTTTTCCAAAAAGACTTTGGAGCATCTCTTAGGAAAGCACGGATTAATGTTGTCACACGAGCTTCAGGGATGCCACGCTTTTTCTTTTGGGGCTAAGCGAAGTTGTGATTCTGCTGTTACAGCTGCATTTATCAAACTGCTCTCCAGTGAACCACGAACACTGACGGCTGCCTGTGTAGATCCAGCACTAGAATCAGCGAGTATAATAAAGTCATCACACAGTGCATAGGTGGAAAGGCATGAAGACGGTAGGAAAGCCAAAATTCAGGTTGTCCAGGTCTTCACAGCGTGCTCTTGCGGAAAGTTCAAAGAAACTCCTTAAATAAGAAAGGAAACTACAGAACTGGGAATGTGAGCACTGCCAGCACAGCACGCCGTGCCACAGCAGAGGGCACAGGCCGGGTCTGAGCTCCTTGCTCCTTGTGCAGGTTGGCAGCAGCAGGGCTGGGGGGCAGATGGCAGCTTAGGGAATGGGGTGGCTCCCCTAACAGGGACAGAACAAGACTTAGTATTCAGGTGACTAAGCTACCACGGTGTCTTTCACATCCTCGGTTTGAGGGCTATAGGGAAATCCGTGCACGTTAACGCCTTGGCAGAGGGTGGATGCAGCCCTCAGCCCGGGTGCTGTGCTTTGAAGGTGAGAACATTTTTTCAACAAATTCATAGCACACAAGGCTGCCTGCCTCATATCTTATTGTCCCCTGGGTCTGTCAGGTCAGCGTGACACCAAACCCAGCCAGGTGCTGTCCCGTGTCCCCTGCTCGGTGTCGCAACAGCCTCAAGGCTGTGCCCTTCATCCCCCTGAGATGGCAAAGTCCAGCCAGCTCACACGTCTCCGCATGGCACTGAAGGTAAAGGTCTAACCGAAGGTGATGGCTTCTCGTCACAACTCTGCCAGAAAAAAACCTGCTCTGCTCTAACTATTGCTCCTGAAGCGTAGTAGGTTTGGGTTTGTTTTAGAAACAGAAGTTATTAAGAAATAAAAGGAAGTCCCAAAGCATGCATTAACATTCTAACAATGGGTATTCACAGGACACAGTCAGACAGTTATGACAGATTCCAAGGCTATTCAAAGACAACCCCAGGAAAAGACTCTTTGAAGTGGAAACAGCGCAGACTTCCCAGCCAAAGTCTGGCACCACTTCCAGCACCCTCCCCTTTCTCAGTGCCACTTCCCACTTCAAAGCTCCCAAGCCCCCTCCTCCGCCTTCCCCCAGAAATCCCCAGCACCACTGATTCCACCTGCTAAGCAGGGCACGGTGCTCAATTCAACAAGCAGTGCTACCCTCCCGTTGCACAACTGTAAACGTGCTATTTCAAACACTCATCCGAAAGCACGGGGTGAAGCAATCAGCATAACTATCGCCTATTAACAACGAGAAATAATAACAATAAAGAGTCCATCCCGCGCTGCAGAAATAAGGGCAGGCTGATGTTATCGAGCCCCTTTGGTACGCTCCAAGGAATAAAGGAGCAACCTCACAGCTCCCCAGTTCAGGGGTAACAATGCCCGGGTACCTGCTCCTTGGTGGGCACCAGCACTCACAGCACAGAAAAAAACGGCAGGAGCGAACTGGTACCGAAGCTGAGGCGCTTCTCGGGGGGCTGTGAGGGGATAACCCGGCTTTGCAGCACTGCAGCGAGCAGCCCCCCCCCCGCCTCACCCCCTCGGCTCCCCGAAACGCCCCCAACACCCCCGAGGCTGCAAAAGCGGCGCCGGCTGCCCCGGGGCGTTGCGGAGGTGCCCGGCAGCACCGCGCAGAGCCCGGGCACCGGCCCCGTTCAGCCGCTTCGCTCCCCTCAGGAGGGGCCGCGGGGCCCCCCCGGTGCCTTGGGGCAGCTCCCGCCCCTCCCCCCCTCCCCTCACAGCCCCTCAGCGGCCGGGCCCGGGGCCGTTGCCATGGCAACCGCGGGACCCGGGGCCGGCCTGAGGGGGGAGCCGCGGCCGGTAGCGGGCTGGGGGCAGTGGGGGCGGCTCCTCCGCGGCCTGAGGCGCTCCGGGGGCTCCGAGCGGCCCCGCGGTGCTCCCCTCCCCCCCCCCGTCCCCTCCCGCACTCACCGCGCTGCGCCCCGGCTGCTCCCGCTGGGCCCGGGCCAACCCGGAAGTGGGAGGCGGAGCCCTCCCGCCCCGCTGACGTCACTTCCTCCGCACCGCACCGCGCCGCCCGCTCTTTCCCCTTCTCTCGGGCGCTCTCCGCGGCCGGCGGGGCCCCGCCCCCTTCGGCGTGCTGGCGTCACTTCCTGGCGACGGCGGCGCGGCCTGGCGGCAGCGTGGAAGCGGCAACGGCGGTGAGGAGCGCTCGGTTCTAACGGCCCTAACGGTTGTAACGGTTTTAACGGCTCTAACGGCTCTAACAACGGCCGCGGTCTCGTTGCAGGCGCCCCGCGGAGCCGCAGCACGGCCCAGCAGCCGCAGCCGCCGCCCGGTGCCGCCATGGAGCAGCTGAGCAAGGCGGGGCTGCTGGGGCTGGTGGCGGGCGTGGCGTGCGGCCTCTGCCTCGGCTGGGGCCTCCGCGGCCGGCTCCTGAGGCAGTCCCGGGCCCGGGCAGCAGCGGCGGCGGCGCCACTCGGAGGAGCCGGACCTGAGGCGACGGTGCCCGGGGAGGACGGGGAGTTCAAGCTGGTGCTGGTGGTGCGGAACGACCTGAAGATGGGCAAGGGGAAGGTGGCGGCGCAGTGCTGCCACGCCGCCGTGGCTGCCTACAAGCAGGCGCAGAGGAGGACGCCCGAGGTGCTGCAGCAGTGGGAGTACAGCGGGCAGCCCAAGGTGGTGCTCAGGGCGCCCGACGAGGAGACGCTGCTGCAGCTGCTGGCCGAGGCCAGGCGCCTGGGCCTCACCGTCAGCTTGGTGCGGGATGCCGGCCGCACGCAGATCGCCCCCGGCTCGCAGACGGTGCTGGGCATCGGGCCGGGCCCGGCCGATGTGGTGGATAAAGTGTCCGGGCACCTAAAGCTCTTCTGAGCCGGGGCCCAAAGAAGTGCCAGTGCGTTGGTACCGAGGAGTGATATCCAAAATTTGGGATTGTTTCATATGCTCTCAGTAAAAATATTATTTTTTTTGTAAAAAAATTAAACTTGCAAAATGTAATGCTGTTCATGAGTTTCTCTAGCTTCTGCATTGCATCCTGAAGTGGGTAGGAAAATGCTCGGCTGGGTAGAGTTACAAGAAGCAGAGCTAAATTTTACTACCCTAACTAGGAGGAATCAAGCGTTTGTAAGACTTGTACGGTTGATGAATTAACACTTTGTCTGCTTTATTGACTGAATACAAGCATTAGAGAAGGTTGTCTTATGCCAAAAATAGAAGGTTCCCCTCTGCCTTTGCCTTGCATGAGATTTTTTTTTAGATTGATTTTGTAATTCACAATAGGTGGGCTGCTAGAGCAGTTAGGGATTGCCCCATACAGCAGGAGATGGCTGCTGTGAACTTAGTGTAGGGTTTCTGAGGCAATGACTGATGCAACACCTTGTAACTGGTATGAAATGCATGAGACAGAACAAGTTAAACAGGGCTTACAGCTCAGTACTTATAAAGGGAAGATGTAAGTAAGCCATGCTCCTTTCTGGAGAGGTCTGTGGAGCTGCTGCCTTTACAAGAATTTAAGCACATCAGAATTTCCCATCTGGCTAACACAAGGAGTTACCCACACATGTATAAACAGCTTGTCACACAAGAAGAAACTTAATTCCTATCTTACTGAGGATTAATGGGTTCTCATAGATTTAAGAAAGCACTCAACTACAGAAGTTACTGGGCAGAGGTCAGATCACAACTCGCATTCTACCCAAATCATGGAGATTCTACCCCTAGATCTCCTTTTTACCTCTAATAATGGAAAAGGCAGGTTACATGTGCTTCTAATTAGGTGGATTTTCTATTACTTTTAGTTTTGTAACAAAGCCGTGGTGGTTTTTTGTTTGTTTTTTTGCGAGAGAATTCTATTGAGCACCAAGTCAGGAGTTCTGTGCAGCAGCCTTGCTCAGGATCCCATTGGGATCTTACCTGGGCCAGCTGCTCACCAGCCCAGGGAAGGTCTAAGCCCACAGGCAGGTGAGAGGCACGGCCTGGGAGAACTCTTCTTACTCCAGCACAATTCATCAAGGAATAAACAATCCCAGCTCTAGCCTGCAGCTGCCCAGGCCCCCCAGCTTCACACCCACTACCCTTCCCCACTGACCTGCTGTAACGCTCACCTGCCAGAATCCCTCAGTTCAAGCTGAGCAAGGAGAGGGGGATTCAGCCTCAGGGCTGGAACCTGACACTGAGAATAGCTGGAGAAGGTTCCATCTCTTAGCCAGGAGCTACCACAACTAGGGCCAGGGCTGTACCATTCATTGCACTCAAATATGACAATATTCATTGAGAAACATTTAAGTCAATTTTATTTGAAGCTAAATATATTTAAGGCAACTTACATACCTAGAACATAATCTCAATTTAACTGACACACCCTACTACGATCCTAACGTATCATCTGGGCAAAGATGGTGTAGTTGACCACAGTGCAGCCAACTCTTGAAAAGTGCTATTTTCTTCCATGTGGCATAATCTTTCTATAGAAAAAGCATTACATATTTTCTTGTATCGTCCCCTCAGTGCAAGACACCACTACTGGTCTCTATTGCTTCTGTTCTAATGGCCCCTTCTACCCTTGAGGTGTATGCACTCGTATGCCCCCAACGACTAGCACTGTAATACTTGGTTCGAGGTTGAAGGTCCTTTTGAAGACAGTAAAGTGAAGCTACCACTATGCAGCATGTCCACAGTCCAGTAATTTATTTTTAAATTGAGTAATTTCAAATTGCACAAACAAAACTGAACAGCAATATGCTTGAATTCTCTCTTCTGTACACTCAAAACAGTGATCTAAAACACCACAATATCCAACATACACAAACCTCAGGGCAGGGTTAGTAAATACACAGATTGGAATCATGGTGCTCTGTTCCTGAATGGAATGTCCCACAAAAGCACAGGATACAGCACAACATAAGGTCATCTGTTACATATGGAGTGAGCAAAAAGACACTAGCATTTTCTATATGCATAACTGGAAAAACCTGCATAGGTTAAGGAAAAAACTTTTACTCATTTTAAGTCAGGCAAGGTTGTCTGTACGCATTTTAAATTCTTTTAGAGCTATGCAATCCAACCAGGGTAGGATATGCTGATTAGTGTTGTCTCTTGTCAGCAGTCTTGCAAGGTCAAATACAAGTATCTTCACTTTAGCTTTCTCCGAATATACAGTGAGACTTAAATGCATTTAGAATAGACAGTACATACTGTAAGCTGCTCACATACAATGAACTTAAGATTCAGTATTAGAGTTTAACACTATAGAGTGCAAATCAGAATCTTCACAATAGACTTAATGGTAATAAGCAGTCCTGCAAAAGCCCACTTGAACAAACTTGTTTAAACTATTCCCCTTTTAAAGTAAAGTCTAAATGACATGGAATGTGAAAAAGATTTAACATAAGTGATTCAAAGTTTGCGCTAGAAAAAACAGTCCTTCATGAAATAAAGGTTACAAGAACACGAGGCAGAACTCTTGCTTTTTCCCTGGTATGAGTTAAAGCGGGGAGGGACGGTGGAGTTTCAGTAAGAAAATATGCTAGCTCCAAACTGACTTGTGCTGCACCTTACATGCTGTACCCAAAGCCAGGCTGCGGTTGCCCATATGGAGGCGCAGTGTAGCCATAGCCAAAAGGTGCTTGTGGAGGAACTGCAACGCTGGGTCCTGCTGTCAACATTAGCTGGGGCTGACCTGGAAGACAGAACAGTTAAATATATTATGAATAATATATTCTGTTCTATATGTTATAGAACAGAAATACTCAAGATAAAAATAAAGCATACTGGGCAAGATCGAAGTAAGACAGTTCTAGTACAGCCCCTGCACTATTTTCTCTAGTATTGATTTCATATGAAGAACATTTCAGGGTGGGGAAGGACCACCAAAACACATCTAGAGAGGTATTGATTTAAAAGATAAATGTGTTACTGATAACATATGAACTAAAATATTACCATAAACAATAGGTTGTGTTTCTGTAGCTTGCTCCTCTTCCTTTCTCAAAGACTCTGATGCATCCAGTTTATCCACCTGGAATTGAAACCAACAGTTAGAACAACTCCTCCAGAAGAGGTACTTATTCATGGCAGAGAAGTGGAAAAGCCTTAGTGGTATGTTAACACCCATCAAGGAAAGGAGACCATTTACAAGTTAAGATCAATTCAAGTAGCAATGTTGGTACTGGTGCAGTCAAGATTGTTCATTTCCTGAAAAAAACCCTTAATTGAGGGATTTGTGGAACTTCATTGAAAGCTTGCTCCAGGCCAAAGCTGTGTATGAAAGGTCCCATACTGGACTAGAGCTACTTTGGCATCAGTAAGCTCCGTGACTATTGCTCCAACTGCTTCAAACCAGCAGCCTTAGGTCACAAACTCAGATTTTAGCAGTGTCAGTTGGCAACCTTTGGTGTTGGAGCAACCAAGATAATGTCCAGACCTGGAGAAGTTTCCCTGAATATAAAACACTGATGCGAAGTGATCTCAGGTTGGTATTTGTGTAACAGACTGCAATAGCATCCGACATGTCACTTGAGCCTCAAGATTTCACTTTCCAAACCCATTCACTCATGCAATTTCAGTTCAAATGCAGAGAATGCATGTGTATAAGACTTGCTTTTTTCCACTCTAGAACTGCGTGGCAGTCAGCCTAAACCCACAAATACTCGGCTTGTTCAAGCTTAATACACGGTAACAGGACAAGACTAGCCAGCTTCACTCTGCTGCACAGTGAGTGGAAATGTGCTGTTAGCCCAGCCCTACAAAAGGCAAGAGAAGAAACTTGTTCTGTATTGAAGCATCGCTTGCTACTAAAATGGATCCGAGGAAACTCAGCATTACTACAGGCTAAGGCAGGCCCTGAAACTAGAACCACAAAAATTAGGTACTGATATTTTACCTGGGAGATAAGATTTAGAAAAAAGTCAGAGACAACCATGCCAATTACTTTGTAAAACAGTAAGACAACTCACAAACCAGATTAGTCTTTAATTTCATGTGTCCTTAATAAAGGAGCTCGAAGGTAAGTTTCCTGTACTTACACAGGGTCAGCATCACTGAACAGCTACATCAACATCCATGAGTTGAAGAGTTTTCAGATTAACTGTGCTACGTTAGCTGTTACCTGCAAGCAGCACTACCAGCTTTCTTCTTTCTTAGTTGCACGTTACATGTTCCATAAACCTCTTAATTTGTAACCTCAATTAGAGGCATTAATCCATGAAGTGGCTTAAGTCCTGAGCTTTATGAGTTCGTTCATTGATTGGGCTTCCATGGCAAGCGCCTTTTTGTTGTCTCACACCAGTATCTGGCTTGCTGTTGTCAAAGCGCACAGGAGCATATGCCAATGCTTTACGACTCATTTCCAGACACTGGGCTGAAAACTATACTGGTTTTGACTCAAATAGCAACACACTGAACACAAAAGCACAAGTTTAGAGATGCAGATCCAAGAAGAATGTGCGAGTTTGGTACTAAGCAGAGGCATTTGGTTTATACACGCTTGGAAAGCCTCCAGCCCAGGACATTTAATGCATTTTTGACCCAGTTTTGATGCATCTCCTCAGAATTAAACAAATATTTTCAATAACAAGAGCAAGTCTGTAACCAGCCTGCAGGATGGTTCTCACACCACTTGCTTAGCCGTCATCAGGTTCGGTACCCTAACACACTTGTTACAAGATTGTTTTAAAGGCTTTTCCACAGGGACTGCAATAAGCTGTAGAAGAAAAGTAACATGCATTCAATGTTATCGTGTTATGTGTGCATGAAAAAGAGGCAAAAGTACTGAAGCAGGAGTGAGGTCTGAAGATGACTGCCATACAGGCTCCCCCCAAAAAACCACACGCAGCCCACAGCAATGCCTTGTAGCTTAAGGAGTAGTGGGATGTAATTGCAATGACTGCTACACATGCTAGTTTATGCAAACACTGCAGTTCAATTACCTTTTTTCACACACACGCTTTCTTACTGCCTCACTTACTAGCTGCTGAAGGACCTTACACTACACATTTTAGTCAGGTTAGCCTTGAGTTCCAGTGGTGTATTTACAGACATCTTGTCACCAAAAAGCAGTTTGCACTTAGTCCATCCTGAAGCCATTTGTCAGTTTGCCCTTTGCCCAACCATATTAATGGAAAACTCACACTAGGGCTGATTTCTGTTCTAAGGAGAATTGGAATGGCATTTGTACAGGAACAAATGGACAGAAGCCTTAGAATTGCTCTTAGGAAGGGCAACATTGCATAGCAAAAGGCAAGACCCAGAGCAGCCTCAGAGGAGCTTTTTTGTTTTTTCTTTTAAGAGGTAGCAAGAGAAATTTAATGAAGCTGAGGAGCTTGGAAGGCAGTCTTTTTTTTTTTTTTTTTGCACAACTACAACAAACTTACTACAGGAAAGGGAACCACAGACTTGGTCTAATAGCTGAGGTTTTAAGTTATCGTGTGAACTAGGACACCATGTGGATTAGACTAGCACCATAAGAACTGGACACCTGAGAGAGAAAGAGTCTCTTCTGAAGCAGCTAGTATCTATTTTGTCTACTGTCAGCACACATTAGTAACGGTCAAGAGATCAGAAACTGGATCACAGTCCTGTATTTGTATATTCGCTAATATATTAGCAAATGCCATATTGGTTTATAGTTCAGAGAGAGCCAGCAGTCCAAGACTTAATTATTCGTTACTCTAGGTCATTCCTCCAGTCAGTTTGGCAGTCCAATAGTAGCACTTCACCCCTTTGACACCAGGTTGACTGTGATCCAACTGATCACCCGTATGCCCTTCCTGAGGATCTACTAGCATATTAGTAGCAAATGAATCTACTTTTGTCCTACTGCACTAACTACTTGTAGAGTTAAACAATTTGCATATGCTTTAGTGATATTTTGTTTGGGGGAAAAGCAGTAGCAGCAGTGTAATAAACGTAGGAAAGAAAAAAACTCATGCAGAATCCTTAGACTTAGTCCTCCAGACTTAAAGATGGAAAACAAGAATCAACTTTCACCTTTTCCTTTATTGCATCAACCTGCAAAGGAATTCAGAAGGTGCAGCTTAGAAAAATCAAATTCCATATTTAGCATATAAGAGGTAGAAACAAAAGTGTCAGGGAAGAAATAATTAAGGTACAGGAGAGCAAAAACAAAGATACACCAGAAGTATCTGCTTTAGAAAGGCAGCTCTGCTCATTACTAGGTTGTACTGCGTTGATTTCATTAGCTACCCTATAGTTATATCCTAACCCTTCAGCAAATCCTGATATTTTTATCTCTAAGAATCCTACTCCAGGACTACTAGTCCCAGGAGAGGCCTAGTATTAGCTTGGTACATCAGGCATGTCTGACGAGCAATGCTATTGCTTAGATAGCTCCCCACCTCCCACAAAGTTCAGCATTTAAGGATAGCAGCTTCCTGAAGGAAGCAACAGCCAGGCAAGTCTCCTAGACAAACGGGCACTATGGTGGTCTTCATCGACTCAAGCACTGAATTCAACTTTTACTTCTCATACAAAAAGTTCTGATCATTAAGGAATTTACACCATTTAATTTTAAGATACTCTAGCAGCTTCAGCAGGGCAAATCTTGCTAGTGACAGCTGGTATTTAGCTGTGACAAACCTGGTTCAAGTCTGTCAGAGCATTACCAAGTATTTTCCCCATCCTAAAGTGACCTCAAACAAGAGTTGAGTCAAACAAATAGTTAGTGTCATTAGCATCAGAGCCATGGTTTAAAGTTAAGTGCACAGCAGACAAAGTTAAATCAAGTTCTGGCTATAAGGATTTTTTAGTAAACATTTTAGAATCTAGTTAGAGCTTGTTCTCTGCTGGGATTCCTGACTGACATGGCATATAAAAAGCCTGAATCTTGGAACTACCTAAGACACTGCCCACAGTCAGACAAATACTACTGATGCAGGTTCTGCAACTGGTAGATAAGAGTGGAGTCTGCAAGTGTTTCAGTCTCTTAGAGGGCGAAGTCTCTCCCCAGATGGACTGAAAAACAAGTGTGGACATGGACAGACAGACATTTGACGAAGCCCATATCAATGTTAGTAGCAAGCAGACAGTCTCAAGGCATACACACCACAGTGACTAACAAGCTTTCACTGTTGGAGAAGCGCCTGCTCTTACCTTGGTCAAGTATTCCTTCATGACCTGAATGAAGTATGGCATGGCAAAGTCCATGATGTTGTGCCTCCATGCTGTTTCCAAGACAACGTCCGGCCTTAGAAGATCATAGCAGGTGAACAGACAAGCACCAAAGCATTCTTTCTTGTTCTCCTGCAAGAACCACTGCAACAATTCTTCCGCCAGCTCAGTATCTTTGGATTCTGAAGCATATTGCATTGCATCCTACAACAGGAGAGTCTGGTTAGCTTCATGTGCCATAGTATATTCACTGATGTGGGTGGGGTTCATAACTAATCTGCAATTTATTAGCAACATTAGCAGAGAGGAGGCATTCTACAACTTGTTTCCAAGAAATCTTGGAAATACAGTGCTACTCTGCAGCAAGATGTGCCAGATTAGCAACAGGCACCACCTAGTGGCCTCCAAAAAGATGCAGCTTGACTGGAAAGTCAAGATTCCAAATTCTGGGAGTCAGTTAAAAGACTAGAAACAAGTAAAGTATGCTAAACCAGATCTGCGCACAGGTCTTACCTTATACAGTCTGTCTTTCTTGCAGAGTTCTACACTCTGTTTCCAGCGATTGTTTCCTTTGAAGAGATACGCAGCAATTCTTCGGAACTCTATCAGCTCATGTTTCTCCAAACGTTGAGCAAGAGAGATATTGTCAAAGTTGTCATATGCATCTATAGAAGTCCTAAGGGCCTGAGGCAAGAACAACAAAGTTATTCACATTTCACCCAAACAATTGCATCCTCAAAGATGTCAACATCTTCCATACATCTTCTGTATTCCTACTTCTAGTAAAATAAAAGTATACTATTCAGACCTGCAGTGAGAGCTGTTTTGTTTTTTTTTTTGAAGCTGGCATTTGACGCACATGGAGTTCAGGGTATACTGGTTCATATTTTTCAGTAGCCATTGCTGACGTCAAGAGACTGAATACATACAGTACAGGTTATGCAAATAGCAGAATAGTTAGATGTTTGCATTCTTTCCTTCGCATCCCCATTTGCTTTAAATAAAAGCTGGATCTGTCACACTCAAAGCAGTTAGTCAATTCCTAGAAGGAATAACCAAAAATGCCCCCAAAAAGCCACTGACAGTTCTTGACTTAATCCTTCCCTAATCACTACTAGTTCAGTTTGAAGCAGCAAAGAACATACGCTTAAGGAATGTTAGCTAACAGTACACAGGCAGAATCTATTGAAAACAAGGGAGAAACCTGTTTCCAGATGTGAAAAGCAGACCTAGAGTGTTAACTTAATACTGCCACAAAAGTCAGCTTGAACAGAACTTGTCTGAAGTTCAGGAGCAGATCTTTTACAAAGCACATACAACATGCGAGTCCCTGTCTGTTCCAGATACTGCTGTTTCGAGACGAGACATACCTGGTAGTCTTCTTCAATAATGAAAAGGTTGTTCAGAGACTCGTTCACTGATTTGTTGTTGTGATTTTGAACAGAACGCAAGTAAGGCTTAACCAGTGGTAACTGTTTAACCTTCAAGGAAGCAGACAGATAAACTTAAGTCAAGGCAACTTTCTGTAGATTTCAGCATCCTCCCTGTGAGGCAGTGAAGTAGCCGAGCATTTTAAAATGCTTCTACAACTAAATGCTTTTGCAATTTTAACTTCTCCTTGGATCTGAATAGTAGGGAAATTACCTTGGTGAAGAAAGTAACAGCACGAGTATGGTCAAGCCGAGGGGACAACACCATCAGCAGATCATTAAGCAACAGAGGTTTAAATTCCAAATAGAATTGAACGGCCTTGTAATACAGCTCCACATTAGCCACCTAGAAATGAGCAAGGACATACGTTCAGAGCAGAAACCTGATTGCAAAGGAATCCAAATGAAAGATGGACATAAACTTAAATATTCCAGCACAACCAAGCCCCCCTCCCCCCCTTTATTTCTAGGGATCCTTTTAGTTACTGTAGTTGATTTGTTTTAAAATTAAACAGCAACATCAAGAACTCTGGATGTTAAACAGACTACTAGTGAATGAAAAGAATGGAAGTACACACATCAAGAATTTTAATTCCTTTCACTAGTAAAGTTATACCTTAGTAATGATATCTTTGAACTGTCCTTCTTTCCAAGCATCTGTTGGGTGATTCATCATTGTGATTATGGCATTATCGTATTCTTCATACTTATCATACAAGAACACCAGTTCAGCCCAGAGATGGGCCTGTTCTGCAGCTCTCAGAACCTAAGCAAAAGGCACATTAGAAATTCTAATTATTATATATATAATTATATTGTTATCAGTGCTTCTCATAACCTTGATGAGCTGCTACTGCAAAAGCTAGGGCACACACAATCCTGAGAGATGTGCTTTAAGTGTCATGTTTAATGGGTCTTTCACCTTGGGGATGTTGACTCTGGACCAGAACAGTTCCAAGTGCTCCCTCATCTTCTGTGGTTTGAACTTGGAGTAAAGAATTGCTAGCTCCGTAAACATTCCCATGTGTGCTCGCTCAAGCCCAAGTGCTGCTTCCAACATAGTTATCAGCTCTTCAAAGTAGCCGCGATCCTAAAAAATACAGTTAAGAGACGTTTCAACATTAGGAATCAACCAGACTTCAGATTTCCAGCCTTAAGTTACATTCTCTACTGGCAACTCTGCCCGTGACTGTAAAATAGCAGTCAACTTAGTTACCTGGTAATAATTGATTAGCTCTTCCAACTCATCCGCATGCACTACAATATGAAGTCCACACATCTGGGCCAGACGGAACTCTTTTCCATCAACACAAGCAAAGCAGACCTGGAATTGACAATTTTAGTATAGATTATTACAAAAGTTTCTGAAGAGACTACAGCTCCGTAGTTCTTAAGTTATTCAAGCAGTAAGTTTACCTCTTTCCACGTGCGAGTACTGTTTGCTTTCCGAGCTCCATCCACAGCCGCCTGGTATTCACCTAAGTGAACTAAAGTTGAGGCTAAACGGCCAAAGTTGGACACGTTGTTATACAACAGCTTAGCTGCTTCATACATCTTTTCATCGTAACAGCGATCGCCAACCTACGGCAGAACATAACCAGGTTATTCTTGCAGCTTTTCAGACAGGCCTAAATAAAATGTGTAGCATTTAAGCCATTATCAAAAATGGAAATGTCTGCAAGGTTCAAAACCTACATATCTAAAGAGACAGAAGTCCCAACACCTCACTGATCAGTGAGGCCTACAGAGCTTTCTGCTAACACTGGAAAAAAAAATGAAAAAAAAAAATCACTCACTTGCTGAATATGTGCGTTGTTGGGTCCATTGATAAACTCCTCTAGCTCTGCTAGACGGTTTGTTTTAGCAAGAGCAAAGATTAATTCTGTTTCCACATACGACTCCCGGGCCTTCTTGCGTGCCATCTGAAGGTATTTCACCAGTTCTTCCCAGTTTCCTGTGAAATGGAGTTCAGAATGCTTAATCCCCACCACTGAGATCCTTTATGCTTAGGTTATACTACCAGCTCAACCTAGTTTGACGTATTTCAAAATATGATGAACCCCAACAATCACGACTAGCTTTTATACTGTGTGTGCTGCATTCATTAAGCCCATCGTAGTGACCTTAGATAAGTCAACTCTGCTGTTTAACTACATGTAAAGACCACCTTATAAGCAACTGCTCTGACAGAAGTCTCCAGCTGGGTAAAGAAGGTAGTCATAAGACAACTGATGATTTGCAAATAGAATACAACTTTCCCATTCTTTAGGGCAGTCTTTAAGGGTCAGATGACTCTGCTTGAATCAAGAGACAGGTTTGGCAGAACTGCTTTTGGAGCAGATCACGCAAAAGAGCTCGGCAACATCAACAGCAAAGACTTAAATAAAATGTAATCATACCACTGGCATTGGCAGCTTGAACAACTTCCATGTACGAGGAAGGATCATCTGCTTTAATATACGAGTCAATTGCTTCTTTTACCATTCCTTTCTGAAGCTGTGCTTTAGCCAGCTGACTCCACACAGCAGGCTCATTGCAGCGTTCAGCAAATTCATACGCACGATCCAGGTTTCCAATGTGCTCTATTAATACCTACAGAAAGGGTTGCCATGATCAGTCACTACCTATGAAGGTCAATTTTACAATACACGAAGCTACGTTTCACATTGCAATTCCTCAGTGAGTCCACACTGAATGTTGGTTTTACTTCATAGGACAAAGACACCGAGCAGCTTTTGGTGCCAACTCGTGTTAAGTACCAAAGTCACAAATTAACAGCAAAGTCCTTCTGTGAGGATGCACATCGCAAATTTACTGCAGACAAACTTTAAGATACCTGTACAGCTGACGTGTTGACATCAAATTTCCTGAAGATGGCAAATGCCTCCTCAAAGAGCTCGTTACTGATAGCTATATTGGCTATGTCTGGGGCATCATAGTTATCCAGGCGATTGATGTATTCCATGACACGGGTGCGATCAGCCTTAATAGCTGTAAGAATTAGAAGGTTCTGCAGATTCCTAAATAAAGAAAGAAAATAGTAGTACATAAATCAAGTAATGATCAAGACATTCACCCTCCCCTCTGGAGAAGTTACTAGTTAATTTGCTGTTCCACCTTAGGGCAGCTCAACGCCTACATCAGGTATAAATTCAAGTTTCTTAAACTCAAGGTTGACATTACATACCTGTGCTCACTGAACACAGAGTTATCAAGAACTATTTTCTCCAACAGTTCAATAAGCTCATTAGGAAGATCTGCAGTCATGAAGGCCTTCACAGTGACAGACACTTCCTCAGGATCCTGGGTCTCTGACAACGCAGTCTGTACAACCTGTAGGCAGAGTCGAGCCATTGACACGTCAGGTAAGGCAGGTGCAAGCCAGTCAAGGTAATACATCAAAGACTGTTAATATTTTATCAGCTATACCTGGTCAATCAGTGGTCTTCTGTAAGGATTGCTTTCCAATAGCACACTGGCCCACAGTTCAGGGTCTTTACGGCGAACCAAGTAACGAGAAAGGCTTTTGAAGAGGGAGTTCTCATTGCACACCTAGTGAAAAAGCAAAGCCTTTTCAGATTGGAGTCACAACTACTGGAGTCTACCAGTGGACACACTAATTGTAATGCAACATCAGATAAGCCCCCTGAGATGGGAGCTAGAAATCCAGGGTTTTGATGCTTCCATTAGCCTCCCATTCTAGGATTTCCAGAGCAATCTCCCATTTCTCATTCATCTACAGGGGACATTCAAATAGCTACTTATTTGACTACAAGTGAGCACTTCCTAGCTTAGTATTTTTCAGGAAGTAAATGTTATTGTCAGCAATTATCCTGAAGTACCTATCCCATATTAGGTTAGAACTGAAACCATGAGTCAAGCAGCCTTGGCATACATACATTGATGAGTTCCAAATCGCACTGTCCACGCTCATAAGCCACACAGGCCAGGTGAGGGTCCCTCTTCTCACAGTACTTGCCAACAACGCGGCTATCATAGTAAGGATTCTCACGCAGGAATCTCTCCGGGTTGTTGTTGCTATCAATGTATATTTTGGCCAACGCATTGTGAGTTGCAGGCTCCTCACAACCCTCGTGAATTCTTGCTTCCAGCCAGGGCAGAAGCAATTTCAGCCTAAAAAGAAGGTAGTTTTGTATTAGAGGTTGAATAGGTATCCCCTCGCACATTTTATTCATTATGGAAGTCAGCTCTAGTGTAGAAGAGTCAGTAAATAAACCAGAATTACAGTACTCCATTCTGGCCTGAATTCTGGTTCACTATTACATTGGGATAACTTTTTGACAGTTAAGAATCACATGCTAAAGCAGCTCATTGTCTCAAGACTACTTAATGGGGGGTCCTCACATCAGCCAAGAATTACAGCAGACTTCTGCTGCTTTCTCACCCAAAGGCACCTTCTGGTTATCTGTCAGTACCAGGGTTAGTTACATACTTAGGACGCACACAGACAGATGAGCGTTACAATCACTGGTCTATCGGTATTAAGAGACTTGCAGAAGTTCAGTACCTGTTTCTCTTCTCAACCTCTGCAACAAGTTCATCAGTTGAAAATTGGCCTCTCACAACAAGGATAAGGTTCTTGATCACATCTTCAGAGCAATCCACGTCAAGCAGTCCCCCGATAACAACAGGCAGGCGGCTTGGATTCACCTAAACAAGATCATTTTAAGAAATCAGCGTGTTGTCATGCAGCAGAGTCAGAACTTATCCCTAGAAATACACATGAAGGCTGCTTGCTCAGAGTGACCTCATCTTCCTGCCCTATCTCCTGAGGATCTGGACAGGCTTGGAAAAAAAAAAAAAAAAAAAATCAATTCTCCAGTCAGGGGTTTGTAACACAGTTAAGTGGCTCGCTAGTGCTCAGCCCCCATAGGAAGAGCTCCTAAGCAAGCCAACTTGTCCCTGCAATAAACAGAAGAGGAGAATCTCCCACCCTCCCAAAGCTGGAAGTTAAAATTACGCTAAGAAACCTCTACTTCCTCTATCAAGTGTTCCTCCTTCACGAGGCACATTACTGGGGGGGGGTTACACTCTGACTGACTGAAGAATAAATAAGAACTCTGACTCACATAAGGGCTAACTTGCCAAAGGCCACTAACAGATACTTAGATGTCAGTCTCAAGTATGAGGCTTTTTGCTGAATACTTACAAAAACATTGTGCTTATAGCTGCACACAATACTAGAAAGGTTGATCAGTTTGGCCCATTAAAGCTAAGTGAAAAATTGTAACTTACCTTCTGTACATAAATCTCAATGTACTTTTGGAGATTATTTCTGTACAGGTACAGCACCAAGTCATGGACAAAGTCAAAGCGATCACACACAATGATGAGCGGTAGCTGGTCAGTGAGTTTAGCTTCCTAGAAGGAGAAGAACTCGTGTAATTTGGTTTTGATCTCAGAGTCAAGCAGAAAGATACAATCAAATTGTTAAAGGAAGCTGAACTTGGAAAGCCCCAAATTCAATTGTCAATCAATTAACGACAGCTTATTATTTGACTTTTTTTTTTTTTTAAACAATATGCAGCAAGTAGGAATACACCCACATCAGGGCCTACAGCAAGAAGCTTTCTGAAGTTTAACCGTGCTGCTTTGCATGGCAGGGTCTACAAAATGTTACAACACAGTACAACTATTGTGAGTCTAAGCTATAGGCAGCATTTTTAGTTGCCACTGCTTATTGGTGTGCAGGATTAGCACTCTGGGATTTCAAAAAAGACATTTAACCAAGACTAAATTAAGTTGTGGACCATAATGGAAAGCTTCCACACAGAACTGACTCCAAGCACCAGGTGTCCTGTGATACCTTGTAGCACTGGATTTAGAGAACAGTGAGAATTAAGCTAGTAGTCGTACTGAAATTGTTAACCAGATTAAGTTATCTAGAACTATTCCACTTTGAGCATAAGATTACAATCGTTACAATACAGAAGCTCATCTACATGGTGGACACCAGTCCAGACACGCATTTCAGAGCACTTATTTGAACATGCACATCCCAGAATATAATCCTACAGATACAAATTGTAGTTAAGGAGTTTACACAGGGAGGCCTGTACTGGGAGATTTACCTGGTACATGTCCTGCACATTCCAGACATGGAACAGCACAAAAAACAATAGCTTTCATCAGGAATTTGACAGCTTGGTAACTTATCTTAGGTGGCTTGGTCATTTTACATACCTTACACCTCACTGACACCAGTTTATTTTACAGAATTCTCATTTGAAGTGTTTTGCCATCTTCAGATGTGATCAGCAAAATCTAGGACTATGCTATATAACTGACAAACGTGAAGGCAGGAAATGTTCCCAGATAAAGTTTTCCCCTCCCACATTGTTTCCGAGATATTTCTAGCAACGTTACATTTGTCAACAAGCTCAGCACTAATAATGAGCTACAAAATGGGAACTTCTTCAGAACTATGTTACAGAGGTGCTCTGAATCCCAGCAGGAACAGTCAGCGTGTATTTACACAGACTGGCATTATCCTAGCAGAGCTAAACTGCAGTTCACCTGGCTGAAGTTTCAGAAAGTGTATAGAAGTAAAACGAATGGATAGATCAACCTTGAACTCTGAAAGCATTCATGCAATTAACTGACACCAACACAATCCACACTGTCCAAATATTACCTTGAGGAAGTTTTTAACACGTTCTGGATCATAGCAGTTGCTTTCCCTGCAGATTCTTTCTACTTCTTTAATTTGCCCTGTCTTGCATGCAGCTTGAATATACTTGAAGTGCACATCTGGATCCTGGCTGAAGTTTACAATAGAGCCCAGGAAATAAAACAAACCTTGAAGGAAATGGTCAACATGTTATTTTGCTAGTACTTAAGTTGGATGAGTATTAGCTTGTGGGAAAGCCTACCTAGTTTTGATTACGTGAAAATCTGAAATAGGACTAGTGCAGAAGCTTATAAAGAACTTTTAATTCAAGTATTGCAATTATTTTACAAAGACCAGATGCTCTAGCCAAGCTGTACCTGCTGTTCTCCATGTATTACACAGACTAGCATATCATATGCAACTTTGATGAATAGTAATGTATTCCCATCAACTGGGATAGATCAACTTTGTTGAAATAATATCCAGCACGTGCCTTCCTTACACCCCTACACAAGAGCAAGGAAGGGTTCCAAAAATCAGAAGTAGTTGGGTCCAAGCCACACTCGCAACCTTTCACCAAAACAAGCACACAGTGAAAAAGCTGCTTACCACAACTCGCAGCTAAATCTCACTTAATCAAGTCCTACGTGCCATCAACTTTAAGCGACTTGGAAGTCACTTGCCTGAAGTAATCAACGTTGTGTGCATGTTTTTCAGAAAAAGCACACTATGGAAGAAATCCATCCATAATAGCACCACATTCCATTAACCATCCTCCAAATCCTTCATGTATACATGTATGAAAAAGTGAGCACTAGTTCCTTTTGCTAAAGACAGGAGCATCAACTTACCTTCAAAGCTCTTGAAGGACTCAAAGAGCTCAATAAGCGACTGTGTTGACAGTTGTTCGTGGTATTTTGAAGCTACCTGGACACAGATCTGCAGGTTCTGACGAATGTTAGCAGATAACATAGCACGCAGACACTCCAGCGAGTCTTCTACCGATAAGGAGCCAAAATAGTTCACTAACCACTGCAAAAATACATAAGCCATTTTAGACCCAAGTAAAACACTACACTCTGAAGTCAAAGTGGAAAGAAATCATTGATTTCTTAGCTTTTGATAGATTCAGGAAATTTGATTTTATACCTCAGGATTGAGAAGATGAGTGTGAACTACTGCACGCTTGATGTCGTACAAGTCTGTGAAGTGTTCGAGTGCTCTCTGCAGCAAGCCAGCTTTCTCACACAGCTGAGCTATGTGAGCCCGGTCATAATGAGTAAACATTTGGTTTCCCAGGATAGCATCTGCAACCTAGAAGTAATAACAAAGTTTCATTTAGCTCCTACAGCACTGTCACAATTCAATGTGCAGCTCCCCATAAACAAAACTTTCTAGCTTGAGAGAAACTGTATTTCAATTGTAGCAAAGAAGACAAGAATTAACAGTAACACTCACAGCAATTCTATGCAATTGAGCAATTCAGAAATGATCTGAAAAGAAGAGAAACTACCTTAGGGCTTTGAAGCACCTAAAAAATATAACAGAATTCTAGCTTTACAGTTGAAGCAGAGATGCTTTCAAGATTTTAAACATTTATCAGTGGCATTTGATATGGACCACAAACTAGAGGCTCGTCTAATTCAGTTAAAATTGCAAACTATACCTGAGGCGCATGCATGAGGTTCATCTCAAGTAAACGTGTTTGCAGGGGACCTTCTGAGGGACGATTATTCTTCAGTGCATCCAGCAAGAAGGCTGTACATTGCTGAATTAAGTTATATTCCATAAAGACATCCACAATCTGCAAAAAAGATTAGGCTTTTGACTTGTAATTGAAAGCACATTTAGACAAAGCAATATTAAGGGCAGCTTCGAACATATCAAGCTGTCACACAGTGTTCTTAAAACTAGGCAAGGAACCGCATTGTTCCAGTAGGGTAAACCCAAACAAATAGTTCAAAGTATTTTCCCTGATGTATGGAAGAGGAGTATGGCTCCTCTTAACAATTTATCACCTTGTGAGTTAACATGTAACAGCAATAAAATTATTTACTTGTGTTATGTCTGCAAGAGGCTCTTCATCTTGAACAAGCATTTGTGCAAACTGCTGTCCTTGATCAGGGCTGATTCTCATTACGTTCCTCAGCAAGAAAATCCAGTCTGGAGTATACCCAACCTGAAGAGAGAGTGAGAAGTAGTAACTCAGCAAGAACACAGAGCTCAGTAAAAGCTACTGTCAGTAGCTTACACAAAGCAGTCACAATTTCCTCATTTGGAGGAGGCTACACAGGGAAGGATGCAGGGATACATGTAAGAAGTCTAGGAATAACTAGCAACAAAACTTTGGACCAAGAGAGGCAATACAAACTCTCAGATGCCCCCAAGAATACTTTCAGTAATTGTAGAGCATACATAAATTATTCCTAAATATAGAACAGGCATAGCAACTTAGTTTCCTCTCACCTTCTTAGCATACAAAACAATCTTCTGGACTTGTCCTGTTTCAGCAAAACACTGAATGACTTTGTTTGGAACATTGGCTCTCAGGTAGACACTAAGTGCTAGTGTAGGATCTACAGATTTCACAAGATCTCCCAGCTCCTCTGAACACTCCAGCTGTTTAAAAGAGATAAATACAGTAAGCCCACCCCAACAGTGTCATGATGAAATGTGTTTCATTTGCATCTCATTTGTCTTCCTTATAGGATTTCCTTAAAAAGAATAATAATAATAATCTAAGGCCAAGCTTGATAGCGTTATCTGATGCTTTCATCTACAGGAATGTTTCTTAGGTTGGTCTGACAAGAGTCAGAAATGCATTTGTAGGGCTAAAAAGAACTAGATTATCTGCTATCAGCCTGTTTCTTCAGCTAATTACAAAAATCTAAATGCAGCTCAAAGTACATGGAAGTCAGTATTTGAAGAAGCCTGAAACAATTACGGAAGTAGCAGCAGTAGCTTAAAAGCCTTCCATACAAAATTCACTCTGCTGTGATTTTAACTGGAATTAATAAAGCTCTGCATGCATTTGGTCAACTCACTCGAAGAGAATTGTTAAATCTCTTCACATGTTCACTGTCTCAACTATTTGATGACACAGTGCATTGAGGAGTTGCCCAGTTGAGCTTTCCTCAAAAAAAGCACTACCAGGCAGTTATCTAGAGTACCTAAGAGGTATCTATTCCAAATTTACCTTGTCTTCTTTTAACCATTTCTCCAAGAGCTGTTTGCGTCCCTGCTGAAGCACTGGTCTGCAGAGTTCCAGCGACTCATACTTATTCAGCTGCCCTTGGTCAAGCAGAATACCAAAATACTGGAGTAAAGGAGAAGTCTGTCCTGGCTGAGCTGGAACACTCTGGAACCGACGGATGGTGTCTGGAGTACGCAGGATTCCCTGCCAGAAATAGAGATGCACTTTAGTTTCCTGTTCTGCTATTGTGGCTTGGCAAGATTTCCTCCAGAAAGCTGAAGTTGGAAATGCTTACTGCAGCAACATTATGTTTTGCCAACCCAGAAAACAGTCAACAGTACAGTTCAGCACTGCATTTGAGATATTTTAATAGAAGATGTGCAATAGTAGCCTATTAAATCTGTATTGCTACTGGAACTAGTTTAACATCATAGGACTGTCCTACAGAATTAAGTCATTCTTGTTCTTGCAAGCAAGTTCCTCTCATCTGAATTTACTATGCTAAACAATCTCCAGCCTTAGTGAATCTTCAATCTTAGCATCTCTCCATTTTTTCCTGTTTACAGATGCAGCCTCAGTTAGAGGTTGTCATTTCAAAGAGACTTTTCCTGTCATTGGAGGGATTAAAATTTATACCAGAAGTATTAAGTCACATAGCCATTGCTTCATTCAGTTCCTTCCCCCCCTCTGTAGACTTCATACAAGCTTTAGAACCTTCCAGCATTTAGAACTTTCCAGTACTCTCAGCACACAGCATACTGGATCTTCTTGGGAATGTTAAAAAGTACTACATTAGGACAGGTCTCTGGTCTTGCCACTCAGATGAGGCCAGAGAACTTTCCTGAAGCATGAAGCTTAAGCCAGCAGAGTTCAGTACTATTCAAACTGTTCATCCATTACCTTTGGAGCATTAGCTGCCACTTTTGCTGCCTCCGAATAGTTCCCTTGTGCAAACAGTGCATTGAATTTTCTAGCAAAAAGTTCCTCAGCTCCAGCCAGGTTGTTGCGGACAGCCATTCGTAAAGCCAGGTCAGGATTCTGGAGCACATTGGTGATGTAGGGAATAATATTCTCTTCTTCCACACATACTGACAGCACCTGAATAAATGATTGAGGAAAACTTTCAGTTAGTCCAAATATAAGAGGAGAGGCAAGTGCTAAGTTAACCTCTAAACGGAAAGCTAGAGCATACACTGAAATGTATGGCTCAGAACAGGCAGACTTGAGATGTCCTGAACGTGGAATTCCAAGTTAGCATATTTAAGACTTTATTAGCAGGTGCTCTGTAAGAGGGTAACATCTGCCCAAAACAGAAGTATATTCTAGTTCTATCCTCAACAGGAGGAGGGTGCTTAGATCCACTGACTGTCATTACAAAAAAAAAAAAAAGGTAAAAAATGCAGACAAGCTGCACACCTGTTCAGATATCTGATACTATCACACTCCTCACTCTGATATTCTGCCTTGTTCATTCATGTAGACTTTCAGACATCAATAAGAACACTGTAGCCTATCATTAAAGGCCAGCTGGATTGGCTAAACAAGTAGTTTCCAAGCCAAGCTTTCTTACTTGTCCCTTTCTGTTTACTCCTATAATTCCAGCTGTTGCTTCATGCTGGGCAGTAACAAATATGGTCTCTCCACTGATTCTGTTCATGTAGATACAGGTGCCAGTTTCCAGGTCATACAAGTGGATATAGCCATACTTTGTTATCAGAAACACCACATCATGCTTGTCACTGATCTGCAAGACAGGAATAGATTAATCAGATATGGTATTGGATAAAACGAGTAAGTAATTTTTAGAACAGCTGTGCCATTTCAGGAGAACTAGAAGTGCTTTTTTTTTTTCCCCCAGCTGAATACTTGAGTACTCTCATAGCAGAAGCAAATTTTAAGAGTTTGCAAAGCAGTTAAATATACATGAGTATTTGTTCCATATATAAGAACAAGCTGTCTTTGAATCTGCTTGTCCCCAACTTCACTTTAACTCTACTAAAGCAGGAGCAGAAACCACACCAGTTAGTTTGGTGCCAAACCTCAGGTTTATATTGGCCAACTAACTGCCAGTGCCCTGCTTCACAATCATATCCACTGAGGGAAGCTACAGATTTGTTTTTATGTGCAATTATCATACCTGCATTGCAACAGGAAAGTCATTTTGTGCTTCCGGAGGAAAGAAGACATCCACTGCTTTCTTTGGAAACGGCTGATTCCCGGTCGGTGGTGTACCAACTTCAATGATATGCAGCTGTGCAATAGGTAAGATTAGTCCGTCAGTTCCCAAATGATTCACAGAACAATAGACTTCAACAATAAAGATACAGCAGTTCTGCTGCTGCTGATCCTTAATCCCAAGATTATGCAAGCGGAGAAGCTAAGCCAGCCTTCCTGAACATTTGCACAGGCATAAGGTGTAACATGCTGTATTCATTCTCAGTTGTTTTCCTCATCTATGGAACGTGATCTTTAGTTATCTCTAGATACTTAGAACTTTAATGATTCCTTTAGATCTCTTTTTATGCACTCTTTTGACGTGCTTAACATATTGACACAGTTCATATATTTCTGACATTTATATTGATTGCTAACTAGCCTGGTAACACTAGCATCTAATTTTTTCATCCAATAACTTGGAAGTTAAGCTTGGTACTGGGGATCAGCAAAGAGATTACAACAGCTTTTCCCTTAAGCTTTGCTTGTGAAGGCACATCCTTCAAGCAGCTAATTAGCTTGCCAGTCATGACACATCACCTCACTTCATGACTGGAACAGACTTCTCTACTTCAGGTAGCCCCCGCTGTGAAGCTGTGTACGCCCCAGTTTTCATGTACACTAAAGGAATAGCATCCAGACTGACACCTTTTTCCTAGAGGCAAATTTGTGCATTAAATCACTTGTTTTCCTGGAGGCAGATGACCAGGATGAGTTATTAAAGATTAAAGCATGTTTAAAACCAAGTCTTACCTTACCCCCAGCTTGCCCTCTTACTGCAAAACAGAAGAGAGTGGATTCTTCAGCATTTCCTTCCATCTTGAACTGCGCAAAGCTGGCTGCGTGTCCCTCAATCGGTTGTGACACTTTTCTATCTACAGAATAGAGCTGCATTGCTCCCACAACACGGTTTTGCTAGAAAAGACAGAACAAGAGTCAGAAGTAGCAAGCACGTGGTCAGCAAAGTCCTCTAAGTTAGTGTTAGCAAATGCCATGCTCTCTCTTACAAATATATCACAGCAGATTAACTTTTTATGTGTTTATACAGGTACTGCAAGATTTTCAGTTACACGTAAGATTTTACGATCAAGAGAAGCACTTGTGTTCCAAACAATATTTTAATAGTTCTTCACAGTAAAGTACCTGTGCAGATATGCCAGTCAGCAGCAGCCACTTCTGCTTGGCATCAGTACGGTAGTTGATGATCTGGCAGCCAGCAAGACTCGAATGGCGATCAAACATTTTCACGGGCTGGGACTCCCCCTCCATGCTCCAGTGGTAGACTGCATTATCCGTTACAAGGGCAACAGTATTCAGAGAGATCCACTTCCAGAAGGTGACATCATCTGTCATTGTATGAGCCTTCATCTTGCTCTTCATCTCAATGTTGAATATTTGTAGTGTTTTCCCAGCTGAAAAGCACAACATTGTTAGCCAGGTGGCAGTTTTCACCTGTTACTTCAAGCAGTGGTTAAAAGCAGAAGAGCTGCAGTATGATGCTAAACACTCGTTTTTAGAAAGTTTTTAGAAAACGCTATGATATACTGGCAATGTCATTCAGTGATCAGCTACTAATTCTAACCAGACCACATTCCTAATTTCACTACCACGTAATTGTATGCTTTCTGGTCTGAATTTGCCATTACCGACCGACCAAACAGATGCGGAAAACAGCTTGGTAGGAAACAAAAGCTTCAGCTACACAAGTTGTATGATACTTCATACATCAAAGCCAGGTTAAAGTAAAGCTAAGTGTCTTGAAAGTTACAAGGAAAGCTATGCCAGTGTCATTAAAAATGATGTCCACATCTGTTTCAAGTGTAACAGGGCATAACACAGGAAGGTCAGGCTGGCAGAGCCTTTCCTAACTAAGACTCATTAACCAAAAGCCGTAAGTTGCACCATCGGGATACACAGAGTTACTGGCTGCAAACCAAACGAACACACACTGTGCAAGGAAAGGACTCTAGTGACCAACACAAGTTCTAAGAGGTAAGAGGAGAAGTTATTTCAATTACACACAATGCTGAATACAAACATCGTGAACAGCCACCTGCAATCACTTCTACCAGAGTTTTTACAGCGCAGTGGTATATAAGATATCATTTCTTCCTGTTGAATAGGCAAGGAGGGTTCTAACCGAGCTCTGCTAGTTTTAGGAGGTAGCTACTTAAGCACACGCTACTGTAGCATAAAAGGAACATTAAAGACATAAAACTAGGTCCAGGTCAGGGTCTCTGTTAAGGTTGCTAGCTGTATCTCAGCTTGATAAAGCCAAAGCCATATGAACAAGTGCCTTCACTCAGCAAGGACTAGTTCAGGTGAAAGCCACCATTACTTCAGCCCACTGAAGTACGATGCAGAGCCAGAAGTTTCTCCAGAGCTTGGAGAAGGGTGTCCAGTAGTGTTACTCAAGCTACAGGCTAGCCATTTATTTCCACGTCTAGTGCAGCTGGAGCCTTAGAGTGAAGGGATATTAGATTCAGGTAGCATCTATCCTACATGCTACAGCAGGGATATTAACAGCCAAAAATTAGACGCGAGTCTAAAGGGCCAGTCCTGTTTATAAAAAGCTTAACATCAAGAACACGACAGTCTAAAAGTGCCCTGAGTTTGAATGGATTAAGTTTCTGAATCTTAAGGATTCACTTGTTTGAGAGGGCATGAAAAAAACTCTGAATTTAGGCTTTCAGTTATTTAACACCACTGTTCAGCCACATCCACCATAAACCTGAGTCATTCGATTCTGCTTTCTCTTTTCATAGAACAGGACAGTAACTGGTACAGTCAGTCGAGATAACTCACCATCTGCACACACAAGAGAGCATTAAAGTTGTGACAAAACAGTAGGACAGTATTAAAATCAAACTTAGGTAATACTGAACACATTTAAATATTTCCATTGGCAATATATTAATTTATAGTGATAGAATATTTGAGGCTTCCTGGGAAGAAGGGGCTGACACTTCTGGAGCCTCCAGAGGAATTATTGTTCTGTGTATTGGCAGAGATAAGGAGCGAGCTGACCTTGTGCTTTATGCACTACACAAGTCTTCCACGGATAGTTTTACTTTCTCTATCAGGGGCTGATATAATAAATATGCACCAATCAGTGCACCAGCCTTGTGCAGCGTGGCAAGGACTACAGCCTCTGCAAATATTTCCCCTCCTCCCCAGCCTTAGTTTTCTACTCTGTACAGAGAGGTTCAGCTGATGGATCCTATACACTCAGGAGATCAGGTCTCACTTCCCCTAAGAGGATTCCAGGCTACAGACTCCAAAAGTAGCCCAAAGCTTGAACTTTCCTTCCAGCTCTCCGTGCTCTGAAGCCATAAATACTCTCACTGGGCAGCAAAAAACTCATCCTAATGATGAGCAAACCAGTGGCAAGCCTTAACTGAAACTTATTACCCAGCTACCTTCAGAGTAACCGAAAAATCACTGAACTTAAGCTCCCATTAAGCTGTGGAAAATTGGTAAGGGATCCTCCCACCTAAGTTGCCTGACAGATTTAAGTCAGTCACAAACCAGTACTACAGAAAGCTCTGCAGCGACTTCACGCGTTTCTTTCCCACTATTTCCATACCTTTTAATGCAATGACTTTACTGGCAGGGTTCATGATAGCACTGTCGGCTGAAATCGGCCTCCGAATGGGGTTGCTGGGGTCATTCATGTCGATGATCACCACTTGCGCCTGCTCTCCCACCTTCTCTCTTATACAGATGAATTTGTCAGACTCCATCGTCAGAGTGCTGAACCCGATGTTTGCTGGGTTGATGCCCAGGTTTTGGAGCTGGAAAAGAAGAAGGTTTGGCATTAAATTATTACCTCAACACAGCCACCGACAGCTTTGGGGGAAGCTGCAGGAGAAGCCAGGCCTCCTGTATCCTTCCACCACAACACAAACCAAAAGCACGTTACCCACAAGAGCCGTGACACCAGGATTCTTGCCCACCTTCAGTTACGCCCAGCAGGCTTTTTGGAGCCCCGCAGCGTTCAGGCACTTGGTACCTTATCTCCAAGGTCTGTTACAACTTATTTTTTCAAGTGCCCAGCCTCTCAAATGGTTTAAGGCACATGGCAGTTGCCTGCTCCTGGTAGTCACAGCCTCAGTACCCACTCACATCAGCTTTGCTTCCAGAGCCCTCTGTCACTCCACTTGCACTTGGCAGCTATCACTATTTCAAGCTTAGCGCCACATGTGAGGGGCCTGAGCTTTATCTTTATCCTTGCAGAGTTAAAAAAAGCTACCTGTCTCGCATTTAGCCCAGCCCTCTCCGGCAGTGAGGCCTTGCAGAGCTAACAGCTACGAAACAGAGCCTGCTGAAAGCAGCAGTGGCTCACCTGCAGCCTTCCTTGGTACACCGGGCATCTACAAAGCATCTCCTTTCCTGCTGAGCCAGCCTGCTGCTGTGAAGCTTTACGTGCCTACCTTTACATGGCACTTCTAGCACAGCTTGCAGCAAAACACAGTTCAGGCAACGCCACTGCACTGTGCTTGCAGACTGATGGATCAGGATGGCAGTACTGAGACAAAGCTGTACTTCTGCTGTTAAGAATGGATAAAATTGGTTACTTCACATCACAGACACATGTGCAGCCTGTGGCAGGCAGCCCTTAGAACCACAGGCTGACTTTTCTACCACTAGAGGAGTCAGCCCTCCTCCTAACGCCTCAGCCTTTTTAGGAGACCCCCTGAGCTCCAGGCCCCGTCCCGCTGCCCGGAGGGGCTGGTTGCTGGCTCTCCTGAGCCATTTCAGCGTTACTGTGCTAATCTGCAGCACCACACCGAGCTCTTATCAGCTGTGCTCCGAAGGCTTGGAGGTGACCACGCCTCAGCTGCTCTGTTCCAGCGGCTCCTGATAGAGAGGGGGTTTTACTGCACTTCCCCTTTGCCCCAGGGAGCAAGCACCACCTCCCTGTGCCAGGTTAGCAGAACTTCACAAGGGGCATTGCTAACGACGGGCTCTGCCAGCCAGGGCAGCAGGGCAGCCAGATCTCGGTGCATCTTGAAGTCCAGGCTCAAAAGCAAGGTGGTTTTAGCCCCCTGTGTTCACTGAAGAAGAGTATTTCTTGAAAATGGTTCAGCCTTCGGTTCTCCAGGCACCCTGCACGCAAGTCCCTTGTCCTAAAGGGCAGCACTTCGTTACAATTATCTTGCCAGATGGGAAGACGGGAAGCAGGACAGATTTCAGCAAGTTATGGTGACTGCCCAGTCGAATCCTGCGTTGGAAAAATGGGTACCTACATCCCCTGCAGCTCCACGCACTGAGCTCAGTCCCAAGAGAGCTCCCCTCACACCCACCCACTTTCAGGTGAAGGAGCCGTTTTAGCTGGCTCTCCTAGGGGAAAACTGTCTTAATGCTAGAAATTGAGCCCTGCCTCCTGGACAGGGCAGAGCTCTGCTGCTCAGATCGAGGAGTGCAAGGTCCAGTGCCCCAGAACCTGAGCACAGGTCCTCCAGCAGCAGGGATTCACTTGCAAGGTTTCAGATTTCCACGTCACACCTTCACTCAGGTGTTCTCCAGGCTGAGCCTGGTGCCTGTACACCAGCTGAGCACTAACTGCAACTGGTCCCATCCCTGGGAAAAGAGGTTTGGAGTTCTCTACCAGCTTCATCCAGAAGACACCTCCTAGGATGGGGCATTTCCTTCTGCTCAGCTGCAAGCTTCACAAGCACTATTTCAGTCAGCAAGCACAGCTTCCTTGTTAGAGGAGGGCCCTCTCAGAGGGCTGAGGACTCCGCCCAGCAGAAACTCGCAGACTCTGCCCAAACGGACGTGAGCAGAACAAACCCAAGCACGTCCCGGCAGCTGGCAGGCCTCTTTGGGAGGTCTGAACTTGACCACTGGATGCTTGGATGTTGCAGGATGGATTTATCTTAATTGTGCTCAAAGTGCCACCTGCTAGGCATCACACCTGAGGTAGCCAGCTCTGGTTAGCAGGGGGATGTGGTCCTTTATGAACCTCATAATATTTTCTGAAGCTAGACAGCTCTTTGAAACAGATTCAGTTGGCAGGGGAGATCTGAAGCAAGCCTGGAGCAGCTTTCTGATGGAGCTGTGACCTTTTCGAGGTCTTTAAGTACCCAAGTTCCTCCTGCTAAGATCTAATCTTTTAACCTCAACAGATCCCACGAACCAAGTTTGCTTCAAGCCCCGAGCCAGGCAGGTTACCCCCATCAGGATGATCTCAGCAGTGGCTTGCACAAGAGCTGCAGCAGCCAGGAGTGCCACCTGCCTCGTGGTAACTTCTGGCCCTGCTCAGCCCGATGCACGGAGCTCTCCAGAGGCCGGACTTGCCTGCAGTATCAGTCACTCCCTTCCCCAACCAGGCTAAAGTTCAGGTGACTGAGGCAGAAGCGTTTGTGAAGCTAAGCAAACAGAGACCGAGATTATTATTAGGAAACATGACAGGCGTGTTTCTTTGGAGGCTTTTATTACGAAGACTTCACTACTACTCCACGTACGAGCTGTAGTGCAGACTCAGGAGTTAGAAGGGCACAGGGTTCTACAGCAGGGTTTTTTTTTTCGCCTAAAAGATGGGAAGAAGAAGGAACCAGTCACCACTCTTGCTTTACGCTATGACAATCACTTCCTTGGCTTTCATGGAAATACAAAAGCAGAACTTGCTGGCCGTGCTTGGGCAACCAATTTCCAACTCAAGTTATTTTACAGCAACGTGTGCTGGAGCTGAGTGGTGCCGCTGGCCTGAGGCACGCAGAGCAGAAAACATTCAGCCCAGGAGCTGCTCCACAGAACAGACTGCTGCAGGGCCACAGCCCCAAGGGGCTCCTCCAGCTGCAGGTCAGGAGGCGAATGGAAGCCTGGTGGCTGTGTTTGTGTGGAGGATTTCACTGCCACATTCCTCACGGATGTTCCTGGTACCTCACCCAGGGAAGCTGCCGTGCTACACATGCCTGCCACCAACCTGAACAGCAGAACTGCCGACAGGAGCTGCTGCGCCGACCCCTTCCTGGAACATTTGCTTTCTTTCTGACACTTTGCTTAGCTGTCAAATAATTTCTCCTTGCCTACGAGGAAGGGCACAGAAGCGCTGAGCTTGCGTTTCACCTCGGCTCTCATACAACAGGATGTGAGCGCTGCTCTCAGAGCCACGAGCAGCTGCTGAGCCTCCTTATCTGCGTGCAGCTGGGAAGTGCCAGCCAACAGACACGTTCCCAGCCTTTGAGGAGCACGGAGGGGTTTGTTTGGTTTAAATAAAGCACCTCGCTGCGCAGCCAGTCACGGTACTGTGAGCACAAGGCCGTGTTTTCCTGGGCTCTGATAGAGCCGGGCAGGCACCAGGCTGCACTTGTGCTGCTCGTTTCGTTCCAGCCGTGATGCTCAGCTAACTTCTCACAGATTTATACCCAGATTTATTTGATACCCAGGCTGACCCCAGTCCCGTAATGCAGAAACCCACCATGAGTTAAGCTCTGAGGCACTTGGTGTGTATCAGTGCAAGGTAAGAGCCACAGCGTGCGGCTGGCTAGGAAGTCATGCTTGCAGCAGATAAGAGACCTCTGTAATGTTGAGGAACCCTTCTACATCCTTCCTATCCCCTGCCTCACCCCAGCAGGCTGAGGTACTCATCCGGTCCCGGCGCCACGCTGGTTACAGGCCACAGCCGAGCCCCCACCTGCCCAAACCCGGGCACGGCTGCGATCACCGGCACCTGCTGTGAGGCACGGGCTGAGGGGACGTGCTCATGAAGCACTTAGCTAATTACTCCCATCCAATTAGCTGACACACTCTTTGGGTTGTCTGGATTCTTCCTTCCAGACTCTGCCCTATGCCTCTGCAAGAACATCCCAAGCCCGTGGGCTTTAGGAAATAACACCCATGAGGCTGGGTGGGAGAAACTCCCCCAAAACAGCACAGGGCACAGCAGTGCTGCCTTCACCCCCGACTTTTTGAAATACCAACACTTCAAAGCAGTGCTGTTGTAGCAGAGATTTAGGGGCTACAGACAAGTATTTATTAATGCCTTCAGCCACACCAGCACGCCTGCCCCAAGTTCAGTTTTTCAGGATAGCGTGGCTGAACTAGGCGGCAAGCTCAGCTCATCCCCTGCTAACTTGTCTCACTCACCAGGAAGCTGTACTCTTAGGAAACCTCCGTGCTCCTAAACAAGCAGTTGTTTGTATTTTGTTTTTAATTTCACCTCTCCAATTCAGAGGCATCAACTCCCAGACTCACTAGCATGGGATCGGAGCAGCCACATTTGCAGTCTCTCAACACGCCACACAGCCTGCTTCCTCATGGTTACTTCGAATAAAAAGCTCCACTATAAAACTTTATGGCGAGAGCCTGGAAGTTGTGATAGCAAGGAATCAAGGTTTCTTCTTGGAAATTCTCAAGGAAAAGTTTCTCCACCACATGTCATTGCTGTTCTGTGGCAGGGCAAGCATCTACAGTAGACAACACACCGATAACGCCCTGGGTATCTGCAGCTCCTGAGATTCCAAAGCTATGTAATGGCACTCACGCCTGACAAACAACCTGAAACCCGACTACACACCTGGATTTTACACTTAAAAAAATACCACAAAAGGTCTCTTACACCTAGAGAAAGCCCCCAAGCCACATCTCACTTGGCCAGCCTCGATCTTCAGGGCTGAAGATCAGGAGCAGCTTTGTATGGTTACCTGACATTCTCTGACCTGCAGGGGATCCATGGAAAACTGCTGCCAATTAACACCGCACGTAGCATGATGGTCTTCTAGACTAATTAAGAGCATCTTCTAACCACAGCCTTCCAAGAACCTTCCCATTCACATCCACCAGCTGCCAGTTTATGAGTAAGGCCCCACTGGGGTACCTTGCTGTGCCATTAAACATTAGCTACACACTTGCAATCATTGCGCAAGGCCCTGTGGCAGTTTCCCTAGATGATGGAGGGCAGGCACAGCTCAAGAAATTGCATTATTCGATCCATCAGGACTCCAGAGAACTGATGTAAACATACTAAAGCTGTTCTGGACAGCCAAAACACTGCAATATCAACACTTCTGCTCTCAGAATCGACTCCAACAGCAAGTCAGATGTTTCAGCACCCCCCAAAAGGCAAGTTCCTCCCAGTTTTTTTCAATGAAACAGAAAGAGGAAGCTCTGTAGTTGCACCAAACCGGAGCATGATGGGCAAGAGCCACGTGCACGCAGGCTCAGAAGGCAGGACACCAAGTCTTATAAAAAGCAGCTCATCACAGAGGCAGTTGTAGAAGAAACTGCTTAAATCAATGCTCTTTGTGAGATGGGACAGGAGCAGCTAACTCCTTCAGTCCATGCAGGCACATCCCATGACTTGGCCCGAAACCTATCAGCACTCCTGGCGCGCAGCAGATGAGTTTCCTTATATAATTGTGCTCATGGCACTGGAGACCTGGCACACGCAGGGTTTGTATCTTTAATAATGCATCGCAGATGTGCCTCACGGTGCTTTATTAGGAGCTGGGCTACCCCCAGCTCAGTTTCACCTGCGAATAGCAGAACCTTCCCAACACCCAGCTCTAGGCTCTATGGCTGCCAGCAGATAACATTTTTTTTTTTTAAATGTAACATAGCATTATGGCTATGGCAATTCACACAACAAAATGAGTATTTTGCAAGCGTTCTTTTATCAAGGTGCCTAGAAATTGAGCTTTTTCCAACTGGATTAGAAAAAAGTCACTGCCCCTCATATGAGCCATCCCTACGTTGGTGCCTGCCCCAGCCAGCCACAAACCACACACGTGAGCTGACATCCCAGGGCACTGGGGCTACGGGGGGGTTGCCAGGAACTGGACACCAGAAGACCCAACCTAAACACATCAACGTAACCTTTATTAGATAAGTTCTCCACTAAAATTTCTCCCCAGTAGCGAGAACAAGCTGAGCACCCCCAGAGGTGCAGGAAGCCAGGAGGAGAAGCCCGGCTCGCAGCGCTTCTCCCTGCGCCCGTCAGCATTGCACAACCGGGCCACCGCTTCCAGCCCCCTCCCTGTGCTCCGGCTTCACCCACAGCCAAAGCTGTGCGCCGAGGCGACCTCTCGAATCCAACCAGAACCAGGATTTGTTATTCAAATTCGGGATCCGTCCCTAGCAGCTGCCCAAAGCCGCCTTGACGAAGCCGAAGGCTCGCTCGGCTGCCATCTCCCAGCACCCGGCGGGCACCGGCTGAGCCCCGCGGCCCGCACAGCCCCAGCCGTACTGCGGGGCCAGCCTGCGGCAGCGCCGCCGCCGCGCTCCGCCTCTCCGGAAAGCGGCGCCAGGAGCGGCGACGGCGACAAAACCGCCCCAGACACCGCAGGCCGGGGAGAGGGCGGCTCGCCCACACACGGGGGCTGGCAGCGGTACCCCCGGTGCCCCCCTCCCGCCTCACAGGACGGGCCGCGACCCCCCCTTACCCCCCCCTCCCAGGGCTGGATGCCCGCCCCGAGGCCTCCTCAGGGCCCTGCGGGCCGCGAGCCCGCCCTCCCCACACGGAAGGTGCCCTTCGGGGCCGGCCCGTGAGGGAGCGGCCGGGCCAGGCCGGGCCGGGCCTTCCCCTCCCCGCCTCAGGCCCCGCGGGGAAGGGGGGGGGGAGAGGGGGGGGCGCCCCACAGCCCACCTGGAGGTGCTCCTGGAAGCGGATGGGCAGGATCTGAGCCATGGCGGCGGGGCTGCGGCTGCGCTCCGAGGCCGGCCCGGGTTTTGGTAGCGGCGGCGGCGGCTCCTCAGCTGAGGGCGGTGGTGGTGGGGGTGTGTGGGGGGGAGCCTGGCAATGGCGGAGCGCAGCGGGGCAGCGCGAGCGGCGAGCCGCGGCCGGGCGGAAGCTGCCCCCGCCGGCGGAAGGATCCCGCGGCGGCAGGAAGGGGCCGGCCCTCACCTGCCCGGCGGCACCGGCCTTAAACAGCGCCGGCCCTGGCGGAAGGATACCCGCCCGGCTAGAGTCACGCGTCCTCCGCCGGGCCAATGGGAGCGGCGGAAGGATCCGCCGCCGGAAGGGACTATTTGAGCGCTCCCCCCCCCCACCCTCACGGCTTTTTTTTTTTTTTTTTTTTTTTGCCACATCATGCGACCGAGGGCCGGCTGCGTCACTTCCGGTCCGCGCCTGCCGCCCCGGCGGGTCACGTGCCGGGGGCAAGGTGACACCGGGAGGTGCCGCCGTGTCCCTCCGCGGGGGGGGGGGAGCGGTTGCTATGGAGACGGGCGGGGCCCCGCCGCCCCCTCACGCCTCAGCCGCCCCCCCCCCCCCCCCAGTGCTCCAAGTGAAAAATAAGCACAAATAAACAATAAAAAAAGCATCCCGGGGGGACGGGAGGTGCTCGGTGCCCAGCGTGAGGGTGCGGGGGGGTGTAGGTGACAGGATGCAAATCCACCCTGAGGGAAAGCAGTGCTAATTCGCGGGTTTTTGGCTTTTTAAATCAAAATTCAGGCTCTGGGTTCAGTGAAGGACAGCCCCTGGCTTCTCCCAAGGCCCCCGGCTGCCAGGTGTCCTTCAGGCACTGAGCCCTCACCCTCTCTCTTCTACTAGGTACATTTAATAGGTTCCAGCCCAAAAATGAGGCCCCACAGAGCTGCTGCTCTCTCTGTGAGGAATAACGCTGCCACAGTGCCCCTGAGGGAAGCTCAGGGCTTTTGGGAGCTTATGATGGGGCCAAAGCCTGCCCTGAGATCATACAGAGATAAAACACTTAATATTTTACACTCAGGGCCAGCACTTACTTGTAACATCACCTTAGCAGGTAGCTAGGGGCCTGAAATGCAACTGGAGGAGACACAGCTGCACATAAGTGAGGCTTGAAAGGTGACAGGAGGGGTTCCTGGGCTCTGGAAATTGTCTTACACAAAAGGTGACTTACTGCAGATGAAAGAGAGCAAGAAAGGCAAGCTTGCCCCTGAAACTTTATGATGACTAAGCAGCACAAGGCTTTAGGTTGTTTTTTTTCCCCCTCAGCACAAATACGTAACAAAGTAGCATTTCTTTATATATTCTTTATACACATTAGAAACAGACTTCTCAGACCAAAATCCATACAGCTTAAAAATAACAACCACCAGACTCAGAAAAGCATTCCCCTAGGCAGCAGGCCTGCTGACAGACTGCAGGATGGCACCTGGCTGTTTTCTGCCAAATGGAGAACACCACACAGTGCTAAGTCATCCCTGACAAAAATTAGGCATTGCTGGCAAAAAGGAGAAAACATTTACAAAATACTTTGCGTACAAAGACATCTTCGCTCAGAACCAGCACGATACACAGTAGGAACAAGGTCTGTGACTGAACGCACGTAGCAAACGTCCTTTTGATTTTAGATCAAGATGGCTCCATCATTAAAAGAGCACTCCTTACACATTTTTCCTGAACATCAGATAAGCATTAAGATTGTATAGCCATAGCCATACAAAGTAAAACGAATAAAAAGGGACAGTTCTGCTCCTTTAAAAAAAAAGCATTAAGAAAATGTTATTAATGAAGACACTGAGCCCTTTCGAAGTCAACTGAATGCCACAGAATTGGCACCACAGTAGGTATCATGTCTTCACCCACAATTCAAGCCACGAAATTGCCTGCGACACGTGGCAACAAAATTCATTCTGGTAACTTTTCCTCGCAGAATGCAGCAATGAGGATCACGTCTGTATGCCTCGGCAGCCAAACGTACCACAAAGCAGAAGTTCTCCCTCATTCTAGTCACTCATCCTGCATTATGCAAGCATACCCAGAACAACTGTACCGCGCTGCCTTTCCTATTCCTGGGAGCAGACCAGCCATGAGCACTAGCCCGTCTCATTCAACGGGCCACTCAAACCCTGTTCTCTTTGCTGCTTTCTCTCAAGATAGCGAGCTCGGGCATCCTGTATTGATTTATCATCATTCCTTTTCTCCAGCTTCTTTGCAGGGTTGTCTTTGACTCCTTCTGGAGGGGGAAAGGAAAGAGAGACATATACTCTTTTGTGTCAAAAAAAAAAAAAAAAAGCCAACAGCATTACAATTCCCCTCATCTGTAAAATGTCCAGACAGAATTCCAAATGTTTTTCAACTACCAGTCAGTCATTTGAATGCATTTCAGAGAGGACAGGCTGTACCAGAAGAGAAAAAAAGTAAATAAATCATACTTTAAATCCCATGTCAATATTTGCAGTTGGGCTCATCCCACCCCCAAACGTATATCTTGTTTTTTATGGCCAACAGATGTTATGCATCTTATGTTCTATGCACCCGTTTCTTCTCTAAATTCACATCTCATACTCAGGTTTAGGCAGGAAGACGACAGTGGTGGGAACAGGAAAAAAGTTTAGAATATCTTCAGAAATTTCTGGAGATAGGAGGAAGAGGGAGAATAACACACAGATAAAGCAGTGGGAAAAGTCAATACACCAGCTCAGACACCCTTAGAAATGCATGTTTTGTCTTGCACCCACTGAGCTGAGACCTTGGAGTTGTTTCTCCCAGAAGCACAGAAAAACTGTGCAAGCATTTCCTGCTTTACCAAAATAAATCATAAAATAATTAGAAGACTCTAAGAGTCTACAGATTGTGTGAATGAAGCATCTAGAATTAATCTGTCTTGGAGTCAGGTTAGGAGTTCAGCTCATGCTGCAACCTTTCCTTCGACTGAGCACTAAACTAAGCTTTTATCAGCTATTCAAATACCTATTTTTATGACACAACATTTGCAAGGACAACCTCAAGCTGACTTACTATTGCTCGATAAATTCAAAAAGTTGAGGGGTCAAAGAAAAATCCTCAGATCCCCAGACTTCAGACAAATAGATGAGAGTCCCTTCTGTTTTCCAGTAATTCAAATATCCTTTCCAGCAAATTTACAATCAAATCCAATTCATATTTTTATGATTTAAAATGGCTGTTTCATACAATTACAAAGGAGAGAAACAGACGCCATTCTGAGAACAAGAGTCTACATTTTTTCCATCGTTAAGGAAATTGAAGAGAAACTCTATTACCAGTGCCGGGCTGTATATTACATTAAAATTTTGGAAGAACGAGTTCAGGAGTAAAGAGGCCCTTTGAATACTTGGCTGCTTTATAAAACCTGCTGACAGAAGAATCCAAAGAATGTCAAACAGCCAGATCAGTTAGCATACCCCAGTTTTAATTAAAAGACAATTTATTTAAACCTATGGCATTAAATTGTCAGAAAGACGTTAACTAAAGTGTGATTTATTTATTTATTTTTAATAGCCCTTAGGCACTCTCTCTTTTGCAGGTCACTATTACCAACTCGTAATTTCTATGGCTCGATACCCTTTGCAAATTTAAAGAACAGACCCAAAATGCTTCTATTCCACTCTTGGTTAAGTTCTGTTTCTGTCAGGTGTAATAACCCAGAAGAGAGAGAGAGCACTGCAAGAACCAGTAGGAAAACACCACTGCATGCAGTGCCAAGGCACAAAAAGGATTACAGAGTTGTAGTAAGAGAAGAAAACAGCTAGAACAACACGTATCAAACATGCCAAGCACATCCAGATTAACACCTACTCATCCAGAATGTGCACCATGGTACAATACACACAGGCTCAACATATCGAAGAAAACCCCACGTGACAGAAATAGAAGTATTATGCTTACCACACTGCCTTTTAAGGTCCTCCTTATGTTTCCATTTGGTTATTTCCTCTTCAGTTACTTCTTCCCGTGCCACACTGCTCAGTTCATATGCATCAATTTGATGCAATCTAGGCAACAAGTCTTTGACCCACTCATAGCGAACAGGACACACTGTCCGGACATAGATTTTGGATGTCACTGTGACATCATGGAAGATGATCCACTCAAGTCGAGTCTCCTGGTTATAAAGCTTAAAAATACAAAGATTAATTCATAACTGATAAAAAAAAAAAATTCTAGAGCACCCTCCACTTGCATCTTCCAAAGCTTCAGATGCAGGAGTGGGGTAAAGCTGACAACACCCTAAATTTTCAGGCAGGGAACCAGCAGCATGACCTTATAAAAATCACAGGATTGTAGAAAGGCTTGGTTTGGAAGGGACTTTACAGATCATCTGGTTCCAACCCTCCTGCCTTCAGCATGGATGCAGGGCCCCATCCAACCTGGCATTAAACAATTCTAGGGATAGGGCACCCACAACTTCACTGGACAACCTGTTCCAGTGCCCTGCCACAGTCTGAGTAAAGAAAATGACTTGCTTAAAATTGCCCAGGAAATCCAAGAACAGCCAAAGAGAAAGCTCAGTCCATATAGCACTCATTTCATAAGCTGAAGGTTTACCAGTTTTGAGGATGTAAGGCTCTTTCCCACCCTCAAAATGAGTACTGTACTCTAGGCAGCACTGCATCAGTGTTTCTCCTGGCCATAAGTTAGCACAAGTCAAACCAAAGAGTTTACAAGGAGCTGACTTTTATTCCTTTTAAGGACCCTTTGCTACTTTATTAATAGAAGTTGGCAACTTACTGTAGATGAAGGATGGATATAGACTATGCTGCCATGTCCGTCCATTGTGCAGAAGGTCCTGGCTGCAGATCTAAAAGTTTTGTGAAAAAAATCTATACTGAAATATGCTTTGCTGTGATTAGACAGCAACACAAGCTAAACAATTCAGCAGCAGAGCAGAACATATTCAGATATATAAGCAGGGGAAGATCCTTCCATAATTAAGTGCAAAAAATAGGTGACAGATAACTTGCTCAGGAACATAATCAGAGTCAGAAGACCGACTTCTAGACCTGTGCAGAACCACCGCCTGTAGCTGTAACCACTACTTTTTTTAACAGCACAATATTGCTATTCTGTTTCGACATACAACTACATTCTTTAAAATATGCATAATATATTTTCCATTCAATGTATGGAAACTTTATTACTCACCTCCTAGCTACATTGATGAAGTATCCTGCACACAGACATCTCCTTAGTATTTCAGTTCTAGAGCCTTCAAATGTTTCTTTAGGGAAGTCTGGCAGCTAGATTTAAAAAAAAAAAAAAAAAAAAAAAAAAAAAAAAAAAAAAAAGAACAAGGGTATTTGCTAAAGAAAAAAACCTGTACATACCCCCCTTCATCCCATGGATTTTAAACTCCAGATTTCTCACCCTGCAGAAACCATGAGGAAATTAATTAAAACTCTCCTTCCTGCTTGTTACCACCACCATACCTATTAGTTACACAAGCTATAATAAATATTTAAGCGTATTAGTTTCTACTGGAGAAAGGCCATAGCCATCTGGCAAAGGGTCAGTACTTCAGTACGTCTTAAACTCAACCTAGCATAACTAGATGATATACAAAAAGTATTTTTCACCTGTTTCAGTTTACTGATTATTTCCCGAAGTTGTTTTTCCACACTAAAAGCAGATTTTACAGCTCTCCAATGGATCCAGTATTTCTGGCACCACGCTGAAGGAGACTTGCTGAGAAGAGAAATACTTGCATTATAAAGAAGCCCTTTGTAAACTGAAGGCAGAAAGTTGCCTCTATTTTTTGTTACAGTCGTACAAAGAAAGCAACCTACACAGGCAGATACTTTGTTAGTTTAAATAATAGTTGTCTTGATAGAAATTACAGATCACAATAAGGAATCAATCTGCAGTTAGGAGTAAGTACAGACATGTACATATATGGAATATATTCAAAAACCATCTGCAGGTGGGAGTTAATGAGCAACACAAAACCACTCACTGTAAAGAAATCAGTTTATACCTTGTTTTGCACTGTTCAAAAATATTTAAGAGGGTTGCAAAGTCATTGCAACCTCCCACTTGTGAGGAAAGTTCCTGGTGTTGAAGTTCTGCCTCCTTTTGCTTCTGAGGATCACCTGAGGAAATAAGTTATATCTCGCTTTAACAAAGTCATTTTTATTTATCACTCCTACTTTATCTTTTATTAGCACATCTTCAAAGTCTGTTCGACAGTCTTGTATCTTTATTCATGTTATTTTTAGATTTGTCTCTCCTCCACAGCTGCATTTACAGTTCTTCCCCCCTTTCCATTACTGCTGAACAAGAATACGTAGATGCTATTCAATCTGTAATTAATCCCATCAGTCAGCTGTAGAGATGGAGGCTTCTAGTCTCTAAGAAAAGTTACTACATATTACTCTCACAACCAATTCAGATGCCAGCGTGGAATCATAAAGGAACAGCAACCCTAAATAGCTCACAGGGATCAAGTGGAAGTTTTGCCTGAGGGAAAAAAGCAAGACTGTTGGAACCACCTCATCACAGCAGCTAATCTGTTTAATTCAGCTTTTGTCCTATTACTCAAGTACATTTGTAATGGAAGTCTTAACAAAAAACAGTCTAGAAAACAATGTCATCCATGAATTTAGTAGGAATTTGCCTTCATTAAATGCTACAAATGTACTAGTAAAAGCAAAAACATTTCCAAAGTGTTATTTCAAGTTCTGAGTATTCCCTTAGTAGAGAGGAATAACGCTACTGAGACCAGTGTATTGCATTGCTGCTGCACTGCAGATATCAGAAGTTTGTGGGTACTACCAGTAACACTGATGAAGGAAGGGGGCCTGTTCGTATACATATCACACACGAACAAGTGTCTTCAAAATGGCAGGTCTCTGTGTTTGTGTCCTAATGTGTGCTGGAGAGTAACGAACGTGTGTTCTAGCTAGCTGGACAGATAACGAGTGCATATTGCCAGATGGAGGATGGGAAAACAAAAGCACATTTGTGGCAGTGGGAAAGACCCCAGAGCAGAACCCAGACTATCAGTACTATCAGCAGTGTCTAGCTGTTGCACTAACAGGCACAGTTAATAGACTACAGAGATAACTGGACAAAAGCCAATGAGTGACTTGAATGGACAAAGGTCTCTCACAAAGATCATGCTACACAGTCTTTTCTCAGCTGGGGGTGGGAAGGTGTGCTGGGAAATCAGGCTGAAGGGAAAAGGAGATGGGAAGGAGGACGTGGGAGACTGGGTTTAACTATCAAGAGGTGCTAGCCTGGAACGCCAGCAAAATCACATTTTCCATTAAGCCAGAAAAAAATGGAAATGGAGGCAGTGACAAGTTGAACTTCTCACGTTAACTTAAAAGCTTTACCCATTCAGTGTTACTGAAGAGAGAAATCCATCCAGAGGTGACCCCATTCCTTAAAATTTAATTAATCCGCTCCTCTGGCTTAAAATTAGACCAACAGCAGACACCACCAACAAAACATCTGCTGTGGTGTGCTCCCTCCCCCTTCACCCCAAAGCACGGCTTTCCTCCTATGACCTCTCAGCGCTCCATTAGCTTACCCAGATGTTACTTTACAGGTCCCAGCCCTGGGACAAACACAAACCAATTCAATGCTATCTTGAAGCCTTTGGAATAGCTGTTGTCCGATTCCTAGCGTGCAAAATGTCCTAATTCCAAGACCACAGAAAGCTGTAAAAACATACGGGCACATGTATATTTGCCCTAATCTTAACATCCTTCCCTACAGATCTTTCTCTGGAGACAACGTGCTGCACACGAGGAATCTTCCTCACGCTGCAATAAATGTGTTATTTGAAGTGTTAGTTTAAGGTGAAGCAGTGTGTGCTGCCCAGCCACCGCCTGAGATGTCCCTGTCCAAGCTGAATTCCCCACCTTCCCAAGGCTGCTTTGAGATAAGGGCCTTCCTACCTGGACGAATGAAAACATTTTCCACAGACAACATGGCTGCTATGGGAAGCAGCATATCTTCACAGTCAAGAGAAGCGGCTTTTATGACAGCACAGGTCAGGTTAGGAGGGAGGGGAAACTGCACCAGGAATTCACCCAGTCTTGTCACGTGGCCTCTCCTTATTGCAGGAAAAAAACAAACAAAAAAGAACCAACACAGATTCAACAACACTATGCTTAAATGTAAATGGGAACAAGCACACACCATGTTAGGCACCATATATAGATAAAGAGCAGGAAATAAATGCTTCCCTCTGAACTGTTCTAATACCACAGTCTGCGTGCACCCAGACAGGTGCTAGAGACATACAGCAAGTGTCACTAGCAGAAGAGCCCTTCACCCTTCTCCAGTTTGCCTGTGCCTACTTCATGGCAGGCAGGGCTATTTAAGTGTATCGTATGTTTAACATTAAGATTTTTTCTAAGAAGAATTCCTGGAAGCTTTGGATAAGATCTCCCTTCCTGTCTTGAGTTCTCCAATGGGTCTCACAGCCAGTGCATAAGCACCTTCGTCACATCAGTCTAAGATCTGCTATCAGGAACTGCTGCACAGAGTTGAATCTGTATGTTGTTATTCAGGAACTCTAGGACAACATGAAGAAATTAAACTCTCTCTGAAGTCCTAAGCTATGCTCTAATTCTAATTTTACAATGAGTATATTAAAACCCAGTAGTTAACTTCCTGGTCAAATGAGGAAACAAGTTATTGCTGGGGAAAGTCCTTTAGCCCAAGTGAACAGCTCATTAACAACAATTGAACCATTAAATTTAAGTTCTTGCAGTGACTACACCCCTTTATTTTTTACCTGTCAATAGCATCACACTGGTAAAGTTGCTTGAGAGCTTCTAAAATATGCCTCTCTTCAGGACGGTCCAAATAAGGAAATCTATAGTAAAAAATGAAGTAAAAATCTCACTGTTCAGACTCAGTTTAGCTTTGTTAATTTTCATATTTAGTAAAATACTTTTGTAAGCTTCCAGTACAAGTTACTGACCAAAGAGATGACTAACATCTTCAGTATATGGGTATATTACTAAACACACAGCTTCATGATGTAGAATTACAACAGCAGACCCAGCATAGCCTATGAAAAGATTAGCTATATTTTCTGCATGATTCACCCTA